>NW_023458561.1:35903433-35908683 GCF_013731165.1 Rhagoletis pomonella
CCGTGGCTAACGGAGGCTATCTTTGCTTTTTTACAATCAATGATAGTATTCAAAGAGATATGTATTAGCTATACGAAAGTAGGGTCTTAGTTCCCACTTTACCATCAACGTGAAAGTCTATCTACTTGCTCAGCGAATATATCTCCTGCAGTGTCTTCGCTAATTTCATTATTGCCAAAATATCAGCTTAAAGTGTTCCGATAGCTTAAATGGCGCCCAAATATCTGGTACAAAGCAGTAAGCTCCTGCTTCTGGTTATTAGGTAGCAGTGCTTCCTACTAACTTACCACCAGGACAATGTTCGCTTCTTTGGCGCCATTTTTATGCACTTTTCTTGGGAGTTAGATAAACTGCCTACAAATATCAAGATTTCCCGGCCAAACTATCTCCATTCCTTTAAAAATTTTCCGATATAACCTGATTTTGGTAGTATGTGTCTTCCAAATGCTTTATGTCTAATAGCTGCTACCTCTGGGCATTGACTAAGAAAATATTCGGTGACAGGTAACAAAATCAACGGAAATAACGTCAGTTGACACTGCTCTCTATAGTGATGTGAAATAAAATAAATTGATGTTATTACCTTTTCAAAAGAGCAACAAAGTCAACGAAAATTTGGAAACAAAATAAATGACGATATTTTGTAATTAAAATGGAAATAGCGTCCACAATGCTTAAAGTATGTCGATTCGAATAAAGAAATGTGCTTGCATCGTACGTAAGAGATGAATGTTGTTACAATAAATATTTCCCCGTAAGTGTTTCCATAGTTAAAAGAGGTTATTGCCAAATGCTCAGTGCTATTAATCAACACAACACGGTGTGGCGCGCGGTCGCCGCGCAGCTATGCAAATTTAATGTTTGAAGGAGCAAAAATGTAAACGTATTTTATTTCGCTTTTGAAAAGGTAATAATGTCAATTGATTTTATTTCGCACTAGTATGCGAAATAGTGTCAATTGACGTCGTGTCCGTTGATTTTGCTGCCTGTCGTCAAATATTCGATACCTTCTTCTCTAGCTTCTACGCGACAGCGGTGTGCAATTATATGGGTGGCCTATTCGCGCTGCAGGTCTACTCTATACGCAGAGACCATATATGTAATACTCCCATATTGGCAGTAAGAGCTAGTACCGTCCGAAGACACTACAGTACAGATATATCAATAAACACGTACGAAAGAAAAGACACACATAGAACTCTAATACACAATACATTGACAAAAATGGTACTAGACTGGCTCGCTTTGATTTCGGAATGCTTACACATTGAGAAGTTAGCTTACTGCCAATATAGAAGTATTACATATATGACAGAGACCATGAAACGCCCAGTTCCTCTTTGACCCGTCTATGTTTGCCTTTAAACAAGCCTCGCTCTTCTTTGCTCTCTTCTGAGAATGAGAAAATCAAAGAAATTCATAACTTTTCCTGGATGAGCTTCGAAAGTCTCCTTGAAATTAGGCGGGGAGTCTTAGGACTCTTACAGGTTACCTGACATGACACTGCAAGTTAAGGTATCATTTGAACAAAATAGTTCCTTCTCTAAAGACGGTCCGCAAGTTTTGTAGGTTGGTGGGGGAAAGCTCAGAAGAGAATATTCTTTGTGACTGCCCACGTATTGTGAATCGTAGACTGATAAACCCGATTATCTTCTCAATATGCTTAATTTCCTAAGATTGGAGTGACTACAGTTAGTGCTTAGCACAACAGATCTTTTTTTTGGGTCGCAGCGTCGAGTATACCTGACCTAGTTATTATAATAATGGGTGATTTTTTTGAGGTTAGGATTTTCATGCATTAGTATTTGACAGATCACGTGGGATTTCAGACATGGTGTCAAAGAGAAAGATGCTCAGTATGCTTTGACATTTCATCATGAATAGACTTACTAACGAGCAACGCTTGCAAATCATTGAATTTTATTACCAAAATCAGTGTTCGGTTCGAAATGTGTTGAATGTGTGAAAAGTTGGCAGAAAATCCGCCTTTTTATCGACAAATTTTGTTCAGCGATGAGGCTCATTTCTGGTTGAATGGCTTCGTAAATAAGCAAAATCATGCGATTTGACGCCTTTAGACTATTTTTTGTGGGGCTACGTCAAGTCTAAAGTCTACAGAAATAAGCCAGCAACTATTCCAGCTTTGGAAGACAACATTTCCGAAGAAATTCGGGCTATTCCGGCCGAAATGCTCGAAAAAGTTGCCCAAAATTGGACTTTCCGAATGGACCACCTAAGACGCAGCCGCGGTCAACATTTAAATGAAATTATCTTCAAAAAGTAAATGTCATGGACCAATCTAACGTTTCAAATAAAGAACCGATGAGATTTTGCAAATTTTATGCGTTTTTTTTAAAAAAAAAGGTATCAAGCTCTTAAAAAATCACCCGTTACAATACCCGTGAATAATCAATATGAAGGAGCAGGCGAAGGACCTCGAGTGCAGCCTATTACATTTTTTCGTGTTTACAGTGCCCCCGATGCCTTAACTACTTACCTGCTTATCAACATTGAGTTTCCTCGACAATTTTCTGTTTAGTAATATACTCTTTGCTTGGCTTTGCTAGTAAATAAAGTAGAAGTAATCTTTTTTAGTCCTACAGAGTGATAGTACGTAGCTCTAACCACTCGGCTACAGCGGCTGCCGTAATTTAGGTTTGCTCCATAGTGTAGCCTTGTATTTCCTAGCCAATAGCACCAAGTCAGTCTTCTCCGCGTTAATGCTTTGACTATAAAAGATAAAGACGAATACTCGATTTTTGTTAAGTTGGTGGGCTAAGATACTGAAACTCTATTGGCTTTTATTTGTGTCAAATTAAAAAAAAAAAATTAATAAAAAATTCTTAAAGTATATTTAACTGACGCTTTAAATTTGATTTTAATGCTAAGTTCTAACTTTATAATAATTTCATGCTTATCACTAACATCCTTTTCTTTTCCTCTCCCTATCTTTCCTCTTCTCTATTCCTCACCCCTTCTCGCTTTTAACGATTTCATTTCAGCAGATGGCGCACAATACGACCGTCCAACTGGGTGGCACCGCATTTCTGGTTTGCAAAGTGACTGGCGTGGATAGAGTGGGTGTAAATTGGGTTTGTTAAAAAAAAAAACGAAGTTGAATGTTTCCGTAGTTTTTATTTCAAGATACATAGATCTTTATGGCCTTATTCATAAAAAATAAAATAGGTTAAAGAGCTCTATAAAGGACATAAAAAAAAATAAATTAATTATTTATAAAGCAGTTAATGTTTTTTTTTATTTTTTATGAATTTGGCTGTTAACTTGTAACTATTTTTGTGTGCTTTTAATTACAAAATAGTTGTATGCAAATTTTTTCGCCTTAGCACGTATTAATATTTTTTTCTAATAAGTTGCTGTAAATTTTTGAATTTAATGGCATGCTTTTGACCTTGTAAAAAATAAATTTCTACTTACCTACAATTTTGTAAGTAACTCACTTGCTTATTAAACTACTTGTTTATTCATAGACTTCGTAATTGATGGCAGCTTTCACTGTTTTTTTTTTTGGTTAAAAATGTGCTATGTGCGCTTTTTAATTAATTTATATAGAAGCAATTTTTGTTCGGTTATTTTATTGCTGTAGTCCTTGCGTGCCACAAACACATTGAATAACTCAAAGATAAAAAGCGTCTGCTGGCTTGCGCATAGTTGAATTTTAGCTCTCTTGGCAGTGAAATATTTAATCATGAATGAAAATTCTAATGAATATACAGAGGAAACCGAGTAATTAGCTTAGCTTTGTTGACCTTTAATTGCAATGCAATACTCATTTCATGGAAATTGCATGCGCGTCAAATGCTTTGCCACGTCTAATTTGCATAAATGCTTTTATGCATACATACATACATATATACACAGCTGAGATATTATCCGAAGGTAAGCCAACAGAAGCAGACGAACTTATAAAGGTACATTTGTAAGTAGGTCAGAGGTCAAAGTCATACTGAAATTTGGTAGTTCGTAACTGTATTTATGTCTTTAAAAGAAGGTTAAACATTTCCAAATATTAACAGCTACTCATACATGCTACATACATGCTCTTGAACGCATAAAAAAGGATCATTCCAGCGCCTTCGTCTTGACTTGCTGGCTGTGTCGGTTTTATGTAATAGAGTTTAATACATCAATTCAAATACAAAATGTTAATAATCAGAAATACAGAAGCAGAGCAACATTAACTGCAATCATATGTGCCATCAGCTAGAAAATTATGCCAAGAAGAGTAATTTCTGGGAGTTAGTATTTGACCGTGCCATCTGTCGTTACTTCGATGCATTTTTATTTCGTTTAAAATTGCACAAATTGGTACCACTTAATATTAATAATATTATTAATATTATTTAGAAATAAGTAAATCTCGAAAATTGTGATACTTATTTAAATTAGCTGATGGATTAAATTTAGTTCAGTTTGATTTTTAAATACGTGGCACTCCATAATATAGTTCCGGATCAAAGCTCTTTCAGCCCATTTCAATTGATACCCATCTTTTAATCCATTCCTTCAACTTATTAACTAGTTTTAGTATAACCTCTTGAACAGGTGGCAACCTTCGTTAATATTCAAAATTTTCAAACTTGAAATTTCTTACCATTCATATAATCTCTGTGTTATATACGTATGTATACTTTAATGAAATTCGACTTGTCAAACAGGCGGCAACCCCGCTCAAAATATTTTAAAGCCAAAATCTTGTTAAAACTTTTTCGTCTGACACCCATTTTGTAATGCATACATATGCATGTATATATTAAAATTATCTCATCTTCCTAATTAAATTTTAATTAAATTTTTTCAATCAGGAGGCAACCCTGCTTTAAGTAGTTTAGAAATATTTTTTAGAAATAATGGTTTTCAAAGCCATTTTGTTTGGTATCCATATTGTAGTAATTTTTTCAAACTATTGCGTACATTGTACTTAGCTTCGTAAACAAGTGGCAACGCTCTGCAAAATATTTTCAAACCACCTCTTTCGTCTGACACTCATTTCGTGATACATATTTCAATTTTCGAATTGGCTTAATTTAAGTTGAATTTCAATTCTAAAACAGGTGGCAGTTTATGTGAAAATTTAAATTGCTTTCGTAAAATTGGCTGTTAGACTCATATATTTTATCAAATAAACATTCTTAAAAGATATCAACCAATACTTGAAGTTTTGATTCAAGAAAACAAATACAAAATTTGTCAATGTTATTGTGGCTTGTTAACATTTTATTTTTAATATTT
>NW_023458561.1:35908783-35925622 GCF_013731165.1 Rhagoletis pomonella
TGCTGACCTGTTCATGGGCTAATTTCGATGTACCAAAAAAAAAAAAAACTGACATGAGTTCATTATTGTCGAGCCTAATATGTCATGTTTTATTTGTTTCCTTGCATATTTTTCCTAAGTTTCACATTTTATATGTAATCTACTTTAAATGTCGCCTAATTATGACATATGTAGCTGTTGAAATATTTGTTTGCCTTTATACAGAATTTGTCCCTTTTATTTCTTAGTTCCATTTTCGAACTGACCTGCATACATTTCGTAAGGTGACACATAAACATACACACACATAAACATAATAATATTTCTTCATGTATCTTTATCTATACTTTTATCGGTATCTTCATCCTCATCTTTTTCTTAATATCCATTTTTATCTTTATGTATATAATTTTCTTCATCTACATACATTAACTCCGTTCCAACAATTTTCGTGTAAAATCCGGTAAAAATGTGTCAAAAAGCATAATTACTCTCTGAATTGAGAGTAAAAAGTGAGTAACAACAAAAAACAACGGGAACAAAAAAAAAGCTGAGGCCGAAAATTCTAAATGCTACAAAGAGTCACAAAAAGAAAACAACAAACACAAAAATTTTATTTTTAAATAAAATGATTATTAATGAAAAACATTAATTTTATTAATGTTATTTATAAATATTGAAGAAAATTCAAAAGATCCCTTTGGCCAAATTTTCAAAACCTGGGTTTACTTCAGTTAAAGCCGTTCCTGACAGTTCTATTAAATATTTGTTGGTCAATAGGTACGTTCGTTTAAAATCTCCAGTAAAAAAAATCCAACCGCAAAATTCCGGCGAAATGTCATCTGTTCTCTCATAGGAGAAAAATACCCAAAATAGTAGGCGAACAGAAAATTTGCAGCAACTTGCAAGTTAGACGAACAGCTGATACAAATTTTGTTTACATTCAAAAGTATAAAATTGAGAACGTAAGAAAACCAATCCCGAAGTCTTATCCTGACACAGTTCACTGACTAAACGAATAATTACTTACTTCTTATAAGTTTAATTAGTCGCATTTTATTATTTTATCTTCCAAACCATCAAATTCAATTTAGGGATTTGCATAAATTCCAATCAGCTGTTTTTGATCGGCTGTTTTCTTGTTGGCAAATTGCAGTTGGCAAAAATTTTTTCCAGCAGAAACTAGCAGCATTCCCTCAAAACACTCATCGGCACTGCCTTGCCCGCGGGCAAAGCTCTTTTAAGCTTTCTATATATTTTGTATAGGCGCATACAGAGTAAAAGCTTTCTCTGCCCAACGCTGCCTCAAAATGAAATGTTCGTTTTGCTCTCTCAAATTTCAATACTTGCAAGTTTTTTGCGTACGCGAACACCAACAGCTGATAGTTTATATAACTTTCAATAATTATTAGGCACGCGAATGCAACTATTTGCGAACGGTATTTTGACTTTACGAATTTCAACGTAGAGTACAAAGACTCACAGTTATACGTTGTACCAAAAATTGAAAATAGTAGTTGCGTTCCAGGTGCTCACGATATTCATGATTTGCAGTTTTTTTTTTGCACGAAAGCGTTCCAGGTGCCAAAAGCCCTGTAAGTCAAACCACTTTTGGCGAGAGTAACTTGCTCTCTCTCTCTCAGTCAGAAGTTGCAGGTTTCAGTCCGAAGTTTTTCTTCCTGAAAGTTCATGAAAAGTATCAAACGATAGGCAGGGTTGCATTTGTAAACAAAAATAGAACCTTAAGCACCACGGAGACAATCAAATAAATACGTCAAGCATTGCATATGTATGAGGTTGATTCGAGTTTTCCCCGCAAACGTTCAAATAAAATCGTGAATT
Organism: Rhagoletis pomonella; assembly: GCF_013731165.1. Classification (NCBI taxonomy): domain Eukaryota; kingdom Metazoa; phylum Arthropoda; class Insecta; order Diptera; family Tephritidae; genus Rhagoletis; species Rhagoletis pomonella. The sequence continues at coordinate 35,910,605 of NW_023458561.1, forward strand.
ACACAAACAATTTCTCTTTTTTGTCCGCGGCTAATCTTTTTTCAAAATCTGCTTTTAAATCATGTGCAATATTTCCAGCCATGGAAAATGATGAAATATCTTTTTTTTTTTAAATCTTAAAGAAGATGCAGTTTAGCTTCAAAACTTAAAAAAAATTGCAGCAAATCAAAGATATTTTTATTCTCTCCTTGTAGAAACAAATTCAAGTTTTGCAAATGTTCCATCATATCGGTAAAGAACATTCAATCAGAAAGCTAATTTTCATTCTCTAATTGCGTATGCGATCTCAATTTGCGTATGTGTATATAAAAAGAATAAAATAAAAGAACAACCCAATGGAAAAGAATGTCCAGCAAAGGAATATGTATTTTAAAATGTAAAAAGAGCGAAAATGTTCTAATTGAAAGTTCCAATCGAAAAATATTGATTTTCAAGAATTCTATACCATTTCTACGAAAATTTGTTTTATTTTCCATGTAAAATGCATGGAAAATTTTCAGCGCTTTGAGCACTCCCTAAATATTCTATTTCATTTCAAAATAAAAAAAATAGGAGTATATTTTTTCGGTATAGAAAAATCCTAGGGGGTGGCGGCATTGAAATTCCGACTTTATTCGATTTTGAAAATATTTCGCTGAGCACGTTTTTATGACGAAATGAACCTTCCTCGGGAAAGTCTTGCTTTGTAGCTTACAAACATATCTCTACATACTATACATATACATATATGTAAGGCGCACACTAATGTATGTACATACCCTTAATAAATCGTTAAAATACAAATAAAAAAACGATGAATTCAATTAATTTGAGTATTTCCCCTGCCTTGGCTTTTAATTTAAAGTCAATCAATTTTTTTTTTTTACGCAAGAGCATAAGTTAATAAAGTGGAATTTATTATGCCACTCAAATATTCATAGCATTTTAATAATTTTAAGATGATCAATAAAGTTATTTATTTGAAGCGGAAACGAAATATGAAGCAGGAAATGAAATTTAATCTCATAATTTTTTCGAAATGACACATAAAATATTAAGGAGCTTAAGGGTTATAAAATGTGTGAATACACACGACGTGGTTTTATTACACGCAATGAAACTTTTATGCCTTGTACTACTTACTTGCAAAACAGTAGGTAGATTACACGGCGTATACGCAACATTATTCGTATTTAGTTAGAAGCAAAACGCATACCTGTTCATAGGAGCTTGAAGTCTAAATATGAACATAAAACTTTGGTTACGAGGCTTGTATGTCCCTGCAGGAAATGTTTCTAACTATAAGCTAACTTTAAGTTGATTAGGAAGGAGCTAAAACAAGTCACTATTATCTTTATATTTTCTTTGACGAAAGCTAACTATAATTCTATGGCGATGGCCGCGAAATAGTCAAGGGTGGTTTACATCTGCATTATATGTAGTCAACGGTGGTTACCTCTGCATTTGATGTAACTAACTTGTAAGTAACTACTTTTGGACATAAAATATCAATAGGAAAAACAAAATATTTTTTTTTTTATTACTTCTTTATTTTATTACATTTCATAGTTGTTTACATATTCTGCTGTAGGTGGTCCCATATTCGAACTCCGTCAAACATAACTTCAAAATGATAATATGAAATTTCGATCTTCCTTTTATTTGTCCTCAATTCGACAAAGTATTTGCGAAGTGCAGAATATTTAAATAGAAACGCGTTTAAAGAAAACCATCTCCTTCATTACTCCTGCATTACTTGTCAACTAGTTTCAAGTTAGCTTTTTGTTGCTAGTAGCACAGTTATATATTTTATACAAATCCCGCAAAAAAGCTAACTACAGGTGGGTTATTTGTTAACAATTGATCATTTTTTTCTGCAGGGGTATTACAACAGAATTTATGTTCACATACTAATAGCCTTATTCATAAGAAACAAGGTAGGTTTAAAAAACTTTATAAATTGACATATATTTATACATTTTTAAATATATAAACTTTTTGTAAAGTTACTTTATTTCTTATGAATAAGGCTATAAGTGTAAAGCGATATTTTTTTTGTTGATGTCCGAAGTTATATCTGTGGTTTTTGGATAATTTGGCTACTTTTTTGTTTTAGGCTATGAACCAATTATATATGTAAGTATACTAAAAAGTGCGTTACTTAATCGGTAGTAGTTAAATCCTTGTATGTATAACAAAATCTATTGAAATTATACTTCATATTTAGCCTGTATTTATGAGTCAAATTTGCCCATATTACTTTCCTTGCATTGCATATTTTTGTATAGCCTTCATAGGCAGATATAATAAGATGAAACTTTTTCGTAAACTAAGTAATAAACAGATACTTTAAAAGCTCTGTTCTTAAAGTTAGAAAACAGTTGTAGCGATTTTTTTAAATTTCGGAAACCTATTGCAGACTTTCCAAGGATAAGAGGTCCCATTCAAATATAATTTTTCACACCGAATATCTCTGGAAGTATTCATGGTATAGTGCGGGAATTTGGCTTCGAGATATATAAAATCAATCACATACTTATGGAAAGAAATTGGGGCTATTTGGAAGGAGAGCGTGGCGCCTTCCAAAAGTACTGAAAACTTTACCTATCTTTGCATGTATGTATGTATATTAGACTGCATCACCAAAAAGAGTTGCGGTTTTTCCGCCGGGATAACAAAATCTATTATATTTTAAGACGTCCACCAAAATATTTCGGAAAAATATCAAGATTTAAGTGAGCTGGACCGATTTGAAAATACCTCCAAAAATGTAGTTTTTTATGAATAAAAATAGTTTCTTAAAGAACTTTTTGAAAAAAGTCCCATCACTTTCTGGTAACATTTCGTTATAGTTGCACATTCAAATTTTATCCCATCAAAACCTGTATAATACGGTACTAAAACATGCGACTGCCAAACCGGTTTTTGCTTGGCGCTACAAGAATATACAGGCCACGATCGAAATTATAAATCTGAAATAGAACAAGGCCGTGTTGTGTTCGATCTGGTGAAAGATAAACAAGACCGCAGCGTCACAAACGAGCTGAGCCGGACAAAGTCCAGATTTTAATAAAGCAACCTCTAGACCCGACAGCATACCGACATGCCTTGAACGGCATTCACAGAGAGTTAGTCTTATGTCGTCCTGTGAATGCCATTCTGGGCACACAGCCACCACACGTAGACGAGACAGAGCTTCATCCGCTGCGGGAGACTACGGGAGACCACAATAGCCTAACTTCGCTCTGGCTACAGCAACAGTTTAAACTCGTACTCAACGCCACTCTGCTAACACCTGTGTCCTAATGGACAGAACCTGTCGAAGCTGCACGCTTCTTGTCGGGGTTTGGGTGTGTTCCTAAAATAAACTGAGCGGTGTAATAACCCAGTACACAACACTATAAAATCGAAATCAATGCCAATACGAAAAGAAAACCTTAGTCAGGGGTTGATACAAAAGATCAAGTTTTCAGAGCATACACCCGCAAGCAGAGAACGAATCGGTGGCCACAATCCTTAATTTAGAATATGCTGGTTATAAGCGCATATATTTCTAAAAAGTCTAAACTTCGCATAGTCCTAGAAGGACTTGGAAATTCACTTTTTCTTCAGGCCCTCCTTCGTAGCACTGTTTCCAACAACGTTGCAATAAACTACCAAAATGCCGCAGAAAATGCTGAAACAGTTCCAGAACCTACAAACTAAAACGTATACGTTCTACATAGAAAAATCAATGTTTTTAAATGCATATATTTGCATGTATATATATGTACTATGTATAGATACTGTAATTACTCTAACTTATCTGAGCGTGATAACAACACGTCAATTCACACTTGTGTGGTCATAAATTTTCGGCACAAGTCGCTGAGTCATTAAAGTTGTACAGTTTTATTCAACTGACACTAAAATGGCTCTAAATTGCATTTTCCTAAACTTATCGCATCTGTAAATTACGTTTTCCTATTAACCACGCCCATCGATTTTATTTGTGGTGTGGTATAAAATTTCATTGTAATTAAAATTTAATTGTAATTACTATGTTGACACGCTTTGTAAAATTGGATACAAAATTTAGCCTTTAACCCACTTAGAATGTATTGCGTGCTTCGTGGCAGCGTAACTTAAATTAATTTTAATGGGAAATTTTTTTTGGTTGCAAATGCAGGTTGTGAAAGTTTTAATGAAACTTGGCAAACGATCACAGTTTTTCGTACGAATGTATGAATTTGCATTAGGATGTCTCTTAAAAAAATAAGTGTGAAACATAGAAAGTGGTAAATTTTATAATAACTTATAGAGATTATTCGCCATAGTATTTATAAAAAATGTCCGAAAAATAACTTACAATTAAGTTTGTTTCCTTTGGCTATCCTTAATGCTACCTACTCATGTAAGGACATTCTTAGCGCTATCACATTCCTTCAAAAACTGCCTTATCTATGTTTTGTAGTAAAAATCCTTTGAGACTAAATAGATAAAAAAACATGAATAAATAAAACCGCAGAAATTAGCTCGGGAATCACATTTCCGTAAACATACAATTGTTGTTGCCACAAAATTTAACAAAAAATTCTCTTCGTGATTTAGAAAATTTTTACTTCTCTCTCGACAATCATACAATTTTCCACGAGTTCTTGAAGGTCTATAGTGATAGGAGAGCAAAATTTCTTACGGCAACTGGAGCCGGGTGTCTTTCTTCTAGTTTTAAGATTGCTTAGTGATTGAAAAAAATTTAAACTTATAGTTCATTTCCACCAAGCCTTAACTGTAGTTTATACCTATTTGGAAAAGCACATTAAAACTGGAAGTACTTAGTTGCTTATATTATGTACATGCGAACAAACAAACAGAAGAAAGCACAAAAGCAAAAATTAAAAAATAAACTTTGCCGATCACCCATTATTGAAATTCTTGTAATTTATCTGAGCTTTGCAGTCAAGCTCTTGGTGGAAATGCGCTATTAAACATGGGGAATGCTAATCATACGCCATATACGAGTACGGTAATGTACGATATGGCGTATGAGTAACATTTTTTCCTTCTCCTTTTCCTTAAAAAAATGTTTGCAAATTTTCATTTGAGCTTGATTTTTTGACAAAAGAACGTGCTTTAAAGGCAGACCCATCGTTTTTGCGCAGAACTTTTTTACATGTGGTTGTTGTTGCGTTTCTCTCACAGAGAGAGAAAAGAACAACAACCACATGGAAGAAAAAATTCGGAACTAGGACGATGAATCCGCCTTAATATAAATGACAAAAAATTACAAAGTATTTGTTACTTTTTTATTTTTGCCTTGTTAAAGTTTGAGTTTTTTCCAGGAAAATTAAAGTACTTTGCGAAAGTTACCTGATCTAGAAAAATGGCGTACAGATCCATAACCTTAGATCACGTGCTGAGGCATTTTTTGTGTCATTTTTAGGTTGGGAATTTGCGAAATTTGTCTAAATCTTAAAAATGTTGTACCTTCGTCCATTCTGATTTCGTATTCGGAATCAGAGGAAAATTCATCGTAAAAACTGACACAAAACTTTTGCAGTTGGCCAACTATTTGGCAATATCAAGGATCTATAGACCTTACAAGCGCAATATAAAATCCAAAACGTTTGAGGGAGCATGAGCTTATCCGAAAATCGTTTGTGGAAATATTACCTGAATAAACTAGAATAAAAAAAAAACAATTTTGCATTGATGCTTAGCCCCAAAAAGTCACTTGGGGGCTCATGAAATCCATAGAGTTGGGCTCAATACTAAAATTTCACTCGTATACTGGATTAATCGGCAGATGAATGGGTGCCATAAGGTCGCAGTATTCTACCCCAACAATATTATTACCTACTAAATAATACTCATGTTGTTAAAATATTCTGGATGGCTTTTGAATTTTGACGAGGGGGGGGAGAAAACTTTCGCAAACATGTTTTGGTAAAAATCTTTTTGATAATATTTCATAAAACAAAATGCCCAAAATCTTTTCGACTAAAACAATATACCACAATAACTAGAATAACTTCTGCTTTCAAAGAAGTAGAGGGCGAAGTGTCTAAGTGGAAAATCTAGGCCCCTGTATAAATTATTGGTAATATTTGAGAACAGCTCTTACACTCCGTAGGGGAACTATTAAGAATAAATACATCCCAGCTGATATTACTTAACCAAAGGCACTAATTTAAATTATATTTAAATTTTTTGAGAGGAGTCATAAAATGAATCTAATCTTATTATATCATTATATAAATAGGCAATCATGTTTCCTTTACACCCCTTTTACGGCTAAACTATACTTCTAAGGTATAAACAATTATATATCATTAGAAAGGTATTTTGATGCTGATGTGCAGGCAATTTTTAAAATTTCAAATCAGTTTAAAATAGAGCGAAAAAATCAATTCAAAAGTCACACCAATACCAATGCCATACATGTACATGGTTGGGGCGGAAATGCCCCCTAAATGTATGCTTTAATATTGATAGCGAATTAAAGAAACGTGCTAAGCAGCAGTTCAGGAATAAAATGTATGTATGTATGTACAAGAACAGATTAGACTCAAACAAGGAAGAAGGTAAAGTTGAGTATGGAGAAGAAGAAAGTGATAAATACAGAAATTAAAATAAAAGTAAAGAAACCTAGATATAAAGACAAAGAGGAAGGAAAATTTAAATACCTAACCTAATAACAATGGTGGGGGTGAATATGTAAATGAAGAAAAGAATGGACATATTTAGATCAGGATAAAGGAAAAGATAAAGATGAAGACCAAGACGACGAAGATGAAGATGAAGATGAAGATGAAGATGAAACACACCACAACTTAACCCCCACACCGTAATTCACCACACTTCAACTCTCCCACCACACCTTTACTCACCACACCTCAACTCACCACACCTAAATTCACCACACCTTAATTCACCACACCTCAACTCACCACACGTTAACTCCCCACACCTAAATCCACCACACCGTAATTCACCACACCTCAACTTTCTCACCACACCTTAACTCACCACACCTCAACTCACCACATCTTAACTCCCCACACCTAAATTCACCACACCTCAACTCACCACAGCAAAATTCACCACACCTAAACTCACCGCACCTCTTAAGCCCACCACACCGGAATTCACAGCGCCGCAACTCCCACACCCAATTCCACCACATCGCAAATCACCACACCCAATTTCCTCACATGACATGATATCACTTAATGTGTCATCAATGACATTGCTTTAATATTGATACTGAATTAAAGAAATCTGCTAAGCAGCAGTTTAGAAATCAGATTTACGAAGATTAAGATTTATGCAAGGAAGAAGGTAAAGTTGAATATGTAGAAGATGAAAGGGATAAAGGCAAAGATTAGAATAAAAGTAAAGAAACCTAAATACAAACGAAGGTGGATATGAAGAAAAAGATGAAGATGAAGATGAAGATGAAGATGAAGATAAAGATAAAGATAAAGATAAAGATAAAGGTAAAGATAAAGATAAAGATAAAGATGAAGATGAAGATGAAGATGAAGATGAAGATGAAGATGAAGATGAAGATGAAGATGAAGATGAAGATGAAGATGAAGATGAAGATGAAGATGAAGATGAAGATGAAGATGACGATGAAGATGAAGATGAAGATGAAGATGAAGATGAAGATAAGGATAAACTTTAACTCATCTTAACTTAAAAACTTACGCCACCTGAGCTCACCACACATTAATTCACCACACTTTAACTCCCCACACCTAAATTCACCACACCTCAACTCGCCACACCTTAACCCCCGCACCTAAATCCACCACCCTTAATTCACCACACCTCAACTTTCTCACCACACCTTAACTCTCCTCAACTCACCACACCAAAATTCACCATACCTCAACTTTCTCACCATAACTTAACTCACCACACCTGAATCCACCACACCTAAATTCACCACACCGTAACTCCTACACCCAATTCCACCACACCGCAGCTCACCACACCCAATTTCACCACATGACATGATATCACTTGATGTGGCATCAAAGGCAACATCATTTGGCATAAAATGAACCAAAATAAATAAGATTTAGATAGAGGTGAAAAAAGGGATAAAAAGGAAATACAACTGAAGAGTGTGCGATGTTATATTGTGGTGTGTTATGCTTCATATGTCATGTTATTTATTCTCATGTTATGGTTATGTTATGTTATGCCAAGTACTCAGCTAAACTCCCCTCCACTTAACCCATTCCAACTAATGTTATTTTAGCTCATTCAACTTACATAAACTATCCTTAATTTTATCGGTTGAATTTCAACCGCTGGGCGAACACTAGTTATTATTATTATGTATAATCTCTAAATGTATGTATGTGTGTACATAGATTTATAGGGGTATGAAAGTTACAAAAACATAACTAGATAGAGTGTTGGTTGTATGAATCTGTGCTGCCGTTAACGGTGGGAAGTAAAACGACGTTTAGCCGAATTCATTCTTGTTTAATTTAATATTTTCCTTTCATTCGATTTTTCATAATCAAGTTAAGATTCCACTCTCTGGTCGTACCAATAAAATGCACACGTCTCGGATTGTTCACACAATTTGGTTATTGTAGTCATTAGTAAATTAGTAAATTAGTTTTTATTGAATAAACTAAAATTAAATTTTTTCAGAAATTCATCCTAACATGTACATAAATGCCTCATTACCTCGGCCACCTCGTCAAATTAGTTAATTTTGTGTGGAAAACCGAATTATTTACGAGGCGATTGCGCGTTTATAGGAATACTCATATTATAAATTAAAATAAAGAATTAATGGTGTTGATAATTTCCAGAAAAGTTAGTACATGTTTATGTGAACTCGGCGATGAAAAGTTAGCAGTGTACATGGGGCTGTGTATATTTAATATGAAACTCCTTAAGAAATAAGTATAAATAGAGGTAGAGGTATGTACTTAGATTCAGTGGTGTGGGGAGTCAATTTCTGCACTTGTTTTTTTTTATCAAAACTTCTACCAGGGGGCACAAGGGGGAAAATTTTCACAAAAATCCAAATTAATTCTACACCCATCGTGTCTTCGGCAAATTTGCTTACAATTACACGTAGAATCCTCCTATGCTATACGCGCATAGTAAAAAATATTGATGCGCCCTAATGTAGGTTCTTTGTGTGACAACATCCGGACCTTTAAGACAAATTGGCAAAGAACCTCATACAAAGAGCTAACGCAGGATATCTTTTTTCTTTTTGTTGTTGCTTCACTTGCTAATACGGCTACTATTTTACAGAAAAAAAAACGGTTATAGGCTTTCTTGATAAATGAAGCAGGCTTTCGCCTCTTCTTACGAAGTAGATAAGGCACCTTTTTACATAACCAAAGAATCTACGAGTTTTTCTAGCAAACTACTTTTTTCAAAAAAGTACTCGTAGTAAAGCATATTATATGTTTGCATGTCTTTCTATTTTCCTTCACAGCACGGTCAAGTTAGACATTCAAGGTTGCAATAATTCGCATAAAGCTAAAAATTGGTAGCAGCGTTGCAAATATTAATATCGATCTCACGTCTGCAAAAAAAAAAATTATTCAAGGTCAAAAGTCAAATAAAGTAATTTTTTGCATTTTTCAACAAAATGGTAAGGTATATCACAAAAATAGGTGTGACACAATTTATAATTATCTATAAAATATGTCATAATATTTTTCTTCCTAAGAATTACCATATCTGAGATATAGCGATTTAAATAATTGTGTTCTCCATAATATGCACAATTTCCACTGTACTGGTGGCGTAGTGGTTTTGGGGTGTTTTTGACGTGTAGGCCTACTCCACGACTTATTGTGGACCCATTTAACCAAATAATATTCCATGCAATGAAAATAGTGACACTGTAAGGTACAAAAGCGGTGTGAAATAAAAATAATTAGAGAGAACTATTCATCTAATTGATAATTACACTAGTTTACAAGAAATGTCACATGTAGCACTACACCATTACTCCTTATGTAAAATTTTCCCCTGAATATGATTATGAAGTCAAAATATCATAAGCTATAATAGTTTTTGAGATATAGCCAAATTTCAGTTTTTTTTTGTGATGTGAAAAAGTGCACTCACTTAATTGCATATATTTTAATTATATTTTTTCTACAGTAGTGAAGCCTATTAAATTTATTATTTTCTACGTATACGATATTTTCCAACCGGACTAGCAGTTTAGGAGCTAATCATTGATTCATCGACAAATTTGCATAATTAAAAAAAAAAAAAAGTTAGGTACTTTCTGTAAAAATATCAATATGAAAGAACCTGTTAACTTTTGCATACTTTCAAGTCAAAGCATGATCTTTCATAAGTTGTGATCATTTAAGTAGGTTTCTAAATAAGTTTATGATTTGCATAGTATGAAGTACACACCTTTTACTACAATTTTGGATCGCTCTATCTCAGAAATGTCAATCACAAACATGAAAAATGGGAGAAAGCAATTTATGTGACATTTGAACTTGAGTACGTTTTTTTTTGCAGACGTGGTATCGACGGAGACTTTTGGCATTTCATTCACAATGGTTTTCGCAACACTTGTTCCGATTTTCAGCTCTATGCGCATTATTGTAAGCTTACCTCTATTTATTGAGCTAACTTGACTGAGCTATTATGCTGCTATGCACATTCTTTGCTATCAATACGTTGAACTTAATAAAATTTCTTAATCAAATTGCTAGGAGATCAATTAGTGCTCTTACTTCTTAATTCACTTATTTATTTAGACTCACCTGAGTTTCACGCTGAAAATAGTAGAAAGCCTACTTAGTCTATGCACTTCCCAGCAATTAAAGTGCCAACACAATAAAGTGTTCATTAGCTTAAACTACATTTCGTTACATTCAGAAAAGTTTTACAACTCTAACTTTTAAACATTCATTCAAATTTAAAGATCGTTGAGCAGTTTGGAAAAAAGTTCATTACTTCTTATTAATTCCTTTTTATGTGTATAATTCAGCTTTTTGTTGTATAAATGATACACTTGCATAAGGATATACATATATATATATATGAGTTTTACTATTACATGCAACGTTTCTATATATATTTATGCATATACAGTTATAAGTACGAACGTATGTGTCTAGTTTTTATTTCATTCATAGCAAACATTGCTCACATTCACTTGTGTCTGTCTTCCTTGTGCTTCCTAGGTTTTTATGGCGCTTGAAAATGCTTTTAATTAAGATCAATCATCGTGCTATGGCGGTTTACGCTGCTACGCTCATTACATTGATGGCTTTTACTGTTGTTTGTTTTCTTGTACAGAGTTAATCGCTATAGAATATAGTTGATCACGAACTGTTTGAGCAAATGTATGTATGTATGTAGATATGTATGACGTCGGTCGGAAATTCTAAACTATCTGGTACCTCATAGCTATTAAGTTTTAAGAAGATTGAGTAACTCGCCGTTTTTCTATCTTTTTTAACCTTCAAATGACAACAGGGCTGTTCGCTCACCCCACTGCTTCATAAAAGTCTTAGTATCTATTATCTTGCTACTTTTGTTTTCTCTTTTTATTGCTTTGCTTATTCTCTATGTAGATAGGCTGAGAGCGTTTAGTCGCTTGCATGAACCAGGGATGATAAATGAGTTTTTTAATTTTGTATCAAATGGCAAAAGAAAATGTACTAAATAAGCCGAAAAAGTACCAAAATTTAAAAGACCATACATAGTTATATATATATGTTTTTAGATTAGATACAATTTTCTGTAAAAAAGTCAAGATATAAAACATGGCTTGTCGAAGGTGGAAAACATATTTAAGTGTACATGAATGTTTTAAAATGCCATCTAAACGCTAAGCTTCGAATACAAATGAATTTACATATCAAGTTAATCAACAAAAGCATACAAGTATGTTTATTAAATGCTAGAATACAAAAATTAAGAAAAAAAAACGTTGCATTTAACGGAAATATACCAATATAGGTAACAATGCTGAAAGGTTCTGGCGAAAAGTATTCTATAGTACTAAAATGCCAAATCAGGGACAATGCACCAAGCGGATAATAAATTACCAAATTGACTAGCTATTACCACTGTGGAAGTGATTAGCTGTTTCGAAGATTGCAAGTTTTTGCAAATTTTGCAAAATGCTCGGAAGTTTTGCTGCTGGATAATTTTGTGTGGAGAATACAAAAACACTCCTACCAAATTTAACTATCAGAAAGTCCGAATGGCGTAAGTTGCACGTTTTTACTAGCTTTGCGTTCAATAACTTTTTCGGATAATTTTGTCTCCCCCTCAGTTTTACTCGCTATGATTCTTGTATCCTCTCGCTGCTAGTATTTACTGTAAAAGTTTATGAGTAGACCTATTATGACAGCCACTGTTTTTTTTTTTTATTAAAGCAAGAGTTTCGTTTTTAATAAACACCACGTATTTCCTTAAATAAGGTAGAAAAAGATGACTATATTTTTATGCACAAAAATTCAAATCTCTAAGTAAACAGAGTGTGGTATTTCGACATAATTGTGGTGCAGTACCGTATTTTGACAAACATTTTTCAAAAATTTCAATGTAGTACCAGTGTACTTTTGGCTTCCAAAATGTATCAAAAAAGTACAATTGTACCATCAATTTCATCACTGGCATGAACCTGCCGTGCCAAGTTTTGGGTTTTGATATATTGCCACCGCTGGGGTTTCCAGTTACCCCTGTTGATATTTGTGTAACTTTTTAGGAATAGGAAGATGTTATTTTAAATAATGAAAAAAGAGAGACGAAGACACTCATCTAGCTCAAACGGAAGCAAAGGAGTTAAGAAACAAGAATGCACATCTTTGGTCTTCTCTTCGGCGAGCTTAGAGTCAGCACATTCGCGCCTTGGCAGCCACGGTACCGTTGACAGCTATTATTTCGAGAAATTAGAGAATTTCGTTTACTTGACGAAGAAGAGACTATTGCTTAAGTCTTAAAAGTAAGCCTACCTGACGTCCGAATTTGGTCCAGACAATCCGGAATTCACTGCTCTTGTCCGGAAATTATTCAGAACTAAGGTTTGTATGGAATTTTTACTTCGGGTAATTATTTATTACTTCCATGAATTCTAGACGCATTCAAAATTCATTAAATTAATTTAAAATTTTACTTCTTAAAGGTTTGCAGCAATGTTACAACATTTGCTTACTCCGTTTGTGAACATAGCTTAAGTTGATATTTGTATCAAAAACCATGTAGCAGCCCTACTTAATGGAATATCTGTTTTTACATAATTCTTCAATACAGGCATTCATGAATTATTTGTTTTATTAAATTTGCAAACGGCTAACCATTTAAGATTGTGAGAACGCGACCGCGCAAATACTATCGGAATTTGCAACCCCTACTAAGACCAGCTAAAAATAGGAGTAAGAAATTTTGTTTACTCTTATAAAGAAGGTCATGTAAGGAATGGTAAAACTATATAAAAAAAAACCGCTTTAAAAACTATTTGCATTCAGAACTTTAATCGCTTTTTCATTTCTTATCGTTTGTACCTATAACTATAAAAAAGTATCAGCAAGAAAAATCGTATATAATAAAGCGCATTGAGACAAAGTCGGTGCTATGAAAGTATATTTGCTGGCGTCATTCAAAATAATAAACAAAAAATTTCTTGATAATAAAGGCGACGCAATAGCGCGGAAAAGCGCCACGAAGCTAATTACTCTTTTGCTGACACCCATTACCGCTTATTTGCTTGTTGGCTTTTCTGCGAAAGTGCATTTCATCAATTTGCTCAAGTAAAAGAGAAATTGTTCCAATGAATGCCATGAGCTTATGTAGTATGTATGTATGTGTGTGTATGTTTTTGTGTTTCTCGCGAAAGGACGAAGAAGAATTTACGAACGTATGTAAATACATATATTTTAGGAGTACTCGTAGAATAGCAATGTCGAAAACTGAATGCGGGCCGACCGCAATAACAACACGCGCTGGGAGCGCACTTTATTATGTGGGCTGTGCGTGAAACAAAGATGATTGTAAATACTTGTCTGTGGCACAGTGGAGTTCCTTTTTCTGAGAAAATTTAGTAGAAAAATGTAAATGGTACTAGTGCCAAAAACTCACATAACTACTCTTCGTGGTATATTTTTTACGTAGGATACGTCTAACGTTTCAATATGGATGCCTTGCTTAAATGCTCTACAGTATATTTTGCTTTGCTGCCTTTATGCTTAAGTGCATATTTAAGATACCGACCCTAAAATGGCATTATTTTTAACATTTAAAAGGAAACTGCTCCGATAGATGCATTCAACGTACCTGCACATTAGCTATACCTGCCTTAAAAAATGTGCAACAATTATTACTTATCACACTTATCAAGGAAAGTATTACGTTTACCTGCACTGGCTCTTCACAAATTTTACAAGCTTCTATTTATTTTGCTCATCTCGCAGAACAACGATAATGGCTATCATTTTATGTAGCTATATAGATAATTAGATACCATTCAGAAAAAAATTTCGCTTCCGGTAATTTCTACGTGGTGAGTGCTCCTCCATTATTTGGTTTCTTTGGGATTCGGATAGCGTCCTCATTGAAGTAGTACAGAAAATTTGCTTAAGTGCTTTTTCGGTTTAGCGCACAAATTTTTCACAAAATCGGTCTTTGCACGAGAAGCGTTTAAGCGATTGCAAGGGAAAAGGCATCGTTTCAACAAAAAAAAAAAAAATACCAAATTTACCGACAGGTCCATTTTTATAAATCATCACTTCGTTTTCTGTCGTAGAAATGCTCCAGCAACTTAGGGTTTGCAGATATAACTTTAATCTTCGGAATATAAGTTCTTTAGGGCAACATAAATATTATTGGATACAAATTTAATTTAAATTTTTGAATTAATAGCAATAAAATAAACTATTTTAAGGCCAAATTTTTTCAAATTAGCTAGCTTTTTCATTACCAAAATGCTTGAAAACCGCTCGAATGATTTTGTATTTGTAATATTTTTATTGAGCTTTGTACCACGATTAGGAAAAATTGAAAAAGCAACAAAGTCTAAGCGGTAGAAGTTAT
>NW_023458561.1:35925722-35928877 GCF_013731165.1 Rhagoletis pomonella
ATAAATGAGAAAAATATAAAAATGACACTTGCAGGTAGGTTTGCAGCATACATACATACACTGGACCACTAACTGTAGCGTGTATGGTCATGTTTAGGAATACTGTTGCGTGTTGGCAGCTGGTGCCATTAGACAAATCTGCTTTTGAAAGATAACAAATGAACAAGTGTTAGTAGTGCCAAATGTCTTCTACTCTGCCTATTTGCAGTTTGCACTGGCTTACCTTGCATGTGCTTGACTAATGGTCTATATATTTATAACCTAAGGCTTACTCATATCCAATGCCAGCAAGTGCGGAGCTGGTTTAGGTTTGAATTGAAAATAATGTACCTGTCGTAATTTATGCTGTCACATTTTTTTGTTATTTCTCTTTTTTTGCAAATTATGAAAATCGTACTAGAGAATTTTTTATACTTCTACTAACTACGGGTATTGTGAAATCAGAAAGATGAATGCTCATAGAAGGGGGTGGCAATGATTTTGGTGGATGGGACGGTTTGGTTTAAACAAACTTATACGAATCGTGAATAATAGACTGCAGCACCAAAAAATTTGAGGGGTTTCCACCGGAATTATAAAGTTTATTAAATTTGAAGACTACCACCAAAAAATATTTTGGAATAATATTAAGATTTACGTGAGCTAAACCGGTTCCAAAATACCTACAAAAATGTAGCTTTTATGAATAAAAATAGTTTCTTAAAGGATGAAAAAAAACCTCTCGGACGACAAAATAGGTTAAGCTTAAAAAATCTGCATAAATATATATAAAAAAAAACATGCAAAGGAATCATAATAATGCGATTTTTGATGCTGTTTCTTAAATTTTTTTTTCAAAATTAAAAAAAAAACTTATGAGGCATCACTTTCTACTTCTTTGCAAAAAAACTAATTCATGCCTCAATTATTATTTTTTTCAAATATCAACACATTTTAATTTAACTTGAAATGACGCTCGTTCAACTTACCTTTCTCTGACACACTTTGAGTTAAGTTACAAAAAGGGTGAGAAAATACCTCTCTAATGATACCTTATAAGTCTAAGTGGGTTTTGGCCGAGATATTTAAATTTTATTGAGACCAATCATTGAAAAAAGTTCAAAAACATGTTCACAAATTTCATTATTAAGATTCAGTTAAAAATTTTATCAAATGTTTTTATGAACACTTTTTAAGCTTAAACTGATTCGACATCTGAAGTGTAAATACTCAGAAAAAAACTATTTTTTTCATAAAAAACATAATTTTCGGCGGTATTTTCTAATTGGTCTCACGCAAATCTTAATATTTTTCCGAAATATTTTTGTGCAAGTCTTAGAATATAACAGATTTTATAATTTCAATGGAAAACCATTACTGATTTTTTTTGTATGGGAAGATGTTTTCTAATGAATATACTACTTCTTATATACTGCACACAAATTGAATTTACTTTCGAATCAATCTTTATATATCGTCGTTTACAGTACAAAACCACGTATCGTCAAAAAATAATTTGTATGTGCCATCAGCTAATACACATATGCCATTACTTGTTCCTTCTATGAGTTAACAATTACGCAGGGCTCTCCGTCTCTACTTCGATTAATTTTTATTTCGTTTCATACTACAGATATTTGTATTATGTACTTTTAATATCAGCTTCGCATTATCTTCGTCTTCGGACTGGTATACATATAAGTTATAGTGATTTCGTTTATACCAAAAAATTTCGCTTTTTGATTGCCCCTTTCTCTTTTCGTGTTCGATTCCAAATTAAAGGCAAAGGGTGAGAAAATTTTGTGTTCATTTCTTAAAATTTCACACTCCTCAAAGCTTTGTCAGGGGAGATAGTTGCCCTGAAAATCAGATGGTTGTTTGAAACGGCAATATTTAGTATAAAATACCTGAGCTAGACAACGACAAGAAGGCAAGAACATGCCCTTCGCCAGGGTTGAGTGTAACATCGAACACATTTTGCACTGGGGAAGGGCAAAATTTATGGAAGAAACGAAATCACCACTAGTTAAGTTCGACTTTTTAATAAGGTGGCAACCGGGTTACTTGCTCAAGTTGGTGCAAACCTATATTGCATCACGTGGAAGTACCCGGCACAGGCAGAGAGTTAAAGTTGTATGCCAGCTCTGAATGGCAAATATTTTTTTAAGAGAAGCGTCTTTGTCGCTGTTACAAAAACCGTTGTCTATCATTACGCACAGTTTGCATGCCAGCCATCGAACTTGGTTTCTTCCAAGTTCTAATAGGCACCCCTAAATACGAAAAGTGCCTTAGGAGATTTTTAAATGTATCGAACCATTCTTAAGTATCTACGTTTTTATTATGTTCTTAGTTATGGTGATCAATAAAATGCTTAGTAGGCCATGATTAAGAAATTAGGCACTGCCTTATTATTACTTCCTGCTTCTTTTACATTCTACTTCTATTTAGTGCGAAATAGCGCAAGCGTATTTACCGCTAATGGCTTACTTCTCAAAGGTGAAAGTAAAAATGTATCAAAAACCATCGAATGATTAGGTGTAAAATAAATATTTGTATGTGTATTATGCATAATACATATGTACGTACATAAAAAGAGCAATAAAAATTGATTACCCTTTTCTAAGTTTTTCTTGCCGATTTCATGATAAATTTAATTAAAAGTAATTTGTGTTTATATAAATACATACGAACTTTCACATATAGACCGTAATTTGGTGGCTTATGAAATGGCTCCAATTGGTTAACAACAAAAAGAAACAAATAAGTACGAGTACACACCAATAAAAATGGTTAATACTCCGATTTTATGCGGCACGTGGATTGTTTAGTAGCAGGAAGCAAAGCTATTAAGTAGTTAAGGCATTGCGCTGAAGGAAAAGTGAGAGAAAACCAGTTTTCCCCACATACGAAGTTTTTATATTATTTTTTTTGAATAACTTTTTTGTTATTCGCCTGTAAAAAACACAAGGCCGCTTATTTTTATGTTACCGTAAGTTTTTATAGTTTATTCTATATGCTGTGATACAGGGTGGCATATTTAGGTTGGTATGGATAGCTCATTATGTGCGTTTGAATGTTAAAAATATTGTGCACAAATATTTTTTGCTTGTGCCTTCTTGTGTGCACTTACATATATCTATACATTAAGATGCTTCGCGCTTATTAAAAAAAAAAAA
>NW_023458561.1:35928977-35932685 GCF_013731165.1 Rhagoletis pomonella
ATAAATGAGAAAAATATAAAAATGACACTTGCAGGTAGGTTTGCAGCTATGAGTGTCTGCATTTACGCACACTCATACACATACACACACTGGACCACTAACTGTGTAGCGTGTATGGTCATGTTTAGGAATACTGTTGCGTGTTGGCAGCTGGTGCCATTAGACAAATCTGCTTTTGAAAGATAACAAATGAACAAGTGTTAGTAGTGCCAAATGTCTTCCACTCTGCCTATTTGCAGTTTGCACTGGCTTACCTTGCATGTGCTTGACTAATGGTCTATATATTTATAACCTAAGGCTTACTCATATCCAATGCCAGCAAGTGCGGAGCTGGTTTAGGTTTGAATTGAAAATAATGTACCTGTCGTAATTTATGCTGTCACATTTTTTTGTTATTTCTCTTTTTTTTGCAAATTATGGAAATCGTACTAGTGAATTTTTTATACTTCTACTAACTACGGGTATTGTGAAATCAGAAAGATGAATGCTCATAGAAGGGGTTGGCAATGAGATTGGTGGATGGAACGGAGATTTACGTGAGCTAAACCGGTTCCAAAATAACTCCAAAAATGTAGTTTTTATGAATAGAAATAGTTTCTTAAAGGATGAAAAAAACCTCTCGGACGACAAAATAGGTTAAGCTTAAAAAATCTGCATAAATATATAAAAAAAAACATGCAAAGGAATCATAATAATGAGATTTTTGATGCTGTTTCTTTATCTTTTTTTCAAAATTAAAAAAAAAACTTACTTCTACTTCTTTGCAAAAAAACTAATTCATTCCTCAATTATTATTTTTTCAAATATCAACAATTTTTAATTTAACTTGAAATGATGCTCGTTCAACTTACCTTTATCTGTCACACTTTGTTAAGTTACAAAAAGGGTGAGAAAATACCTCTCTAATGATAGCTTATAAGTCTAAGTGGGTTTTGGCCGAGATATTTAAATTTTATTGAAACCAATCATTGAAAAAAGTTCAAAAACATGTTCACAAATTTCATTATTAAGATTCTGTTAAAAATTGTATCAAATGTTTTTATGAACACTTTTTAAGCTTAAACTGATTCGACATCTGAGGTGAAAATACTCAGAAAAAAAACTATTTTTTTCATAAAAAACTGAATTTTCGGCGGTATTTTCTAATTGGTCCAGGTCACGCAAATCTTAATATTTTTCCGAAATATTTTTGTGCAAGTCTTAGAATATAACAGATTTTATAATTTCAATGGAAAACCATTACTGATTTTTTTTGTATGGGAAGATGTTTTCTAATGAATATACTACTTCTTATACACTGCAAACAAATTGAAATTACTTTCGAATCAAGCTTTATATGTACATATCGAGCCAAAACCGCGTAACTGACATTTGCTGCCAAAAATTGGATTTGCTCACACAAGCTCTTTACTCAATCGTTATCCATTCGTCCTGAAATTAACTAGCCAGGAATGCGATTGCTTTACAAAAAAAGCTAAGCATTTTGAAACATGAGTGTTTTTACTCTCTGGAAAATAATTTATGCAACCTCACGTACGCGGTTTTGTACTTTAAACGATGCATAAAAAATAAAATTTTGAAAAAATTTCCCTAACACTTTTTAGATTTTTTTAGAGCTCGATATGTATAACAGGAAATATTTTTATTAAGTCATTCAAATGTTTTATTATATTGAGTAGCTGGAAGGAAAAAATTACGGTAGAGATAATTGCGTGATTTCAGGGTCACGGCAGGTTGAATTCGAAGTACACGCATGTGCAGGGTGTCTGGAGTAACATTCTTGTCTGCTAATAATATTTCATACAAAAAATCCTTGAGCATATCGAGCCCTAACCGCTGTCGCTTTGTTATTTTGGCGGTTAGGGCTCGATATTCATTTGACCACTCATAACATTTTTATAGCTTGATTTTGTACGTGCCATCAACTAACACACATATGCCATTACTCGTTCCTTCTATGAGTTAACAATTACGCAGCGCTCTCCATCTCTACTTCGATTAATTTTTATTTCGTTTCAGACTACAGAAATTTGTATTATGTACTTTTATTTAACATCAGCTTAGGTCCCCTTCTTTGTATTCGTGTTCGTGCTCATCTTCGCACTATCTTCGTTTTCGGACTGGTATAGTGATTTCGTTTATACCATAAAATGTCGCTCTTTGATTGCCCCTTTCTCTTTTCGTGTTCGATTCCAAATTTAAGGCAAAGGGTGAGAAAATTTTGTGTTCGTTTCTTAAAAAGTCAGACTCTTCCAAGGCAAAAAAGGCTCATTCTCTGCCCCTTAAAACTTTGACAGAGGAGATAGTTGCCCTGAAAATCAGATGGTTGTTTAAAACGGCAATATTTAGTATAAAATACCTGAGCTAGACAACGGCAAGAAGGCAAGAACATGCCCTTCGCCAGGGTTGAGTGTAACATCGAACACATTTTACACCGGGGAAGGGCAAAATTTTTGGAAGAAACGAAATCACCACTAGTTAAATTCGACTTTTTAATTAGGTGGCAACCCGGTTACTTGCTCAAGTTGGTGAAAACCTATATTGTACCACGTGGGAGTACCCGGTACAGGCGGAGAGTTAAAGTAGTATGCCAGCTCTGAATGGCAAATATTTTTTTAAGAGAAGCGTCTTTGTCGCTGTTACAAAAATTGTTGTCTATCATTACCCACAGTTTGCATGCCAGCCATCGAACTTGGTTTCTTCCAAGTTCTAATAGGTACCCCTAAATACGAAAAGAGCCTCAGGAGATTTTTAAATGTATAGAACCATTCTTAAGTATCTACATTTTTATTATGTTCTTGGTTATGGTGATCAATAAAATGCTTAGTAGGCCATGATTAACAAATTAGGCACTGCCTTATTATTACGTCCTACTTCTTTTACATTCTACTTCTATTTAGTGCGAAATAGCGCAAGCGTATTTACCGCTAATGGCTTACTTCTCAAAGGTGAAAGTAAAAATGTATTAAAAACCTTCGAATGATTAGGTGTAAAATAAATATTTGTATGTGTATTATGCATCATATATATGTACGTACATAAAAGGAGCAATAAAAATTGATTACCCTTTTCTAAGTTTTTCTTGCCGATTTCATGATAAATTTAATTAAAAGTAATTTGTGTTTATATAAATACATACGAACTTTCACATATAGACCGTAATTTCGTGGCTTATGAAATGGCTCCAATTGGTTAACAACAAAAATAAACACATAAGTACGAATACACACCAATAAAAATGGTTAATACTCCGATTTTATGCGGCACGTGGATTGTTTAGTAGCAGGAAGCAAAGCTATTAAGAGTTAAGGCATTGCGCTGAAGGAAAAGCGAGAGAAAAGCGAGAGAAAACCAGTATTCCCCACATACGAAGTTTTTATATTATTTTTTTTTATAACTTTTTTGTTATTCGCCTGGAAAAAACACAAGGCTGCTTATTTTTATGGTACCGTAAGTTTTTATAGTTTATTCTATATGCTGTGATACAGGGTGGCATATTTAGGTTGGTATGGATAGCTCATTATGTGCGTTTGAATGTTAGAAATATTGTGCACAAATATTTTTTGCTTGTGCCTTCTGGTGTGCACATACATATATCTATACATTAAGATGCTTCGCGCCTAATTAAAAAAATAAATAAATAAATAAAAATCTTCCTCAAAAACAAATGAAAAAATGTTGACTATTGTTTTACTTCAGCTGCTGGTT
>NW_023458561.1:35932785-35979518 GCF_013731165.1 Rhagoletis pomonella
AAATGAAAAAATGTTGACTATTGTTTTACTTCAGCTGCTGGTTTGAAAGCGCCTTATCTCAGCAAATGATTAAAGAATGCCATATTTCAGAATTTGTTTGAAGAACGCCCAATCTACAGAAAAAATCCCTGTCTCGGTATAAAGCACTTTGAACCATTTGCCGAGTTAGGGCGTTTTCGAGCCGGCTGATGTGATAGGGCGATCTTCCTATCTGCCGCCGATCTGTTCATAGTTCAGCCACATTCGTGAGCTAAGCTGCATGAAAGACCTGCACAATTTCCTTTTTTTTCAAATTTCTTAAACATAATTTGCTACGAAAAACCTCAGAAATTGATAACATATTTATAATCGTTAATGTTTTGAAGAAGTTTTAAATAATTCGGTTATCCTATGCAAATACGTACTTGTGTACACATGTATGCATTTCCTAAGCGATGTAAAGTTTAAGTTATTATTTTCTAAAATATTTTTTTTTAAGTAAAAAAAAAATTTCCTGAGAGTCTAGAAACACAAAAGGGTAAATGTTTTAACAATTTGGGTTTAAAAAAAACAAATTATTTTAGCTTTGGTTGACGGGCAATAATAATAACTATATCGATTTTCTACTTTTAGTTAGCATGTCATTTAACTTACAAGGCACAAAATTACTTACCGGAAATTATCCTGCTTTGGAACTAAAACGTGTCTGTAATTTTTTATGTTTTTGGAGGTCTTTCCAGGACATTGCCAGAACTTGGAATTGACCGGATACATTGAGGTTTGTCGATAAATTTCGATAATTTTATACATATCGATTGAACTTAAAATACAGTTAAATCCATTAACTCACGAAAATCCGATAACTCGAATAATTTTGACAATTTTCGATAAATTTCGATATTTGTGCTTTTCGAAGGCTTTAGATATTTCTATAACTCAAAAATGCATGTATCGATATAAATCGGTAACTCGATACCTCTATGAATTTCAATATCTTAGTTTATTTTGATAGCTCCATAAGATTTAAAGCTGTCGACAAATTTCTATAACCCGTTGCACTCTGTTGACACGATAAACTTGTATGCCCTTGAAATTTCGATAACTCGATATATGTATTTTTAGAACTCAAACAACGTCTACTCGATAAGTCGACAAATTTCCACAAATTAATAAATATTTATAATTCTCAAGTCGAAAGAACTCGATGCATTACCATAACTCGATAAATTTTGTTAAAAATAAATAATGCTAATTCGATAAATATTGGCAACTTGATAAATTTAATTAACTTGACAATTTTCAAGAAATTTCATAGCTGACCCTAAGCAAGGTTCGTACCGAGTTGGGTAAGGGTTTGTGAAGCGGTTGCTAAGATACAGTATTTCAACATAAGTGGGCGGAGTCACGCCCCTTTTCCAAAAATTTCATAATAATACTATTTTGCTTCACATATTAATTTTGAACAATTTGGATGCAACATTTACTGAAATATCGTAGTTTTTGCAATTTTCGAAAATGCCGTTATTTGGGAAATGAGCCCATTTTGCCAATCGGCGTTCAATACCAACCTACCGTGGATAAAGGGAAACCTACATATCGAGTTTCGTTGATATAACTAAATTTTTGCTCGAGTTATCGTGTACACGGACGGACAGACGAACAGACAGACAGACATGGCTTAATCGACTTCTCTTTTCATTCTGATCATTTATGTATACAATTGTCTATATCTATATCGATTCCTATAGGCTGTTAAATACAAACAACCGTTATGCGAACAAAGTTATAATACCCTGTGCACAAGTGCGTTCGGGTATAAAAATAGAATTCTGTCCGTTGGATTCGAATCTATGACCTCGTGCGTCGTTTTATTCGCAAAACTGCCAAACTGCAAAACTTATACAATTTTGATGGCTAGTAACATGCTCATCTGAGAAATGAAAATGCACATTATCTACGTACGAGTCGAAAAAAAATATAGTCGCCAACCAAAATAAATTTTCTTAATTGAAGTAAGTTATTAAATAATTTCTATATATATTTTTTCTAATACAAGTGAGAGAAACCCTTGCTTTTCATATGGGAACAAATGTTTGTTTTGTTTTTAACCACACTTATTAAAATCTGTAAGATTAAGCTGAATATAAAAACCAATGAATCAGTGATGGACGTTTTCATGAAATTTCCCCAAAATGAGTTTGTTGGCATTAAAAACTATATTACATATTTGCATCAACCCTTATGAATATGTGTATATAGCTTTGTACATATTTGTACACAAATCTTAAAAAAAAATGTATTAAATAATTGAAATAAGAACCACAACGTTACCCGGCCCGTACGAGGCACTTAAATTTAGGATGGAAAAAAGGTGCGTAGTTCAACTAAGGTACTAAAATAAAGTATAATAAAATATGCGTGAGCGCCTAAAAGTGTGCTGCAATTTAAGATAAAATACATACAAACACACTATAATAAGGCCCAAACAATTCTGGCAACACCTCCATACAACCCCTTTAACATAGACGCTTGCGGACTATTATTTGCTGCTACATAACTTTCCTGCCACGATTCAGTTTTCGCCGAGTTTTATTTATGAAGGCACATAAATGGCGAATAAATTTTAAAATTCTTACCCACATAAAATTGGCGTAATTTAGTCTTGTTTGCATTCAGCGGTTTTCGCCTTTTTCAATAAGCACGTAGCGAAAAATGATCACTGAGATGGTGTGGCCCGCCATCTAGCTTTAACAAATGCCAGGCTGGTTCACAGAAATACTCATAGCAAACAGGCGTATCGCGTTGATAATTTATTCCCGACCGCTAAGGTCAAATAACGTGCGCGCTTCA
The DNA here is from genome assembly GCF_013731165.1 of Rhagoletis pomonella. Lineage (NCBI taxonomy): Eukaryota > Metazoa > Arthropoda > Insecta > Diptera > Tephritidae > Rhagoletis > Rhagoletis pomonella. Next base: position 35,935,615 of record NW_023458561.1, read on the forward strand.
TAAATAATATCAAATTTCTATTACCACTTTGCTGCGAGCGCGCTCTTAGCCAGAGGATACACAACACAGCACAAAATGGGTAAGCGTCTAACTCGCGAGACACGTACATACATACATACGTATATACATAGGAATGTAACAGTAAGACATTGCATAGGAGGCGTTTTTCAGGGTGTTCAAATCGTTAAGCAACACAACACTTGTTCGTTTTCCTTACGCAAGTCTTTTACAAGTACATACGAGTACTTATTTACTTTTCTTTCCAAATTTCTCCTCTCTACTTTTATGATATTTACTGCCGCATTCATGCTTGCTTTCACTAATCTCTCCCCAGTGTATTCTTCATTATGCTTATTATCTGCAAGTCCTATGTGTATTCTCTATCCATCCAAATGAAACCAAAATGAGTGGAAAGTAGCGGCAAGTTACTGCTCAAGATGAATGCGTTCGGCATAAAAGTAGGCGGTAAATATTCGCTTTAAGCGCATTCGATGGTGTGTGGCTTGTGTGCTTAATGTTTAGTAAGGCCTCTTTTAGAATTTTTTCCACAGCGCATTTTTCTTGTTTTTTTTATCTTTATTTCTGCTTATTACTTATTAGAAGGATGCATCGTATACACTTTGTTCACGGATTAAAATGAAAAATTTGTTATATTTCTTAAGCCTCACAAAAGTTTCATATTAGCAATGTATAGGGTGCGGTACACATACATACATAAATATTTAAATTTTGGTAAAATTATTACGTATACGCCCCAGTGCACTAAATTTTGCTATGTGGGAAGAAGGGAAGAAAGTAGAAGGTTATTCATTTAGCAAAACATTTTAGGTAAGAAATCAATGTCCAAGCCCACTGCAATTGGATTATAAATATTTCAAACTGGTCGGTTATAAAAGAACCCTGCCTGCTTCTGGTTTATATATTCTAAAAAAAAAATTTGTATCTATAAAAGTCGATTTAAATTGAACCACTATTTGCAGAAGTAAAAACACTGTTAGTAAAGATATACTCTGATAAGTCACCCACCTCGTATTGACCACGATTTATTTATAAATACAGATATCACAGCAATAATACACCAATTATGTTCAATCGATCGAACTTAGATTAATTACTGCAATTTAAGCAGGAACATGAATGCTTTAGAGCCATTGGGATCCTTGTATATATATATATATGATATATATTTACACTACTTGAACATTGGCAAAACAAAGGCTACCAGTGGACCCTGGCGATATACATAAATGCAGTATCAAGCACTTTAATCCGAATAATCCTGATCGGTCATTGGAATCATAAATAACAAAAAAAGGGACTTCGGTAGGTATCCTGGATCCTGTTATATGTATGTCCTGTTGCCATATGGCATCGCTAAAACTGAGAGGCTACGGGTTTTTATGTACCTATTAAATATATTGAAAATTCATCGCTTGTTTTGCGTTTTTCGCCAAAATAAAGATTTAAAACGCAATGAAGAATTAAAGTTTTCTTCCTTTTTATGTTACTTCAGATGATTATGCGCAGGTCCGATGGTATTGTTAGCATATGTGGGGCGCCGTTGTTCATGTTGCGAAATATGTTAATGTATTCTGCCTACCTTTTTTCTGTGAACCAAATTGAAATCAGGATGACAAAGCTATCAAGGCTGACTTGGATGCCATCACAGATCTTATTACGTCCTGCTGAGAGAATAAGAAAAGGACTAATCACAGTCATGGATGCTCTAATTACACTTTAGGGGAAAATCTTAAAGTTTTGAAATGACACAGAAAACGCCGAAACGCGTGAACTTAATATTGAGTCGTTTTATGAAAAAAATTTAAACTTTACCAAGAAAAATTGAAAAAATAACAGATCTGTTGTAAATAATTTTAATTTTTATTAAGGACTATTCTTTTGCTAAAACGATGAGCTAGCAGGTATGAAAATAGATGAATATATAAACAGGCTGTGAATGGTCAAATGAAAATGTGCAGTAATTTCTAGTAGGAAATAGGAGCAGGAAATATTGTTACTCATACGCCATAGCGTACATGGTGAGGCGTACTATAATTTTGATATTTTCTCATTCGAAATGCAAACTAGTTCGTAATCTAGGACCAAAAATTAAGTTTGAGTTTTTTTTGTGCCATTTTGGCGCCCCTACAGTGTTATATAACCCGATAGCTCAAAAAAAAAAATACTGGTTTGTAGTAAAATCACTTGCATCATGTCAATGTCATTCCTTGCTAGGTTTCAGATTCAATAGTATCGAAAATATTCATATGGATATATGGTCGACGCCTAACAATAAAAGGGCAGAGTATTTTGAAGTTAAGCAAATTCGATGAAGAAGTGCTTAGTAGGGTGTTATATTAGTCGCCTTGTTTCCAAAACCGGTTTACGAGTTACTGATATGAAGTTAAGACCAAAAATGTAATGAAACTGTGAACAGTATAGATAGATTTTATTTAGAAAAGAAAAAAAAAAACCAAATAAGTTCAAAGTTTTTTTTGGACAAAATTAAAACTTATAAAAATCAGTGAAAAATTCACGCTTAGTCTTATTTTAACTTTTTTTAATACTTTAAATAATTTTTTCTGACTCTTTTCGTATTTAAGTAGCGCACTTCTCGCCGTAGCCGAGTGCTTGCCTGTGCCGACTGCCACTCGGGAGGTCCATGGTTAAATTTCTGGCGCCAGAAATAAAAAAAAAAAAAAAATTTTCAAATAGCAGACAATGGCAAACCTCCTTGCCCTATATCGCCTATTAGCCTTTCTTCCTCTCTAATTAAGACTTCTGGAGATTTATATAAGACGATCGATTAACCCAAATCATTTATCTAATGCGCAGCATGCCTACAGCAATGGCAGATTTATAGACAACAGCGCTTAAGCAATTTCAAAAGGTACAAAGGAATGCGGAGCTATGTATAAGCCTACTGAAGCTCTTAACGCGATTCTAAATCTGTCCCCGTTTAATTCAGTTGCAAGAGTAATAGCTGCTGTTGCAGCCTTAAGCACTACAGAAGCAAGTTCCTGGACTCATGGCACATCCGGCCATCGAATATCCAAGAAGCCAGGGCGCCCATACCGATACCTGCAAGCACTGACTACTGAATACCATCTATTACTTTCACCAAGAATCCGAAACGAAAAGACTGGGAAATCAGGCCCCACCACATACCTAAAACTATAAACACGTATACTGAAGGCTCCAAATATGGCGGAAAGGTCGGGGAGGAGTTTTCTCCTCGGAACTGGAACTAGAGACTAGACTAGGCGGATATTCTGGCTATCCATGAGACTACTCGGTACCTAGTAGGGTGACCGCATGAGAAAAGACGGGTCTTTATCTTCTGTGACAGTCAAGCAGTACTGAAGATTCTAGAGTCAGGCGTAGACAACACAAAGTCTCTCACTAAATGCCACAGATCTTTGAACGAGGTGGCCCACCATTATAGAATACAACTCATATCGGTGCCTGGACACCGCACCCATATCTCCAGGGAAGGACCAATGGCCATTTTCAAACTACATGTTAGGAACATAACCACACAAGCAGCAAACTAACGCTGAATAAACCTCTCCTTCTGTGAAACTGCTAAGCTTGTATGGCTTTCTTACGATAAAAAAACGCACGTCTGTACTGTTAGCGTAAAAACGGGCCAGGGTACGTATCTTTTCTCACAGGAATTCTTACAGGACACTGTCTAATTGTGCTAGACTGCTGTCGCAGGTGCAGATGTGAAAGGAAGAGTGTAGAACAGCTTATATGCGAATGCCCAGCACTACAGATGCTTAGAAAGCCCTCTCTACAAGACCTCTCAGAGATATAGGAAATGGATATAAGAGCATTATCGAAGTTCATTACTTTAACAAATTGGTTTGATTCCGAGTAATCGTCGCAACATCCCAGAGGAACATAGATGACATAGGGTAACATAATGAACCTTTCCTTGGCCCAATTGTAAGGTGGAGCCACTCTCTGTAGCCATTTTAACCTAAAGTAACCTAAATGTCCAGCGTCATCAGAAAAAAGATTAGAAAAGGCGATACGATTCTTTACGTTGAAGCAAAGGGCAAGTTCGGAGAGATATCCATTTATATGTAAAAATTGTATTGGACAATCCGCTTTGGTAGTTAAAGAACTTTTAAATTATAGGGAAATACTAAATTTATTTTAGAGGCGTGAAGTGAACTAAGAAAAGGAATATTGATAGCATTCCCTACCTGAAATAAAAAGTTTTCCGATTTTACCATACATTCCATGCTTTTCTTGGCTATGAAGGTTTTCGAACCAAAAGTTGTAAATTTTTATTTTCGAAATGAATAGCATACTAAAAGCCGCGTAAGATATTTAATTACCTCGCTATACTAAGTTTTAGATTAGCTTTGGAATCAAATAAACCACTGCAATATTTTGAAAACATTTTTATGAAAAAATTATTACATTTTAACCAACTTAAAAATCTTAAAGTAAATTTTATTTGCCTAGCAGTACACTGTACTCACCTGGCTCCAGCGTCGTCGCCAGTAGTATCGATGGCAGGCAAAGTAGTATTATCCGGATTTCGAGCATGTGCATTGGCATTAATATCGGCAACATTGGTGTTTGTAAAATTCGTGCAGTCTTTGGCGCAGCAACACCGACACCGTCACCAACACCAACACCACTAAACTACCACGCCCACCGAGAGATACACACACACACACACACACACGGCTTTTGGCGAAGGTGTGTATTGCAAAAGTGATTCACAACAGAAGTCGCGATAATAGCACAATAGCGTCAAGAAGTGGAGTCTTGCGATGCTCACTCATTAGGGTTAATGTGTTTTTGAACTGAGTTCACACCGAATACGTATGTATGTATAAGTGGACCGGCAGGGAATGGCCAAACATAAATCTTGCATTGGCAATGTTGAAATGGTGGGTTTCCTATTTTCGTGTTAAGTTCGATATACGTATGTATGTGTAACTATGCAAAGGAGTACTAGGCGGGCAAAAAATCTGTCTTCCAAGTTCTTTGATAAATGTTGCAATCGTTGACGTAACGCGGACTATGCTATCACTCTTTTTATTTTTACTCCCACAATCGGCGCCTTGGCAGTCTGCTTCTCAGCGTGTGCGCTCCTTTGTATGCTATTTGTGTTTGTTTTTGTTTTTGTTTCTATTTTTGTATTTGTATATTGTTTGTCGTGACAATAATGTCTTCTGCTTGTTGTACAGATTTTACTTTGCCCGATAGTGTTCCTCCGTTTGTTCGTTCCTTCTCCCGTTTCTCTTCTGCTTGCGCTCTACATGCACATTTCCACTTTTTTGTGCTTTCAGTTTCACTGCTTTTCAGTTTTGGCAGTAATGTATGTATATCACGTTTTTCGCTGCTGCTATATCAGTTTTTGTTGCTTTTCGTTATTATTATTATGTTACACTTATTACATTAACATTTCTTTGCATCGTTATTCCGCATACTCCTTTTGCCAGTTTCCTTTCCTCTCGCTATTGCTGGCTGTATCTGTTGCTTTGCTTTTTCACCCTTATTTCTCCTTCTCTTCCTCCTATTCGACCGAATAATGTATTGTTATTTTATTGTAGTGCATGCTCGAGTATGCAATATCTCGCTTTTTCGGGGTTTTTGCCATAATTTCATATAAACATCATTTTTCATGTGAAAATCCCTATACGTCGCATTTTTTCCTTTGAATCAAATAGTTCAGCTGCTTCCTTGTTCTTTTCGTTTTGCTTTCATCTCCCAATTTGCTCGATTATTGCGCACGTTTTTTTTTTTTGTTTTTTTCTTATAACAACTTGCAACTTTGTGGCATTAATATCGTTTGTAGCGAGCACAAGTACTACAGTTAGTTTTTATTTGCGTTGTATTGAATATTTTGTTCCCTTGTAGTCGTATTTGTATTCCTTACTTACGTTTGCTCACTTTTTATGCTTCTGATTTGATAAATGAGTTTGTTGGGTAATTTCGTAGTTATTTTTTTGCAAATTCGAGTTAGTTGTGAATTTTTTGTTTGCGTTTCTACTAGATATGGATTCAGGAATTTATTTTCGCATTTAAATAATCAGCTGCAATTGTTGCGTGATTCCTGTAAGAGAGAGATAAGGTAGCAGGTAAGTTAACAAGAAATTCTGGGAAATTGAAAACAATAAATTATGTATGTATGTATGTATGCATATACCTATATATACCTACGTATTTAGTTTGGCACGCTATACTTTTTTCCTTTCAAAGCAAAAAAGCAACTGGTCTTCAAAAGTAGGGATGAAATGATATCGATACCGTTACTTGGAAGTAGTATCGTAAGAAAGTACCAATACCCGAAAAATATCGTATTTAAGGTACCGATATATATTCGAATCGGTACTTTTAGCGATGAAGGTATTCCAAATAACCCGACTTAAATTTAATTTGTTAACTAATAAATCAATATCCTCTGCGACACGTAAACTCCGAATAATAAAAGTTAATAATGTAGGAACTGAAAATAAATAAAACATAGCAAAAGTTTAACCATAGAACCGTGAGTTCTATGTTCATGTTTGATGTCGAATTTCGGTGGTTTGTGAAGCCAAATTCGATTTTTTATCATAAACAGATATACTGTACCTTACTTTATAAGTTGACAAAATTCCAGGGGTATATCCGTTATAGTAAAAAAAGTAACGGATTTTATATTGTGAGTTCTAATAAAACTTGAATTTCTATATGAAATTTCGGACCGGACACCCTAATCGTTTCTCCTTTGTTTCCTTATTTCAATAACAGAGCTAAACTTTACCACCCTTAACCGACCCTATTAAGCTGCCATTTCAGGGTACTATTTTATATATATATGAGGAAAGTTTGAAAGTTAGGGGGGGCTCGAGCACCTCCCTGCCCCTACCTGGCTACGCCCATGTTGGGCCGTATATGTATATCCCGCATGGTGTTCTATTTTTGAGAAAAAAGGGACAAAATCAAACGAAGAGGTAAATAAATGCAGTGTTCGCGTATACAGACTAAAGATAGGTATAGGCTCACAAGTGACAAAATGATACGTCTAATAAAAGCCAAATCAAAATTTTTAACTTTGTAAAAAATTATAACAAAATCAATAAAGTTGCGTAACGAAAATTTTCTAGTTCAGTTTGTCTACAAAATGCCGTTGATTTTTGAATTTTTTCCGCCGACGTCGTATACGGTTACTATATTTCAATAAAAAAATAAAATAAATAAATATCAAAAATCACCGCGAGTTCTTTGCCTCTTGAAAATATTACTGATTATGAATCTGAAATCAGATTTTAAAGATTCAAAATTGTGGATCCATATTGGATCTACCATTTATCATGGAAAATTTAAAGTCGAACGTACGTGAATACATGGCATTTCAAAATATATGCAGTGTTGACAATTGATTGATAACTACATGAGAGTGAGGCAGATTTTAATTTCAACCAGTCAATACGCTATATATGATTTGCGGCCACGGGCAATGGATGACCAGCAAATGAAAGTCAGCACCAAAAATATCAATAACACTACTCTATAAATTTTGTAGCATTCGTGGGAAGCTGAGAAGAAAAAGTATTTTATTTATTTATTAAAATTTTATAAATATTAATTTAACAAGTAAGAAAGTCTAAGTTCGGGCGGAGCCGAACATTAAATACCCGGCGCAAGTATTAAATATATATTTTTTTCACCTTGCCGAAACCTACCGCTAGATGGTAAGCCGGGTGTATCAATTTTGAGTAAACTAGCGTCCTTAAATTTCGAAATATTGAAGTTTCAAGCATTTCTGTAATTTACTGTTATATGAAAAGCGGCCGTAATTTTAGTCCGATTTCAATAATTTTCAACGTTTTTCTTTTATGTGGCAAGCACAATAAAAATAACGAGTTTGGTACAAATTGGTAGATCGGTTACCGATATACATATATGTGATCATAAGTGGGCGGTACCACGCCCATTTTCCAAAATTTTACCATAAACGTATTTCTTGGTAAAGAATTGTTGCAAGCATCAATTTTTTCAATAAATTAGCTTCAATATTTACTGATTTATCGAAGATTTTGTATTTCTCTAAATTACCGTTATATGGGATGTGGGCGTGGTTATTGTCCCATTTTTAAAATTTTCGGCCATTTGGTATCCTGTACCAAGGCCAATAACTGTGCCAAGTTTGGAAGAAATCGGTGCAGCGGTTGTTAAGATATACACATGTAACACTAAGTGGGCGTGGCTACGCCCATTTTTCAAAAATTTATAATATTCTTATTTTTCGTCTAAAACTTATTGCAAATATCAATTTTGAGTGAATAATCTCCAGTAGTTACTAAAATATCGCAGTTTTCGTATTTCTGGAAATTACCGTTATATGCGAAGTGGGCGTGGTTACAGTCCCATTTCGCCCATTTTCAATACCAACCTACCTTGGGTTAATGGAAACCCACATACCAAATTTCGTTGTGATATCTCGAGTTTTGCTCGAGTTATCGTGTACACGGGCGGACGGACAGACGGACAGACGGACGGACAGACAGACATGGCCTAATCGACTTCTCTATTCATTCTGATCATTTATGTGTACATTTGTCTATATCTATCTCGATTCATTTTGGCTGTTACAAACAACCGTTATGTGAACAAAATTAATATACCCTTGTGCACAAGTGCGCTCGGGTATAAAAAATGTTTAATATTTAAAATCAAAATTAATATTTTTAGAAAAATATTTGCAAATGCAGTGAACATAAAAAGGAAAGTTTTGTGAAAAAGTCGTTTTTTTTATAAAAAAAAAAATGTACAGTTCAAACCCATGCATAAATTCTATAATGCTCAGATTTTGGGAATTTTTATTTTATTTTATTCGTATAACTCAATACTACAGTACTACTACTAGATACATATATCCAGATTCCACTGTATAGGGCAAAAAAAAGGTGTTGAATTAATTGGGCACCTAGTTAGAATGTCGATGAGGGAGCTGTATTAATTTTGTTGTTTGAAATCTAAATTAAAATTTCCTTGTTAATTTACACGAGTGCACACAATTTCGTAGGCCAAAAAAAAAATTACCAAATTACTCATGCGCCACAGCTACAATTACTCAAGCGTACTGGTCAATTTACTACTTTAGGGAAAAATGATTGGCTATAAAACTGTAAACAAATATGTAAGGAATGCATCACCGAAAAACGTCAAGTAAACTCAGCCCTCATTGGAAATTTCTCTTCATTAGAATACATCTGTAGCTGTCTCCCAATTTGTGCTTCGGCAGTCGGTCTCTTAACACACATTTTGCATTATTCATAAGCACATTGCTATTCTTTTTTTTTTATGTGTAATGAATTGTCCGTTAATAAGGTATGCATGGCACGCATTTGAGTTACCGCCCCCTTCCACTGCACTCCCAACCGCGTGCGCCTCCTGCTCTTCATTCAATCATTTACTCATTCAACACTACATCAACACCGACATTCTTGGAGCTCTGCGGTTGCCCTTAGCGGCTGCCACCAACAAAACCATAACAATAATCGCACCAGTAGCAACGGCCACTTCCGCCACTGTCAACGCAATTTATTCATTTTCATAAATTTCCGTAATAAAAATGAAAATATTTATGAATTTTCCACATTTTACTACTTTTTTTCGCATTTCTACGTAATTTTTCTTTTTCCTCTTCTTTCACTTCCATGCCAACATTGTAGCAGTACAGTTTTGTTGTTGATTTCGTATTCGCTCTTCTTTTCAAAACGGCAAAATGAATATTTCACTTCCTTTGTGGGATTTGCGCTGCGCATCCGTGGCGACGCTTAGCAATGAGTATAGTCTCGCCATTGGTGGGACAGCTGCTGGCTAAGTATCGTGGAACGACGTGTGTGCACCGTTTAGTGCGTATCTACTGCGATGGCACAGCTGGAGACTTAGCCGCAACATTTATGCTGATTGCTTAGCGCTTGCTTTGTGGTTTGCTTCTTACTCTGCTTCGACTTCTATCAGTCGTCATCAGACGTCAACAACGAATGCAATTGGTTATGTTATGGCACACGCAGAATCCCAAGGCATGCAGTTATTTTATTGCGAGTGTAGAGTGACTTAAAGTACAGCGGAATACACGAATGGTCAGCACAACTTATTTACTCAACCAATTTAAATAGGATGCATTCCAAAATGTCGAAATACAAAACACCAGTCTTAGATGAAAAAGTCTGCTGAGGTTTAGAAATAAAAGAGATATTTGAAGTTTTGGAATGCACCCGTAGTTTTCACTGCTTTTGATAACGTTTTTTGGTGAAATATTGTCGTCTGATTCTTATACCCAACAATTGATTTCTTGTACAAATATAGCTAGTTATTTGTCCGAAAAGTTTCGCCAGAAAAAATGTTGTGGTTATTAGTTATACTTATTATGATTTTTAATTCACTTAATGACCTTGAGTAAAAGAATCATTCAAGTAAAGTAACAGGCCATTGCACACTCTCAAAAAATAGTGATTGGGCTCAGAACGCATTAAGCTGAAGACAATGGCACTAAGGATAAGGGCACTATAATAAAACCATTCTAGGATTATTGTCGATATCCTTTTCTATAGAATATTCTAAAAGGTTGCTGGGTGCATTGCAATAATTATGTAAATAAATGAAATAGCAGATGACTCGAAACAGCTGCAAAATTTAAGCTCTCTCTCATTTAGCTTTTATACAAATACTCAATATGCAGAGAGAAAACAAATTTCCAATCCTTCCCCAATATTTGAGAAATTCTTGATTCTCAAGTGGATATACAACATTTTTCTCCAAAATTTTCTCCATGGTTTGGTTAAAAATTTCAAATAAAAATTAGCTAAAAAAAATTAGTAGGTCCAGTTATTATGGCAACAGTAGCTTTATATGAAAGATCACCCACATTTTTTGTCAGTTTAAAGTGGATTCAGTAGCGCATTTGTGTACCCTGGATTGGTTACTTTTGTAAACTGAAAGTTCATACAGATGTCACAAATATCAAAAGGAAGAAAAACTGGCGGGGTACACCGTCTTCTGCGATGACATTTTTACCCCTATACAAGAGTTGGACCACTCTACTCTTGAGGTATCCAAAAATCAGGCTACTGTCAGGTTACCTGCCGATTACCGGCCGGGTATCTACAGCAACTGGTCTGACCTTTCTCTGTTTTCATCTGCACTAATCGATGTGAAACGCAGTCAGAATGTAGGCTTCATTAAAGGTTGGTTCAGTTTAAAGCATTTATAGTCGATTCCAATAAATATTATAAAGAATTCGCCGCTTTCGAAGGCCATTTAAGGATTCGTTAGGGAAGCCAAATGTTTCTTGGAAATTCAGCGTTATCGTGACTCTTTGGGAAATAAACGGTTTTATGTAAGAGATTAAGGGTAAGCTAACATTAAAGATTACGCACTTTAAAGTATGTAAAAAATATATATATTTACCTAACCAACCAAATATATAAACCGCATTTTATAACTTAATATACGCCATTATAAACAAATTCAGTAAATTTCAAAAACCAGCATTGGGTATAATCAGTTTGGTTGACGGCGAACACAAGTGACTCAACTTTTTTCAATTCGCCGTTTTCTATTCACTTTTTTCTTGCTATCTTGCAATGAGTTATGTTACCATGCTGTCAACGGCGAGTTGACTTAAATTTATGACACGCCGTAAGGATATGCAAGAAATATTTGCTTGCGTTTATGTGCATATGTTCGCATAGGTACATACATTTATTCGAAAATGGGTAGGTGCTGCGTTCAAATATATGCCAGCTAGTTGGACATGCAATGGCATTTGAAAATGTTTGCTGTCGGCTTTATATGTACATTTGGATGAAAGTGCAAAGATATTTTTAAATTTAAATATAAATTAAATTATCTGCATTGGTTATTTCTTCATTATAAATAAAAAATATAAAGTTTCCTGAAATAAACAAAGTTTTCAATTGTCATTTATTATAAAACAAAATTATGTAGTACAATAAGTTTTTTTGGATCAAAAATTGTTAATTTTTAAGAGTTCTATAACATTTCAACGAAAAAATGTTTCTTCCCTATATAAAATACTTGCAAAACTTCATGGGCTTTGAGGCAGTTCTTAATATGATTTTTTTTTAACAAAAAATATGGATATTTGGTTACTCCAATTAGAAAACTTTTATAGCTGAAAGCTTAACATTATTTTATTTTTTTTTTACCACCCTAATGCGCATAATAGTCAACCTGGCAATTCGAAGTTAAAAAAATGTGCTGCCATACGAATGAAAATCAGTTTGAGTTTTTCTCCTTTTCCACATTTTTTTTATTACCACACATACCGGTGCATTACATATGTATACAATCATGTAAAGATTACACTGGATCACAAATTTTAATTCTGATTTTGTTCTCCAGACGCCTCTATCCAATTTGTATCTAGAATCGCTCGCTGATTCCGAAAATCGAGTTAATTTATTTTTGTATGGATACGTTTTCGGGATGTTTGCAATTTACCGTTATTCGACTTAAAAAAAGAATGGTTCCACTAAATCAAGTATATCCTACAAACCAATTAAATAATCGTAATGTGAGGTACAATAGATGAAAGGAAATAAAGTTTATCTTCAAATCGTATTTACATCTCTTTTCGATAGCCCTAATAGTTGCTTAGAAATTAATTAATCATTCCAGATTTTTTGTTTTTTTTTTGTTGAAAAAATGCCAAAAATTCAAACTTTAACAGGGAAAAAAGTAAAAAAATAACAGTTTCTGTGTAAATATTTTGCATTTGTATTAAAGCGTGTTCCTTAAAAAAAAAAACAAAGCTATCAATGAAGAAAATCGATAGACAAATAAGAAAATAATGATTGGTCAAATGAAAATGCGGAAGGATTTTTTGTATGAAATATGAGCAGAAAAGAGTGTTACTCATACGCCACGTACACCTGAGTAGGTAGAGTGTTTGCATCGAAAACAAGAGGCGTCAGAAATTATTAATTAATTTCTCAGAAACTATCAGTGATGTACATACGTTTTATGGAGAATTTTATTTTATTTCATTTCGCGTATCTCGTATTACGCTTATTCAATTGGCTCATAAAATATACGCGACCACTGTTGTTAAAGCTGAATAACAGTAAATTCCAAATATCTCGAAAAGTTATCCATAGAAAAAAAAATAAAACTCTCGATTTTCAGAATCACCGAGGAATTCTACATGGGAATTGGATAGTGGCATTCATAGAACATTGCTACTGTAAACTAGTATTATTAGGAACACCAAGCAATATCCATATGGCTATCTTTGAACGGTCTGAACATAAAAAGTTGTGATAAAATTCAACCTAAAATTGGTTTAATGTAATTGCTATACGCTTACTTAAATTCAGAATTACAAAAGTATTGTTTTCTAGTGCAAACATCAAATCGTAATAATCAAGCATTCGCACAAACCTTTGTTCTTTGGCTGGGGCAATTAAAGTATTAGAAAGACTGATCTTAAAGCAATCGATGGAACTATCAGAAAAAGACCTGTTACTCTTTGCATTGCCTCGAAGGGTTTGACATTGTATAGAAATTTCATAGCGTTATAAATAAAAGCGAGGGCTTACAAACATTAAAAGAAATCAACGAAGTTATAAACAAAGAAAATACGACGAAGAGCGTTTGTTCTCCATTTATAAAATACTTTGGAAGAGCGCCGCTAATCCTTTTTGTTTAGAACTGTTAAACGGCATCTAACAGTTAACTGCTTTCGAATAAGTTCAATATAAATTAAATTTTATTAGTATAGAAAAACAACATGTTTACCTTCCTTTAACAAAATATTTTTATGTGCACCTTTCTAAGTTTTTAAAGCGTATTTAATGGGCCTAAACGTCATTTTATTTTGAAAAAAAAAAAAAATGCGCTTTGGTAATATTAACCCTCAATATTAACCCTTGTATGCCCAACCGGGTACCGGGTACCCATCGACATATATCAAATAACTATTTTTCTTGTCAAAATTTTTTAAAATCCTCCTCCCCAGATGGAGAACCGCATTTAAAATATTTTGTATTTCCTTTCAGCGCAGAAAATCTTGAATTTGAAAAAATGTACACGAATAGCCCAACCGGGTACCCACATACAATATAGGCGGAAATATTTAAAAATAAATAAGGTAAACCAAATAATATTGTTTTCAATTGTTTATTTATTAAATTGAGCTAATATAAATTACAATAAAAATAATATTAAGTTTACTAAAATACCAAAAAAAAAATTTTTTTCAAGCAATAACAATAAAAAAAATTATGAGTTATTGAAAATTGTACATTTGCAAACGTTCAGATTAAAATTTATTCGTTTATTTACATTTGCAAATTTATTTTATCTACATATACACAACATTTAAAAAACATGTACAAAAATTTTCTAAAAAAAAAACACAAAATTTTCCGAGCGGCTCCCTTATAATGACCGCGGAAGGGTGAAAGACAGTATGTCTGGCTTCTCCAAGTAAACTGGCATCTGTATATAATACATATGTATTTGTTTCAATGGGGTTCTAGTATATTCCGCGGATAAAAGAAAACATAGAGACTTTCTTATTGCTTCCCTTTTCAGTTTAATATACTAAACCTTCTCGAAATTCACAAGTATACTCATATGGCTCATTACAGATTATACCGGACTTTGCATTACAAACTTCTTTATATGTAATACTCTCATTGGATTTGCATAAAAAGATCTTGGTTAACAATAAACAAATCAATATACATACATATAATACCCAGGATTATACTAAATTATGTACCCAGGTATCCTGGTTAACCTACAACGTTAATTAATTTGGTTGGGTGCACTGGGGTTAAAATAACCTATTTTGTTGTCTTAACACTAGCATAACCAGGTCCTTGCGCCGACCTAGAAACCCCGTTGTGCCAAAATTGGCACGCTATATTTCAAATGTGATTGGGGCTGAATTGCATCCTCACCTTCAAAATTTGGTTCATTAGGCTCACATTCAGAACCTTCAGAATCATCCTCCGCAGTATTGATAAAAAATATTTACAATATCTTCACGTGGTGCCTGTAACAAACTCAAACACTTTGTACTGCACTGTATGCCAAAATTTGCACAGAATGTTCACTTTTCTATAGTAAGCAACCTTTAAAAAACTATGGCATTTTTTTACCTGCACTCACCCAACACTTGCAAGGATATAGCATTTATAGTGCATTCAAAATTTAAATGCACTAAATTTGACACACCGGGCCTTCTAGTGTTAATATATTACACATAACTGTATAAATTCATCAGTATGACCAAGGATGTGTTGGTATGCTCTTACCACACACACTACGAGTATTACATTTCACTAATCCTTGCATTGTCAGCTACTATCCACAACAATAAGCAGTGAAATGTTCTCCGGATTTTGTTGTTGCCCAATATTTGCATTGCCTTTGGCAATATGTGAACACACGTAGATATCCATGAGATTATGTGCTTTTTCTGACAGTTGTTACCACTGTTGATTAAATATTTTTCTACTTACATTAGTGTTGACAGTAATTATACTGCAACGACATTACTCTGACACTTTGCCAAGCAGTTGGCATGTTGCTCGGTAGTTTTCATAATAAAATGAGCAAATTTGGTGGTACATAAGTACATATCGAGCCCTAACCGCCAAAATAACGTAAGCGACATTTTCTTTTAAATTTTCTTTTTGATGCAGAAATGTATCTAGATGCTCTAGTAATATTTCTGCATCTAAAAGAAAATTTTGAAAACAATGTCGCTTACGTTATTTTGGCAGTTAGGGCTCGATATGTTTAGAGGTGTATTTATATCTAGAATTAAATACTTCCGTATATATTTACTCTTTCTAATTGTTTTCAAGGCGGAAACGGCTTGAGGTAAATTTTTATTAAAAAAAAAAATGCTTTACGAACATTAGATATTTCTAAAGTTTTCTCGACATCCGTTGCGATTTGGACGCACAGCAGTGTGAATAAAAATGTTTGTGTTTCCGTAGTATGAGAAAGACTTAAGCAGATGATAAGCTAGTGTATAGACGATCGATTGGAATCTCCTTCGGTGAACGCGCCTCGTCGGACCAGGAATTATGCTCAATCTATTTTGGGCGACAGTTCACACTGCATGCTACATTGGACAGAGCCACACGTCGAGTGACCAGAAGGCTGCACAAATAGCTTTTGCTTTCATTGTGAAAGTATTTTACCATATTTCCATATCCTTGCTATAATTGAAATAAAAATGCATACCATCGTAAGGTCGCTCGAGCATAAAGATCCTAGGCCTGATCTTCTTGAAATTATAAGGGCTGGTCGGTTCTGTTTTAATGGTTAAGTAATTAGCATTTTCAATACTGCAAGCTTAACCCGAAATTTCTTAAAGTTGCCCCAAAAAATTAGTAATAAGTTTAAGGTCTGTCGAAGATACCAAAAGTAAGTCAAAGAGTCACCATAAAGTCGATGTTTAAAACATCGGTAAAATTGCCATCGATGTATCGTCAATTTCGCGATGTTAGTAAATTGAAGACATCGACGGCTAACATCTGATATTTTGAACCGATATTATCGATGTTTCAAAAACATTGATGCATCGTTTGTATCCCTACTTCCAAAGCTATTGGCCTCGGCGACATATGCATGCTGCTGCTGAAAAAATTGGGCTCAGTAGACTACCTTACCAATGTTATCAATTTTAGTTACGGCCCTATGGACGTCAGATTACAGCTAGTAGTTCGGAGCTACCTTCGACAGTCTGCTCTCTTTTTCGTCGCATGCAACCGTAATTGTCAAAAGATTACAGAGCCGCAACATGGTCCTCAAGTCGCAAGCCGGCAGAACATGTGGAAAGTAAGGAAAAAGAATGTGGTTTTCAACAAACAAAGCAATTTGCAAGCTGGCCCTAAACCATGCCACGATCGTTTAGTCGCCGGGGTGTACCAGGACGTATTTCCAAAACACGGTACTTCGGATTGCCAGCGGATGACTTTTTATGTTGCTAGAACTCCACCTTCATGACGGGGCGAGAATGCTCCTCGCCAAAGAGCACAATACCATCCTGTGCAAATAGCTCCTAGGAGGTGCCGCAGACGTGGGCATCCGAACAGACATCTACTTGCGGCAGATCACTTGCCAAGGTACGTTAGACGACTGACAGACGAGCTTCAGAGGTTCATAAAACAATCAATGGATCCGACAGGCCATACAAATATTTAAAGGGAGCGGGTCTCAACTTACATCAACTCCCGACTTGTGAATGCCGTTTTAAGAACACAACCACCTGGTGAGGACGGGACAGAACTTCTTCTGCCTCGAGAGACTCGCACCACCACATAGATACTGCAGCAGGCTTAACTCCTACTTGAGTAGGATAAACTCTTTGAATTCCCACTAAACCCGGCTGGATTCTGTCCCTCTGCACACATAACAACAACAAAATGGTCTTAGTTTTCTATTAGCTATGTGACGCTTTTACCGCGTAAGCGATTTTGGCAGAGTAAAAAACATCAGTAAATCTTTTTTGAATACCTCAAAGCTAGATATTGAAATTGGGTAGGTTCAGAAGGCGCAACCGTTGCTAAAAAACTCAATGATCGTTATGCGCTTTTCTGAACGGCTTGATACATTAGCTGTCAAATTCAACTCTCAGAGGTACACACCAATATGTTGTCTCAAATGATCAGAAAAATATTACGATCATCTAACACGCAACTGTTCAGTTGATCAGAAGTACACAACAACAAATTCAGAAGGTGCAATCGCAACAGTTACCGAGCTGTTGCGCCTTCTAAACGTGCCCATTGTCTATGCTTCTGATGCATAGAACGACGCGGAAAGGATAACTTACCTATAGAGTGAGAATTTTATGTTCCTGAGCAGCCTTCTATTTTCTTCAGCATCAGCTAAAATAAGTTGCATTAAAAGTAGGCTTTCTAACTGAGTCTTCGTTAGATATTGAAGGGCTAGGAAAAGTGATTCTCAATTTAAGCGAATTTAGTGGTAGTGTTTAACCTCGTTTTACGAAGCAGTATGAGCTTCTCGGTGATACCGAATTCAAACGTTTTCGTCCTATCGAATGCGGCTTCAAAATAGACAAGGACAAAGTGGATATCGATCCTCTATCCGCAAGCGTGAATACCTGGTCGAATTATTGTGCTTACGGCCACATTTATTAGGCCAAATCTCTTTATTGGCGGTCTGTTAAGCCTTTCACAAAAAACGGTCGGTAAGACTTTATACGTGACGTTTTCCGGACGCATCCTGCCGTAATTGATGCACATGGCTTATCCTTTCTTTCACTCGTTGGACATGCGTTCATCGGAGCGCATTCTGCAAATTACTGACCTACTTGAAGAGCGTCAGAAGCTTTGTTCCAGGAGTTCATCCACAAAAATTGCTATTCGTAGCTTGTGGCATCGGCGTTTAGACATCCATTCCTTCGTCATTACTGTTCATCTTCTTCGCTGGTTTCAGTGCTGTAACCATACAAAACGGTGGAAAAGTATTCACGCACTCACGTGACCTCTTCCATTTATTATTGTGAAAGAACGTCTCATTTTCATCTTCAGCTCCTTATAATGATTCCACATAGCTCGCGTTGCGTTCGACAACTAGATGACTCTGAAGACGGCACGGGTATTTTCTGCTTCGGTGTGACATTTCGCGTCGTACAAGGAGTACATATGTATGCCGGCGTATTGAGAAGATCTCTCAGAGGGAAAATGCGAGAGTGCCAGTATATCTGTAGTGATTTCAGATTTTCCGCGTCGAGTTTCCCTGTGTTGTTGGCTATACACAGGAAGAGTGTGTAGGGACACGATATCGAACCGAAAGTATCGATATGGTACTCATTTAAAGTATCGCTTTAAAAATATCGGGTACCCATTAATATCGGAATAAAAAGACTCGATATTCCAAATATCGATACCAAAAACCAAAAAAATTTATCTGAATATAGGTCACGCATATAGGCCGCTAAATTTAGTGGTTAGAAGTGCGCAAACCTTGAAAATGAAAAACAGCTTCCCATAAAATACAATCGCCGTTCAGAGTCGACAAAAAACTGTAGGCACCCGCTTTGTGTCACAACATTAAGGCCCACGCGACAAATCGGAGCATTTTGGTGCGACTATGAGTTCAAATTTTTCGCAGCAAACTTCTGTAAATTTGACGGAAATGCAACTCTGAGAAATCACGCACGCAAATTAACTTGGGTTTATCAAGTGAGAAAAACTTGCGTGCGTGCGTATAAACTCTCGCCGATAATATTAGGTTGAGCTGTTAATAACATTATCCTTCACTGAGAAAAATAACGCGATGTAAGAATAAATTTTTTTTTATTTGATTACCATTTAAAAATGTTCGTATTTAAATCAAGTGAAGAGTCGTAACAAAATGGATTTTTCCATTATACATACACTACGTACATATAATGGAAATATTCAATTCAAATACGTCCGTATTAACATTGTTCACTACACGGATGGCGTTTTGCACGTCTCGGATGCTTTTTCTTATGTAATTAAGAAAGTATATGGTATACAAAGCATGCACAGCGGTGACAACACATACACACATACATCCCTGCAAAAAGTGGAACTAGGTTAAGTACTAGTACAGGACCACGCTACCTTGTAACCAACACTAGTAACCAAAATGGTCCAAATATATGGGAAAAATACGATTACATTAACATTGCGATGTCATTGGGCCTATATCAGTTTTTTACATTTGAAGTGGTCCAGGTCAGCATAACAAGTTACTGGTATGCAGGCTGGTCCTTTTGCTCATACTTTAAAACTACGACCCGGTGGACCACCTGGTCCTCAAATTTTTGCAGGGATGGTATGACATAATGCAATATTCACGCGCTGTGATGTTGATTCAAACTCAACATTTGAGGCCCGTCCACATAGAACTTTGGCGTTGCGTTGGCGTTGGCGTCGCTTCAACAGCTGACTATGAATACATAAATTCAAATGCAGCCGTCCACATAGCCAAAATTCAACAACGCTCACGCCAACACAAAGCAAGAAGATAGCCAACTCTCATCTTTTCGCGTGCGTCGCTCGTCAGCTGTTGCAAGTAAATACAATTATGTGAAATATTTTTCCTTTTTAATCAAGTGCGGGAAGAAATATCGTTTTTAATGCAATTATTGATATGTAATATTAATTTATATGTCTTTAGTATGATAGTTTAGTGGCCCAAGCATTCGCTGCCAAGCGTTCATTGTAGCAAGCATACTTTTAACGCGCGTTCTGTCAAATCAACGCCAACGCCAAGACGCTTGATACAATTGGTTGCGTCCAAGAGGGTCCGGGTTCAATCCATCGACGGAACATATAAAATTATTATTATTATTTTTTTCTTAATTACGAAAAAATATCTGTGCACTTCACAACCACATATTTTATAACGCATATACTCAAATTTAAAACGAGTTGGTTTGGTGCTCTTAAATATGCCTATTTTTTCAATTCAGCACGTTTTTTAGATTCTAAATTTTTTTCCCTCAGTGTTGGAATGGGAGTTTATGACGTTCGATACGATACTAGGGTTCTGGTACTCGATTCCAAAAAATATCGTTTTAAAACTATCGAGTAGAAAATATCGGTATCGAATGTTAAAAGTATCGATATGGTATCGTATCGTATCGAAATTCGTGTCCCTAAGAGTGTGCATTTCGGCAGTAACATCAACGTGACCTTGGATCGTCGGAAATGCCAGAAGCATGCCTCCGGTCTATTAGACCATACGGCTGGGCTCAAAAATAAAAGTTAATAAATAAATTAATTAATAATTTTTTTTTTAACTAAAATTGCAATTATCTTCGAAAGTATGTATCAGTCCTATATAATTTCTTTGTAGAAAATCGAAGTAAACTAAGAACAATTTTTTTAGAACTTGAACTTTGATGGAGTGGGGCGAGCCTAAGATATTGACCAAAAGTTTGAACTTGCACACAGATTTTTTTAGACCATAATGAACCATATTTTTGCTATTGGCAATCAAAATTCTAAACATGCTAATGAATAATTTCTTAGTGGTATTAACTGCATTTATATAACCAAACTACATGTTTTTATTTCTCAAGATTTGTTTGCGATATGCAACTACAAGCTAGCAATTCATCAGAAATGCAGCGAAAATGTGCCGCCATTAAAAGCCTGCTATTCATTTCCTTTCGGTTGATATTTTTTTTTGTTTAATGTGCTCGAGAAGAAATCAAAAGGCAACAACTGCCTTGAAAAATGCAAATGACTGTGAAAAGGAATGCAAATACCATGACTTGGAAATAAAACAGTACTACATACATACTTATATAACTAATAGCATTGCATTGTAACTCCGATTTGCGTACTGCCCCAGCACTCGAGTTCGAGCAGCGACCATTCGTAAACCTTCTACTACTTGCCTACTAAACAGCAATTGGTTGTGGCGCCAAGTGGAATTTTACTGCAATAACTACACATCCGCTTTGCAACTAGCAATTTTATGTTGTTGCTTGCTTGTTTTATTTTTTATATAGTTTTTGTATTTTTTTTTTTTGCAATTGTAATTTGCTGTTCTGCCAGCTCTTTTTTGCCTTGCCCAACACACATTCCCTTTTTCATTTCATATCCTCTTCCGACATGTGCGGAAAATTATTTTTCAACTTCTTCCATTTATTATTATTTTTTCAACTTATTTTTGATTGTATTGCAACGCTTTATAAACTTACAAACCGCCGCAGCGACTAGGCCACCATGCCCAACGTTCACTACAAGCACGCGCCATGAAATTAAGATTTACGGTCATTTAAATTGAATGGTTTGTGGCAGTAAGTGGCGCTGCCTGGCGCTGTAGTGGCCAGCAGGCGTTTTGTGGCATGTCCAACTGACCTGCCCGGTAAGAGAACCGACCTGCCAACGCAACATAACAATCGCTGCTGCCGCTTGCGCGCCGCCGAAGGACAAATAGGCGTTTAAGCCAGGAGTTGTGTGTTACTGATTTGTAGTGAGCAGTTGAGCGGATTGTGTGCGTATTAGTATGATTGACTCGGTTTTCCCAAACCGGTTTCAATCGGTTTTTTTTTTTTATATCTATAGGCAGTTATTCTGAAACCGTTTCCAAGTATTTGGCCAAGCTTCTCTTCCAACTCGTGTTCTCCTTCGTAATGGGGTGAAACAAATGCAGAGATCTACACTTTTACGCCATCTCCAAAGGAGCTTTTTTAGAAGAATACTCGGAGGTACGAAAAAAAAAATTTTTGATGTTGCTGGGACCGGAAATCGAACCATGGGTCTCCCGAGTGGCAGTAGGCACATCTAAGCTCTCGGCTGCGGTGGCAAAAGCACTACTCAAATTTGAAAGAAAGTCAGAAAAAATGCAGTAAAGTATTAAGAAAGTTGAACTAAGACCAAACGTGAATTTTCCACTGATTTTTATTTGTTTTATTTTTGAAAAAAAGGAATTAACTTTTTCTTTCCTCTTTTCTACCTAAAAGCTATATTTTACTGTCAATAGTTTTATTGTAGTTTGGTCATGACTTCATACCAACATAAGCATTTCACTGTATGGGAACTATGAAAAATAAGACCGGTTTATCTGGTTTTTTTTTAATTTCGAAATTGAGAACCGGGGTTTTCAAATTGCACTCTTTTGAATATCTCAAGAACCGGTTTTGGAAAAAAGGCGAGTAATCGGACACCCTAGTGCACATGTATCTGACTTAAGGAGGTGTATGTATGTATGTGTGTAAGTAGAAAGTGTGTGTATGCATGAAAAATAAATGAATATGCGCTTGTGCATATTTATGTTAGGATGTATGCATATGTGACTTTAGCTTAAACCACAATGCTTAATCACAGTGGCGGTCAGCAGCAAATAGCGGCAAGTGCTCTCCTCCTCTCAATACAATAATCTAAACTCACCAACCAGTGTTGGCAACGGGGGGAGAATTCCCCGATTTTGGTGGTATTTGAGCTTCTCGATGAAATCGGGGAATGATTTTAATTTTTGGAGGAATTAAATATACAAACGATTTTTATTAGAAATTGAGAATAAAATTGCAACTTGTAATAACAATCTCTCATTATGTTTTTTGGCGCCAAGCCAATGTCTGGCAAAGTTTTGTGGAGTCTAATGAAAGTGAATATTTTTATCAATATATAGAGAATTTTTCCAAAATTAATTAGAAAAAACTGCAATCAGAAATAGGCTTGACATTGACATTTTGGAGGTTATTTTACCTACAAAACAAATATTTAAAAACAAAACCTCTCTTGATTTTAGTGCGATTCTATGGAATAATCCATCTATGTATGCCCGATATTGTACATACATACATACATGATGCTTTACGAAATATACTTAGAAGTCTTTATTATCTCTTTCGTATTAATGATATTTCTTGGTTTTTTTTTTTAACCGAGAATGAAGTGCCTTAATATTAATAGTTATTTTGGAGGAATACCATTCAAAATAGAGACATTTTTCAGGAGTTTAGGGGAATTAGTCTTAAAAGAGCTGGCATCCCTATATCCAACACACTTACTCCATCCCTCTCTCCCTTTCTTTGTTCGCCTATCCCAGGCATTTTTGCCACTCTGATAGAAAATAGGAAATATGCTTGCCAAACTTCGTAACGAACTTATCAAAATCTACTAAAATTTAAGATTTGCAAATGATCACAGTTTGAAAGTCGGTTTTTGACGCAATTTTTTTTAATCAGTTTTAGTAAAAAAACACTTTTAATTTTAAATGAAAACGTTTTTATTCATTAAAAAATTTTAATTTTAATTTTTATGTTATTATTTTTGTAAAAAACAGCTCTAGTTTTTAAATGTGCCCATTAACACTAGATGGCATGGAAATTGACACACCTTGAAATTCGAACAGATTTAAGAATTTTTTTAGTTTGAAAGCCAAATCCAATTTTTTTTTCATGAGTTGAATAAAACATTTCAATATGGATATCAATCGAAATATACATAAGAAAACTTTGTTTCGAAAATATTTTGAAAGACCGGTACAATATGTTAAAAAGTCAAATTAAATTCAATCAATAAGGCAAATGAACAATAGAAAAGTATGTCAAGTCAAATAAAAAGTAATCTAAAATGGGAAATACATGACACCCACTTTCCGACACCATCAAGTGATTCTATCATAAACCTCGAAGCATATAACATACCAGCATGCTGTCAAAATATTTATTTCTTTACAAATTAGGTCCGGAAAATACCGAAATAAGTAGGGCAGAAATTCCATAATTTATCAAAAATCACGGAACTCGTGTCGGTGCGTCTCCGGTGCAATGTTATATTTGAACTGTGCCATTATTACATCATAAAAAATTTTCCCTTCTAAGGGAAGCTTAGTGTGAAGGCAATGAAACTCAAGCCCTTCCATAATAAAAATAAAATAACAAGCAAGAAAGTCTAAGTGCGGCCGAACATTAAACCCAATCCAAGTTATTAATAATAGCTTCATACCGCTGGGAACTGATAGTTCGTTCTCTAAATTGTACAGCCCGATAACGCCACTGTTCCACAATGCTCAGTAAATTTTTTCTGGTACATTTGTTCGTTTGTTTCTCAGTGGTCACTTGCGACCCGCTCACTAACGCAGGTTTAGCAGTTTTGCTCACCAACATAACCATTGAGTCTTTAAAATAGTTTCATAGAATTCTGTCGGTATGCACATTCGGAAGGAAGAATTGATCGTTATGGACTTGAAAAAAAGAAGAAAAAAGTGTCCAAAATATGGATCTCTATACTTTCCACGTCTTTATTTACTCTTTATACTGATGTACAAAAATCTACTAATTTTGGTAGGGAAAGTCCAAAAACGGCAACGCTGTAGGCCACTTTCTTCACTCTCCTACATCCTCCAAACGCTTTGTTGCTATTTATGCTTTGACCACTGACATCAGCAAAAAATTGTATTACACTGAACTGCCTGCATAAATTAGAAATACACACACTTACATACTCACAAATACATTGATGCAACCACATTCATATTTATTTATTTAAGTACCTGCGTACCAGACATTTATGTAAGCCAGTTTTTTTTTCTTTTACACTGAATAACTTTTAGCAGGCTTGTATGTGTTTGTGTGTGTGTTATAGTGTAGGTGTGTACGTGTCGTTATGGCGCGTGCATTTCCATTTCCGTTCTACTGCACATTACTGACAATTTGCTGGTCGCACTATAATTTCGTTCAGTCTTTCAGTCAAAAAAAAAAACCGTAAAAAATAAATAATTTTAACTACTTTTTATTTTTATTTACACAACAAATACCAAAGTGCCCAAACAGCAACATACGCTGGCATAGCAATTCAAATAAATAGGTTTGCACACCTACGCCACCTCATATTTACAGGCAGGCATACACGCACATATGCTGAAATAAATACACATTAAAGGGTATACAGATAGCGGTGACATCTACATGTATGTATGTATGTACGTATACGTAACTTTTGGCTTCTCTTTCGCTGTTGCGGCTACCAACTGCAATTACATATTTCATTTGGCGCGTCTAGCATGCTATATTTTTTCTATTGAAAAAATGTGAATTTATTTGCATGCAGCACGTAATTTGCATACATAAAATTTTGTGGTCACGCACACACACACACAAGCCAACAAACACTTTTGCGAACTTATTTACCTTTACAGGTGACATACATACAATTCATTGCATTTTAAATTGTTGCCACAACGGCTGTCGCATGTGATTCGGCTTATCTCCCACTGATTGTGTGTTTCATAATTTTCTTGTTGTCGTTTTTGTTAGTGGGATAAAAGTTTGTATTTGTGTACGTGGTTAAGTGGGTCATTTGTCTGATGTTACTACGTTAGTCAGTAATGGGCTTTATAAATTTAAATTAAAGTTTTGCTGACGAAAAACATTGACTGCTGTTGCATGATGATTTTCTGCTTTGTGTAAAGTTGGGGATTTAGAGAATTTCAATGACACAAAAAAATTAAAGACTAAGTTACCATAAAGTATGTGTATCACTTTTTTCAAAGGCGTTGAAATTTCTAATTAGATATTATCCAGAGGTATTCTAAATAAATAGCAAGTGCTATTTACAAAAAAATATACATGAGGCAAGAGAAGGTTAGATGAGGTTTTAGTGGAAGTTTCTATCTAGGTTTTAGTTGTTGGCACCAGTAGGCGTATAGCTTACACAATTCCAGGAAAAAGTTCGCCGTACACACGTGAGTCTAAAGTGGTATTGAAAGGCAGTTGCAAAAACAAAAATCCGTTTTTTTCCAAAGTTCATTAAGCTCAAGTACCTCGTTCTAGTACTTACCCACCAGCACTCATTTTCTACCACCCTACACGCAATTACACGCTTTTGTAAAAGTTGAATGAAAGGGAGTCGTCCTGTCTGAAATCCCGTTTGGTATCAAACGGCTCGGAGATTCAGATACTGCGATATAAAGACAACTTATTTCCGTGGTGTCAAAAGCGGCTTTGAAATCGGAAAGTAGATGGTGTATATCAATTCTATTCTCGCGGGTATTTTCCTAGATTTGTCGTATTCAGTCTTTCACACAATACGCTCGATAAGACCCTGTAGAAGGCTGATCCCGCGGTAGTTGGCGCCAATGGCGGGGTCGCCCTTTTTATGGATTGGGTAGAGCACACTTAAATTGCAGTCATCGGGCATTGGTTCATCTGATAAAATCCTGCATAAGAGTTAATTCATGAACCTCATCAGCTCCTCGCCACCGTACTTGAATAGATTGGCTGGCAGTCCGGCAGCTCCAGAATCTTTGTTGTTTTTCAGCCGCGTAAGCGCTATTCGTACCTCGTCATAGTCAGGCGATCAAGTAATTTGGTAGCGGCCCGTTAGAGTCCTTATCATGAAGGTAATTCCTTTTTGATTTACATTTAATACCAACGAGGTTTGCTTCCTCTTATAAGATGGCCAGGTGGTCCTGAAGGCTTCACAATATGAAAGTTTGTTTCAGTGTTCATCGACTACCAAAGTATACTGTTTAAAGGTATACCTACCGTCGAACGAAAACTGGCATTGAAGATGGCACAACGCCGAAACTGGTTTGTCTCCGGACCAAAATTGACTAAGGGTGACGGAAAAGCCTTCCACAATTCATCATTCTCCTACCCTGTTGGAAAAACTAACAACGAAAATGAGAACCTGGATGGGTTTAATAATGAAGCGCTTTAGACCTACGGTATTCAGTAACATATATTCTAAGTACTAACTAGTTCAATGTTTTATGGGCTGCCTGTGCGTCAGAGAAAATTTAAACTCACTTCTTTATGGTGGTAGGTCATTGAGCGAAGTTCGCGCTGGCAACTCCTCCTGAGGTCTGTATACCAACCCTATTGCCTCGATATCACTACTTTATAAAATTGTATACAATAGTCGGTACTGATGGGTTTTGAGATAGTCTGCGATGCGTCTGAGATAACCGAATGGCTTGAGTGTCCCCTAAGCCTTAAGCCGACTCCCTTAACTTACTATTGCAATAATGGCGACTGCTTGTGTCATTGCTAGTTTGAAAATTCCCAAACTAGTTTGAAAGGTGAAACTGCGTTTTTTGACAAGGTAACTAGTGAATCGAGAGTGATATCTATTATCTAGGTCAAATACGGTCTGCGAGAACTTACCCTCATCCACTACATATTGCAACATCGTGCATCTGCGTCCATGCGCTAAAACAGTTCTCTCTTTGTTACAAGCCACTGAAGAATTAAAAGAACTTCCGCAGTGAGGTGTTCGTTCAAGTTGATGTGTTTAGAAGCGTCTTCTATGTCGGGTACCTAATGCTGCTATAAATCATTTTTATACCCGAGCGCACTTGTGCACAAGGGTATTATAACTTTGTTCACATAACGGTTGTTTGTAACAGGCAAAACGAATCGAGATAGATATAGACAAATGTATACATAAATGATCAGAATGAAAAGAGAAATCGATTAAGCGGTGACTGTCTGTCCGT
Organism: Rhagoletis pomonella; assembly: GCF_013731165.1. NCBI lineage: Eukaryota > Metazoa > Arthropoda > Insecta > Diptera > Tephritidae > Rhagoletis > Rhagoletis pomonella. The sequence continues at coordinate 35,963,581 of NW_023458561.1, forward strand.
CCGTCCGTCCGTCCGTCCGTCCGTCCGTCCGTCCGTCCGTCCGTCTGTGCACACGATAACTCGAGTAAAAATTGAGATATCTTAACGAAACTTGGTACGTGAACTTCTTTTGGGCGTGGGACGGATGGTATTGAAAATGGGCGAAATCGGATAATAACCACGCCTACCTCCCATAGATCGGTAATTTTAAGAAATACGAAAACTGCGATATTTTAGTAACTACTGAAGATAATTCACTCAAAATTGATACTTACAATGAGTTTCAGACGGAAAACATGAATATTATAAATTTTTGGAAAATGGGCGTAGCCACGCCCACTTATGGTTACATGTGTATATCTTGGTAACCGCTGCACCAATTTCTTCCAAACTTGGCAAAGTTGTTGGTCCTGGTACAGCATACCAACTGGCCGAAAATTTCTAAAATCGGACAATAACCACGCCCACATCCCATATAACGGTAAATTCGAGAAATACAAAATCTTCGATAAATCATTAAATATTGAAGCTAATTTATTCAAAATTGATGATTGCAACAATTCTTTACCAAGAAATACGTTTATGACAAAATTTTGGAAAATGGGCGTAGCACCGCCCACTTGTGATCACATATATGTATCTCGCTAACCGTTCTAGCAATTTGTACCAAGCTCGGTATGGTTATTGTGCTTGCCACATAAAAGCAAACCGTTGAAAATTGTTGAAATCGGACTAAAATTGAGGCCGCTTTTCATATAACGGTAAATTTCAGAAATGCTTGAAACTTCAATATTTCGAAATTTAAGGACGCTAATTTACTTAAAATGTATACACCCCGGCTTATCATGTAGCGGTAGCTTTCGGGAAGGTGGAAAACATATATTTAATACTTGCGCCGGGTATTTAATGTTCGGCTCCGCCCGAACTTAGACTTTCTTACTTGTTTAATTTAAGGTGATCTCCAGCGTTGCCATTTTAGCCGTTTTCCGGCTAGATTTAGCCGGTTTTGATAGCAACTAGCCGGAGAAAATTCGATCTAGCCGGCAGCAGATTTGTTAGCCGGTTTGTAAAAAAAAGTTAGCCGTTTTTAGCCGATTTTACTATTTGCCTAATTTTCAGGTGGGACCATACCTTGCTCCATTTCCTCAGTTTTATCACAGTTTTGAAGAGTATTTAAAAACCAAAGTAAGCACAAACGCTTTTGACCACGAAGCCGAGAAAATAATTCGAGAAAATGGTCGCTATTTTATTATCACTTTAATAAAGGAATTACGCCAACGCCTCCCTACAAATATTGCCACACTAAAAAAATTGACTTTTTTCAGTTGGAAATGCATTAAGAGTAATTAAACCAAAAGCATTTGTTCAACTACAGCAACAAAAACACAAATATAATGCCGACGAAATAACATCCATAGAGATGCAATGGCAACGGTTAACGTTACATACCTGGAGTAATTTAGACTCAACTGTAAAATTTTGGGCCGAAGTTTATCAATTTCGAAATGCCCTAGGAGAAAACCCTTTCGCTGACCTTTGCAACCTAGTTTTTAGTTTTCTTGTTTTCCCTATAAGTAATGCAGAAGTAGAGCGAATATTTAGTTCAATGAATATAATAAAAACTAAGCAAAGAAATCCAATGTGCGTTAAAACGTTAAACGCTATTTTATATATAAGATACGGTTTAAAACGCAAAGAAAAATGCTGCCATAATTTTACTGTAGATGACGATCTCTTAAAATTAATGAATTCAGGTGATATATACAATAGTGATTCATTTGATGATGAGGAATATACACTCGATATAAATTAATGGTGTTAACTAGTCTTTCGTTTCTTGCGATTTATTTAAATAAAGCATGTGAATTTTCACTAAAACATTTTAGCCGTTTTTTGCCAGAGTCTATGTGAAATTTCACTAAAACATTTTAGCCGTTTTTAGCCGCTTTTTTTGCCAATCTAGCCGGTCGGGCCAAAAAGTTCTGGCAACACTGGTGATCTCTCAGTTATTGGGACAAAGTAATCAAGAACCATTACTGTGGATCTTGCTACTAAATATTTGATGTGGTTACCTTGGTTTAGAAGAGTCGGATTGATAGAGAGCCCCATGTGGGGTTCCAAAATCTTCTGCAGTAAAAATAACTTAATTAAAAACTTTTTTAAAACCAAAAGAAACCAACTTAAAGAGGATCTTATTAGGATTAGTTAACCATACAAAAGCAGTTTTCAAAATATAGAAGCCAAAATTTGTTCAAAACTAAATGGCCCTCCTAGATGATGAGTTTAAAAAAAAAAATAATTAAGTTCATATAAAAAATATGTAGGATTTGTTTCCCGAATCAAATGCATGATATGTTTTGCTTAAAGAGAAATAATTGCTCTGCATTATCGACAACTTATTTATATAAAATAAATAATTTGAAATGTTCCGTTAGATATTCAGCTACGATCAAATTTTATTCGAACTATTTTTGAGTATTGGAAAAGTTCAATAAAGCTTAACGTCTTCTTGTAAAAAACAAATAAACTAATTGTACCATCTTTTCTAAAATCCCCGTTAATGCTCGAAACTCTTAAAGCTGCGCATTTGCACAGCACATTTAACAACCTTCTTGTACACTTCTGCTAAGTTATTTTTTTTAAGCTGAAGCTTTTTGAAACGCATTAAAAACTTTTAACACCACTTTCTTAGTACACTGCTATTTTTGGCTTTGAGTTGCTTTCTACTTTACAGCAGGTTTGCAACTTTTATCCTGAGTTCCGAGTTGAGCTGCACTTAGCCTCAACAGCGCATATTTATTAGTTGTTTTCCCTAAGCTGCTGCAATAAGAACAACCACTGCTGCTGTAACCAAAACGCTTGTAACACCTGAGCTACAGCACTTACTGGCAAGCGGATTTTTGGTACGCGTAGTTGTGGTGGCGGTGACAGTGTCAGTAATGGTTGCAGTGCCGGTGGCGGTGGCGGTGGCCAATGCAATGACGAAGTGCAATGCAATCAAATGGAAATAAAAGTTTTCGAACGCTAGTAACTCGGATACCTTCAGCACATTTTGCCTGCGAAGTTTGCATTTAACGCAAAATGTTCTTGGGTATAGTAAGCCTAGCGTAAGACTAGTAAGAGTAGTGCTAATGGTTGTTAAATTTTTGTTGGCTTGTATTGTTACCCGGTTAAGAGGAATTTTTTTGCTATATTTTTAGGTATCTACATACATATATTGCCAACTTGAAATCAGCCTAAATCAGTGCTAAACAAGAAGAAAATATTTCCAACTTTTTTGAGCACTTTGCTCAACTATCAAGATTTTAAGAATTTTGTCAGAGTAGAGCAAATCGCAGTTATTAAAATTTCGTATACTTATTATTTTTTTTTTTAGTTTTATTAATAAGGGTAAACACAATCCGGAGCTTGTGGTCTTGTATTTGCGGTGATATATTAATATGTCGATGGCTTTGCAAAACCGCTTATCTTAGGGAACTAGGGTGACCAGAAGTGCGAAAGATGAAAAATTTGGGTCAAAAAGATTATGATACCATATTATTTACGACCAATACTTTCAGAGATAATTGAAATTTTGGTAAAAAAGTTATTAATATATTTATTTACTAGCAACTACCAGGCGGGCTTCACCGAGCCTTAAAAGTATTTTTGTGTTGTTACTCACCCCCACAACTCTTACGACTTCATTCATTAAAAATAAAATTGATTAGAAGAACTTTATGAAGTGAGATTTTCAAACAGTTTTTCGATTTATGAAACATACTTAATTTTTTATTAAATGCATTTTGGAAGTTATTTAATCCTGGAAATTTTATTTATAATCTAAGTCGATCCTGTATATCATGCACCATCTTTAAAGGTATATTAATGCAGTATTTGTCTTATCCTATCACTTTAACTGAATCCAATTTTTTAAATGGGTGGCAACCCGCAACAAAAATATTTTCGGCAAAAAAATTTCTTAAACCTCTTTAGTCTGTTGCATGTGTTGTAATATATATCTATTTTATCAATTGGATTTAATGCAATTTTTCAAACAAGTGGCAACCTTCCTAAAAAATATTTTTGGCATACATTTTCCTAAACCTCTTCAATTTGATACCAATATTGCATTATATAATTTATCTTATCAATTAAATCAACTTACATTTTTTAAACAGGTGGCAACTTTCCACAGCGATATTTTCAGCTGTAAGCCTCCCTAAAGTTCTTTTTTTTTGACAGCCATTCTGCAATATTAACTTTATCTTATCCATGTATTAAACTGCAATTTTAAAACAGGTGGCAACTCTCCAATAATTTCTTTCCTATATTTTAAGTTAGATCTTTAGCAATGCACGGTTGGAAACTGCATTCGATTCTATGCATTAGTTTTCGAGTGATGCGCACACAAACATACAGACAGACGGACAGAGGAATGGATGGATGGATTCTAAAAAATTTTTGATTTGGCTTCTGTTGCTCTAACAAATACCCCCATATTAACTTTTCTTTAATATCTGTAATGTACGGACATCGGCCTGTTACAATTTTATTATTTGCATAGTTTAATTTTTAAGTTAAATGCGATTCTTAAAAAAAAAAGTCCTATTTGTTAAGAAACCACACCCACGTTATATGTTTTTTATAAAATGTTTGATAAAGTCAAATTCCCTGACTCTTTATGTTAACTTTTGAAAAAGAAAAACCATTTAAAAATTTTTTTAACATGCAACGTTTCCATACGCTAATTTACGTAAGTATGAAAAAACGAGTATCGTTTGTATCCTCGTAATTTTCTTACGACCGATTTTGTTGCAAAAGCTCAATTTTAGTAAGCAATAAATTCAGATTAAGCCATATATATTCTTAGATATTCTTAAGTAATTTATGCTAACTGTGAAATTTGAACAAGATTTCTGCAGTTTTTTTTTTACGGTAAAGCTTTAGCCGACCTCAAAAAAAGGAGAAGGTTATCAATTCGTCGAAATATTTTTTTTTTTATGTATGTTGCCGCACAACTCTGGACCACATTCACCGATTTCTAAAATTTTGTCGTTAAAGGAAAGGTGTTGCCTCCGAGGTGGTTGGTTTAGATTCAATCATTGAATCAGAAAAAAATTAACGGTACTCTTAAATTTTTATATGAAAATTGAAGTCGGTTTTGTTTTTTGCTTAAAAGTTATTTATTAACTATCAAAGAGAAACCCTTTTTATCGCTAAGGCGTCCACGTAATAAATTTGTGGGAAATTTAATACTATTTACGTTTTCTGCTAAACACAAAATGTCTCCAATTGTCGTGCTTAGCGTTCAAGGTAGAGAACAGAAGAAATTCACGCAATTTCAAATTGAAAACTAATAAACGCCACGTGATATACCTCAAAAATAAAGTATACAAAAGAGAGGAAGAAATAAAGCAGGCACGTACACTATTACAAAATTAAATTCCTGCATTTGTATACACTTCCAACTGGTTTTTTTTTTGTTACTTCGTTTTTCATGATAGTCCATTTTTCACATCCGCTTAAAATTTCTCTCCCATTTGCCTTTGATTTCAGTTTTTACTACTTTGTATGAACATAGATACATATGTTTGTATGTACATGTGCACCAGCACAAAAATAAACGCACATTTATTTTTATCAACTATGGTCCGGCTAGCAACAGAAAACAACTTTCATGTGGTAATATTTTCTGTCATTGACTTTAGCAAAGAATTTCAAATCCTTCCCGAAGGGCATTCAACTCTTCATCGAATATAAAGAAATTTAATTGCTGTGGTCACAAAGCACTAGTCGTTTGTATATATGTATACATTAGACTGCATCACTTCCCATACAAAAAACAATCGATACTGTGTGTCCATTGAAATTATAAAATATATTATATTTTAAGACGGCCACCAAAATATTTCGGAAAAATATTAATATGTTAAAAATAGTTTCTTAAAGTTTTTTTTTGAAAAAATCCCCCCAAATCACAAGACGGTTAAAGCTTACGAAATTCGCATGAAAATATTTAAAAAAAATTAAAAAAAAAACCTTTTAACTAACCAAATCGTAATAATGAGATTTTTATGTTGTTTTTTTTTTTGACTTTTTTCACAGATTGGTATAAGAAAAGCTTGAATAACAGAACCGATTTAGACTTATGGCATATCATTGGAAAGGCATTTTCTCGCCTTTTTTATTTCTTTGCTAATAAACTCAGTCAAAATATGAAACGAACGATCGGATGAACGAACGTCATTCAAAGTTGAATTAAGATGTGTTGGTATTGTAAAATCATATAAAATAAATTTTGGTGGACGTATTAAAATATAATAAAATATTTATATTCATGGCTAAAATTGTTAGTATTTGCAAATATTACCTATGTTTATATGCAAGGACGTAGCAAGGGGGCGCTTTATAAACCCTTCGTCTACCGGAAAATAAGTATTTTTTTTTGGCCTATGACATAGTGGTTCCTGAAAGCTATTTATATACATACATAATTTCATGAAAATCGGACCAGCCGTTCGCGAGATTACCTGTTACAAAAAAACATTGATATAGGCATAGATATGCTTACAACAAGTCGCTCATACGCCCTGTTGTCACGCAAAAATGAATGTACATATTTACCTCCTGTAAAATATGTTAACCCCAACGCTTTCATTAGTACAAATTACTATTTATCTGATGACAATTTCACCATTATTTTGCAGAATCATCGTATATATATCGTCATAATTGGTATTCGCATTGCCTTGTGTTTACACATTATGACACAAACTTCCTAACGGCGGCGATAAAAAAGCAATTAAAATCATAATAATGACCCACTTATAAAAGCCACACCCCACTCATGCACATAAATGTATGTATGTATGGACCTTAATAAATACATATCTACTTAGCATATTAATGACTACGCCACAATGGCACCATTAGGTAAATTTAAGTATTGTAAATGCGCTTGCTACCAGACGAGTTTATTAAGCAGAGTTCTTAATGACCGCTAAAAGAACTCTCTCAACAAAATGTACCTGAACAAACGAGCATATATGTAGTTACATAAATGTATTTAAATATAAGCAATTGCATTTATAAATCACGCTTGAAGTGTCAGCAGTATTAATTCAATGGAGCGCACCAAACACCTTAATCGACTGCGTTGACCAGTCAGTCATTTATGCGCTAACAAGCACGTACTATTTAAGTGTATACCAATCCATACAGTACGCAAATATACGCACAAACAGTGCACATTCGAGCTATAACTGCTGATAATAATGGGACTGCATGCGAATACAAAATACCTTGTACTTAAATTTAATTTCCGCTCGAGTAATCGATAAATTATACTTTATTATTATAGGAGTATGTTTGCATGGAGTAACGGCAGCATTGGCAGTTATGCTCTCGGCGGCCGCAATAAGGCGTTCAGCTTAATGAACCTTATAATTTATATAAAATCTAAGTTGTATTAATTTTGCATGGCAATTAAACGTTGAATACTCGACGCACCCGCTAATCTTCTTCGATGCGGTTTACTTACAGTTGGCTTGCTCAATTGGTTGTAGAAATAGTGTGGTCAAAGGGCTGCAAGCATGAGTGACTATAGAGGTGTTAGTCAGATTGGAAGTTGGTGGCCGCTTCGAGGTCATATTATAATCACTGACAATCATAAGCGCCTACCCTTGTATGTATGTATGTATGCATGCATGTGGCAGTGTGAACGCGTACTACATTAAAGCCAACTTTCATGGTGAATATACATATATAACTATGCTCGCGGAGCTCCAACAGTTGAGTAAGCAAAGCACTACCGTACCATTCGTGAGTTCGAAGGTTCGGCAATTTTTTTTTTTCCTTTTTTATTGATTTTTTTCCTTTCTTTAATTAAATTCAATAAATTGTATTGGACTTGCGGCCGTTTTTAATGAAAAATGTTGTGAAAAAACAACTGCAGTTTATATTTGGTAGAAGTTTTAGCTACTATTTCGGCGATCACATCCCCATCTGAGACTTCTTCAACGAGATCACTTGGACTTATACTCGCAACTCGGGCGTTCAGAACCAGAGGTTTTACCTACTGAGCTAAGTTCGCCAGTTTTGCTTTTTCCATTTGGTCAACCCAACTACAAACAATGGCAACGGTTTTTTTAATTACATTTTCTTTGAATTTTTAAATTATCTTGTCTTAAAAAGAAAAAAATATATATTTTCTATTTAACTCTCAGAAACTTATTTAATGTATCTTTCGTAATTTATTTTTTTAATTTTTCACTTATTTTTTTTTTGATTTTTAGATTGTATTGTTTCAAAAAAAAAATATTTTTTAATTTTATGTAAGTGTTAGAAACATATTTTTTTCTTTTTAAGTTAGTTTTCTGTTAATAATTAGATTTTAATTTATTTTAAACTTTGATCATAAAATAAATTTTTTTAATTTCATTTAATAAAAAAAGATTTATTAAATTTTTTAATTAAATTTTCTTTAAATTTTTAGACTATATTATTTCAAAAGAAAAACATTTTTTTAATTTTAATTCTTGAGAAATTTTTATGATTTTTTCAATTCCATATTTTGTGTTTATTTAATTTTCGTTTACTTTTTCGATGGTATTGTTTTAAAATAAAATTTTGTTTTGATTTCATTATTGTTTAGAAACTTATTTTATTTTTTTTGTAATTAAATTTTAGTTTTAGTTGTTTAAAAAATATATCCCTATATTTTATTATTTAATTTAACTTTTATAAAATTTAGTGCTAAAAGAAAAACTGATTAATGCTAGGATCACCTCGTTAGCATATCTTTCAATTAGACAGAAAGGAGTTTTCACTACGTCATATGTACGTCGAAGGCACAACTGGTCGTCATATTTAAAAAAAATTGTATTCCCCTCAAGCGAGGCCGTTATCAAAAGTGAACAGTATATCATACGGAAGGCCTCGAAACCAGGATGGAGCATAACCTAGCCTTGCAAACACGCTGAATATATTCCGAATTCCTAAACTGAACTGATTGAACAAATTGCAAAAATAAGAAGAGAATATTGAATAAGGAAGATAAGGAAATATGTTTAGTATCCCGAATACGGTAGGGGATGCACACCAGGGTGGTCCAAAAATGCATGTGAAACATTAAAGTCAGAATTTTTGTGCTCTCACCCCCTAGGATTGTTCTATACCGAAAAAGATATACCAATATTTTTTGCTTTTGAAATCAAAAAATATTTAGAGATCGCTCAAGGCGCCCAAAGTTTTCCATGTATTTTATATGGGGAAAAACAACTTTTCGTAGAAATGGTATAGAATAGGTAAAAATCAATATTTTTCTACCAGAAAACTCTGCGTTTATCTGCAGCAGATGCCCAGTAATAATACCCAATTGTTTATCTAACCATTTTTTCATTGCAACTATAATTTATAGCTCCGCCAAAAACCCACAAAAACCTCGAAAATAAACAATTGGGGGTTCTCCTGAAGAGAACCAGAGTATTCCGATCGAAAAATATTGACTTTCAATAATTCTCTACCATTTCTACGATAAAATTTATTTTTCCCATATAAAATAGCATGGAAAACTTTGAGCGCTTTGAGCGACCTCTAAATATTTTTTGATTTCAAAATAATAAAAATAGGGGTATACTTTTTTTCGATATAGAACAATCCTAGGGGGTGAGAGCATTCCGACTTTACGGTTTTTGGACCACCCTAATGCACACTATAAAATCACATGAGTTCGCTTACAAGGCTTCCCCCCGCTGTTAACGGCCGTCGCAGCATAAAGGGAGTCACTTGGATCCTCGAGATCATCGAGATCGCAAGAACTAGGACCGTTGAAAAAAAAAATGGTCTGTGCAGTTTTCAGCTATAGCTGGGCATCGCAAAATTATGTTGAATTAAAAACAAAAAACGTTTAAAAGTAAATATAAGTCCATATGTCGACGCTTTTTTTAAATATTTGAACTAAAAAATTTTTCAACGCTAAAAAACTTTTCTATTTAATCTTAAGCATTCGCTCGGTTTAGCAGGCAATCAAATACTCCCACACACATTTTACTTATTCCGCCTTGCATCACGAAACATTTGGGTTGGCGTCATTTTCAACATGTTATTTATTCATATTTTGTTCGTTTTTTATTGCGCACTCTTGCTGGAACTTGTTTTGTTTTGGCGCATCGCGGTGACACACAGGTAAAACAAATTATTATTTATTACAGTCATTAGCTTTAATGGGTACGATAATGCAGCCGCTGGCGCAGACTTCCTTTGTCAAATAACCCCTTTTCAACTGCTGGAAAGGTTTCGACTCTTCGATCGTACGAATGCTTAAAGTTTGGGCTAGCTAAATATGTAGGTATGTATGTTTATACTATCTATGTGTTTATACGTATGAATATGAATTTGTGCTAATTTAAACCATTGTATACGCCTGCGTTTGTTTTGGCAAATGGCAAACAATACCCTCACTTTAATGTCTTCCGACATACCGCCGCAATGTCGTCGCACATTTCCGCCCTTGAGCCCGCATTTTCGCTTTGGCAATAATTTTTATTTTATCAGCTCGTTTGTTTTGTTTTCATCTTAAAATCACACTGCGCTTTTTTTATGAATTCATTTCACATCTTTGCTGGCTTGTGCGGCCCCAAATTCAACTAAGTGTTTCCCTTAACCATTTTGGTGATAGTAAAATTTACCCTTACGCCGGATGCAACAATGTTTTCAGCCATTTTAAGTGACAATAAATATTTAGCATTTTTGTGGCTTTGAGCGTGTGTATCGAATCGAATAACGTTTTGGGGGAAATGAGGTCAAACCGCAAAAATTAAGCTGAACGTGTCATTTTTATTGAAATGCAAATCTGAGCGACCATCAAGACTGCAAAGATTTTATTGGTGCTGGTATTGAAGAGCGTTTGTGTTTATAGCGTAAATTAAAATTATCTTTGTTTTATATGAGATGATATGCGCAGTGAGTATCGGAAGGCCTAAGGGTAGTATTAGCATTATTTTTTCTCAAGCACAAGCAAAAGCAATTGGAACATGCTTGTTGAAGCCATTTCATTGGAGTTGTGAAAAGATGTAAATTTTCCTGCATCTATAATTACAAGGGAAATTTTGGCAACTAGCTTTCAACTCATCACACTCTTTCGAAAGAACGTCTATAGGGCTATATCTAACAATATATTTTGTGAAGGATGGGTTCACTTGAAATAAAATATATGTACATGAGCTGTTTGAAGAAAAATTTGTTCATTTAGATATTAATAAAATGTGCTCAAATTGGTGACCTTCTATTTACTCTAATACAAGCTCGGCACCTCTTAAGAAAAAATGCTTTTAGAATTCTTAAACTCAATAAGGCTACCTCAGCAGCAGCTCCATTTATTCGTTCCCGCAAATGCTCTTCGTTTTGAATTGTGTTTTGAATAAATTTTGTCCCAGTAGAAAAATCGAATGGTTTCAGGTCTAGCGATCGAGTGGGCCACGTGGTTGGCCTGGATCATCTAATCCGTCGGCGTCTCATGAGCTCTTAATTCACGTCAGGAAAGAGCAGGGCACCCGTCATAGTCTTCGCCGCAAGTTCCAGGGTACATCTTCTAATAGAGTTGGAAGCCGTTTCTAAAGGAACTCTAAATAACCGCCAGAGTTGAGCAGTTCCACAGGTCCCAATATCTGGCAATTAAAAAGACCGCATCAAAAATATATTTTGTACTGGTACTGCGACCGATCTTCTCTCATTTCGTGAGGATCGCCTATATGCCAACTATGGAGGTTATGTAAATTAAAATATGTAACCATAACGTTTGCCTGATGATGCATCGGAATTCGGACGGGTAATTCCCGTGAAGGTCACCAACATGGCAAAATACCTGATCAATAGATCGTTCAGCATGTCAGCTCTCGGCGACATGTTGCATAGATCGTAAGTGGAGCTAAACCAGGCTTAAGTAGGTTAATGGATTCTATCCGACGTATTCACATTTCACATTCCTCTTTGTTTTACCATTTGTTTGGGTCGATGACTCATGCCGGGCCAAGCAGAAACGCCTCAAAGATAAGCAATTTTTTGGAAAATTTTATTCTGATATACATAAATATGCATCTACGTACATAGTATATTTAGTGTGTGTGAACATGTCATGCAAAAAGCTCATTTCTCTTGATTGCCAGTCAACGGTCGCCGTTTTCTACACACCCCAAGCACTCGCAAAAAAAAAAACTGGCGAAATTGTGGAATAGCAGTATCCGTTTGTGACCTAAGCACATTGAGTGTAGTAGTAATATGCTTCACACGCACACGCACACGCAATCAAGTTTAATACACTCCCACGATCATAAGAATATTTTGGTTATAGCAAATTCTTTTTGCAAACATTGCCAAAATATTTGGCATTACTATTAATTCACTTTTGTAATTAGAAATATAGGTATGCTCACACATAAGTACGTATCTATATGCACACTCAGTTATTGTTCTTTTGCCAAAGCAACTTTTATTGAATTTTAATTTCACTGCTTTTAGACGATTTGTTTGCCGCACCCGTTTCGAATTTCTTTATAGCAGTGCTCTCTTAAATTGTTATAGCCGCAAACTTTTGGCCAATGGCAGTGTGGGTGATGGAAGCGTTTATATTGTCCTAGTATTGCTGTTGACCGGAAAGATACAGCAAAGTCGATAACAACAAAGCAAAATCAACTAGGAAGCAATAAGTTTTTCGAAACGCTCAAAGGCACAACACAATTTTGTGCCAACACAAAATGAATGGCAGCCGACAGTCTGCATTTGGCAGCTGCTTTTGTTCATGTTGGCGCTTTCTCTGTTGTTTGCTCGCCTCCTCCCCTCCCCGCCTCCCCCTCTGCTTTGCAAGTTCTCAATTTTTTTACTTATTCGAATCGTTGACGTGATTTGTTGGTAGGCTTAAGCAAAATGTCTGAGAGTAGTGGGCTATTTTTTTACCAAATGGAAATTAATTTAATCAAAATATTTATGTAATTCGTTTTGCTAATTTTTTGTGCTAATTTGCTAAAAACATAAAATGGTTTGCAAACAAAATACCTAACTTTAAAGGCCACTTTGCTGATATCAAATACCGGAAGCGATGAAACTTATTCAATTGGTAGACAAATTCTAAATACTTGACCAAAAGATAACAAAAAAATTATGAAATCGAAAAAAATCAGTATGCACAGAAAAATTTAGGTAGGTAGGGCAAAAAAGCATATCCACTTTGAGAAATGCTTAAGAGTAACTTTCAACATACTAAATATTACACCGTGCGACAGTAGATTTTACACACAAACAGGTGAATATATTCGCGAAACTATGGGTAAATTATAGTAAAACTGCGTACCTAGTTTTTCTATCTGACGTCAGGATTTTTTTAAAAAGGACTTTGAAATTTAAAAAATATGATTACTTCGAAAAAATATTTAAAAAATTCGGTGCAACATAGGATAAGAATAAGAGTATCATATAAAATAAAAAATTCTGTACAATTATAATAGAATAAATTTTTTGGTGCATAAGGACGAATGGGTATGGAAAATGTCCTTTACAAATTTTGTGCTTAAATATTCTTGAAAATTTGCAATATATATATATTTTTTTATTATTGTTTGAGGACTAATATTCGCACGTCCTCATCATCGAATCTCGTCCTGAAAAAGATAAAAATTTTTAAAAGCGCATTTTTACCTCTTGGTCCATGTAAACCAAAAAACTTTATTGGTTTTAAATTCTACAGAATTTTCTCTCATTTGGTACCTATATTGTTATTCTACATTGCACTGATTTTCTTAGACAATTTTTTTAATTAATCATATCTTTAAAATTTCAAAGCGCTTTGAAAAAAATCTTGACGTGAGAGTAGAAAATTAAAAATGCAGTTGTACTATATTTGGCCTACATATACATAGTTTCGTGAGTATAACGATTCTTTCGTGTGTTTTGAATTTTTTTTTGTTTTTGTCGCACGGTGTTATCGACAAAAATCGAATGCGAATTCGGTGCTTCTCAAGTAAAAGTAATCATACTGTCATTTTTTTCAGCCTCTCAGGTTTGGTGAAGCTCTATACTAGGTAACTACTTCATATCAACGTCACGACAAGACAAAAACTACTTAGGATAAGAACTGCCAGCTTACATTTCTGGCAAGAGTTCTGTGTATACCTCAAATAAGCCGTTAAGGGTCCGAGAAATTTTAACTAGCTGCGAATCGGCTCTCTGAGGGCAGGCTTTAAAACGGTCCCTAGCCGGTATATTTTAATGGAGAGCAACACGTAGCAGTAAAACCAACTATTTATAAAAAATAACGAAACTATTTAATAAGATATTTTTATGATTTTCCTTACAATAGACATTCTTAAAATATCAAGAATCAATCTCTTATTAATAAATTTCAAAAGAAATTAAAGGCTAGGAAATGAAAAAAGTGCTGGCATCGAATTCGATACCCACTGAAATGCAGCTCATAGCTCTATGTATATTTCTATGGAGGTCGTCTTACCGACTCTTTTCTATGTAGTAGTACTTGTAGCCCAGACAAATTAGCTCAAAAAATAGGGCTAAGCTAAAAATAATTCGCAAAGAGCTGGAAATGGGAAGGAATGGGAAAACCATTATTAAGGGCTGCTTGCAGCTCTCAAGAAAAATCACAAGAAGTAGGTATTTTTCATTATTTCTATTGGTTGAAAAAGATCTTTTTTTCTTGATGTAAATTTTTTTGAAAAAATAAATATTATATCATTTTTTTTCTTGAAAGGAACGTATGGAAAGAGAAAAGGACTTCGTCCCAGAGTCATTGGCCATGTATACAGATGGTTTAAAGCTTGTCGAACGAGTGGGATTTACTCTGGCGAACTCGCGCTAAACCTAAGTTTCCGCTTAACGGACCATTGCATCGTTTTTCGAGCAAAGCTAAACAGCATAATGGAAGTCGCTCGATGGCTTATAATATTCGCCCCTCCCGGACGGTTTATTGCCATTTGTTCTGAAACGCACGCTCCTCTAAGGTTAGTAGTCGAAACTGCCTGACAAGCACGCACGGAGGAAGGCTGGGCTATCCAAGCAACGACGCTGGACTCATAATTTTAACCAATTGGCTCTTGTAGCTCCCACCCTAAAAGTGTTGTGGAATGCTGTCCAACAACAGATCTTAAGGCCAGTAGTTCAGTGCCAGTTTAAACTTAGATTAAGTAAATTGAACAGCTAACTGACATCTGATTGGCTGATCTTAATTTAAACCAGCCAGATCGAGGGTTTAAATTTACCACGCCCGTGACCACACGCTTAGTCTCAGAACCGTGTAGGTGTTGCAATCAAGCGAACATGTCGAATTATAGGTTTTCCAAAAAAAAGCTACTGAGACGAGTAAAGATAGTTTGGACTCGATCAAAATCGATTTGGTGGTTACAGCGGCAATATAAAAGAAGCAGAAGAAGAGTAAAGGCTAGGTTTAACTTTTTGCAGAGCAACTTTAAGCGCACTGCTATTTGACCGTATTCAAGTTTGTTTGTTAGTCCAATCAGCATCAGGAAAGTTTTTTCTAATAACTATCGCCTTTCGGCAGAAAATGGGAAACCTTCGAGCGTAATTCAGTAATGAGTCGAGATAAAACTGTAAATGCCTCACATTGCGTTAGTCACTAAATGCACAACAGCACTGGAAAAACCTTAGCAAAATACTTGTTCATTTGTTCTCATCAAGTGGTAGTACGCTACCCTAGTCAAGCTTGGCCGGCAACCGATGAGCTAATAAAAAGTTTATTAAATATAACTCAATACACGCCATAACTGCACTTCCTGCTGTGCTCGCTTGCATTTTTCCTTACCAACACATTGAACAATTAATTGT
The DNA here is from genome assembly GCF_013731165.1 of Rhagoletis pomonella. Lineage (NCBI taxonomy): Eukaryota > Metazoa > Arthropoda > Insecta > Diptera > Tephritidae > Rhagoletis > Rhagoletis pomonella. The sequence goes on from NW_023458561.1 coordinate 35,979,388, forward strand.
CTTAAACTTTTGCCATTATAAATGCCAAGTTTGAGAAATGCTTCATGTCTTTGTTGTTTCAATAGCGCCCCGTTGACATCTCCTGCATTTATCGTCCTTTGTGTCTTGCGTGAACCTGTTTTTCATGTTTA
>NW_023458561.1:35979618-35980662 GCF_013731165.1 Rhagoletis pomonella
GCATTTATCGTCCTTTGTGTCTTGCGTGAACCTGTTTTTCATGTTTATTTCTACATCGTAATTCTTGACAAATGCGTTCGTGCTGCGGTTGTCATTTGTTGTGTTCATTTTGAATTATGTGTTGGGTGAAAAATTGTCGAAATTTTCGCATTTTATTGCATCGCTTATTTTCCAGTACCAACTGTCGTATTCATAGTTATATGCATTTGTTGTACGCGAGCAGTAAAAGCCAAATAAGTTTTACATTTCATCCAATTTTAAACGAATGCATTTAATTTCTGCTTTCTTTATTGAAAAGTATCTGTATAACTATTTATATTAACTTGGGCTGAATCAGTGTTGTTTCTCTTGATCATATTCTAAATGTGCGAAAAGTTGCCTTTTGATCTCAATAAAGTGTTTTCAAAATCTTAAGTAGATCAAGTGATATCTTCTGTCGGTAGCAGAATATTGAAAATTGCTATTTAAAAAAAAAAATAATAAAAAAAGTTTGTTGAGGGTTTATTTTGACATGTTATTACATAGCAGCGGTCGAAATTTAACCACTACACCTGGGATCCAGGGAAGCAGTTTCTAGTCACTAATATTGACTTTTCGTGGTGAATATCGATTTTGAGACTATTTGGTATTCAGTAAGCTGTCTTACGCCTCTAGTCTCAAAAAAAGTCACTAATTTGTCAGCTAGCAATCAGCAGGCATGAAAAAATATAGTAAGGTAAAACCGTTTTCTCAATTCGTCGGCCATGATTTTTTTTTTGAAGTTTGCCAACATTTTAAAAACATATAAAATTGAGAGTAAAAAAAAGGAATAATATAAAATTGACAAATACGGAATTGTTCAAAGTTGTTGTTGTCTGAGATTGAAAATGAGAATGTGTGTGTGAGTTTGTGTGTAAAATTTTAAAATTAAATTGCTTGCAAACGTCAAAAATTTGAAAAATTCATCTCAGCGGTTCTACCTTCCTATTTTTTATTATGCTCAGCAGGTAACAAAAAGAATAATATGTAGGAAATGATTTAAGATTTCTATTTTATAAAAAAAAA
>NW_023458561.1:35980762-35981831 GCF_013731165.1 Rhagoletis pomonella
GACAAATATTTGCTTGCTTCGTTTTCGTGTTTTTTTTTTATAAAATATGAATCTTAAATCATTTCCTACATATTATTCTTTTTGTTACCTGCTGATCATGATAAAAAATAGGAAGGTACAACAGCTGAGATGAATTTTTAAAATTTTTGACGTTTGCAAGCAATTTAATTTTAAAATTTTACACACAAACTCACACACACATTCTCATTTTCAATCTCAGACTACAACAATCTTGAACAATTCCGTATTTGTCAATTTTATATTATTCCTTTTTTTACTCTCAATTTTATATGTTTTTAAAATGTTGCCAAACTTAAAAAAAAATCATGGCCAACGAATTGAGAGAACGGTTTTACCTTACTATGTTTTTGCATGCCTGCTGATTGCTAGCTGACAAATTAGTGACTGTTTTTGAGACTAGAGGCGTAAGACAGCTTACTGAATACCAAATAGTCTCAAAATCGATATTCACTACGAAAAGTCAATATTAGTGACTAGAAACTGCTTCCCTGGATCCCCGGTTTAGTGGTTAAATTTCGACCGCTGCTATGTAATAACACGTCAAAATAAACCCTCAACAAACTTTTTTTCGTTTCTTTTTTTAAATACCAATTTTCAATATTCTGCTACCGACAGAAGATATCACTTGATCTACTTAAAATGTTGCACACACTTTATTGAGATCAAAAGGCAACTTTTCGCACAATTAGAATATGATCAAGAGAAACAACACTGATTCAGCCCAAGTTAATATAAATATTAATACAAATACTTTTCAATAAAGAAAGCAGAAATTAAATGCATTCGTTTAAAATTGGAGGAAATGTAAAACTTATTTGGCTTTTACTGCTCGCGTACAACAAATGCATACAACTATGAACACGACAATTGGTACTGGAAAATAAGCGATGCAATAAAATGCGAAAATTTCGACAATTTTTCACCCAACACATAATTCAAAATGAACACAACAAATGACAACCGCAGCACAAACGCATTTGTCAAGAATTACGATGTAGAAGTAAACATGAAAAACAGGTTCACGCAAGACACAAAGGACGATAAATGC
>NW_023458561.1:35981931-35988125 GCF_013731165.1 Rhagoletis pomonella
AAAAAGTAGTAGAAAAAGGAAAAATAGGGAACAGGAGAATAAAAAGAAAAGAGAAAAATAGAACCATTTTAGAACATTAAAGCCGATAGATTATGTTACAAAAATAAAATAAAAAAATACAAAAATTTAATAAACAAAAAAAGAACCGCTGCCCGAGGAGGAATCGGACTCGGATCTCTGGAGTGGCATTCTAGTGCCAGGAAATGATAAATTATTGATCTTCTAGGACTTGCTAGAATGGATTTGAGGAAATAATCACCTGAACAACGCAATGGGCCTCTGCGGCCTCCAACGGAACTGTTTAACAAAAGCTGCGCATCTAGCCTAACCTAACCTCAACAAATATGCTTCCATAAACTAAAAATTAACTTTAATTTTTAAATGTAAAAGGAAACCGTCTAATTGAAACAAATTTCATTTAACTAAATTGTACTAGTAAATCCCCAATTTATCCTTTAAAATAAAAATTTAATCAAACTGACTTGTAATTATTTAAGTCCATGTTTGCATGCCTCCTTTTGGTAACTCGCATGGCTCGTTTTGCCCGCTTTTAATGTGAAACGTGAAGGTAATTAACTCCAGCGGCTGGGTCGTAAAATGACTTTAGTATCTGATAAATATGCGCTAATAAAATATAAAAATTAATTTACGGCAATTTCTAAGCAGTCAAATCAGATTTCATACTCTTTATTTCTTATGCCGCAAATAAGCCAAGGAAGCACATGCACGCACTTTTGCTGCCACATTAAGACAGTTTACGACAGACCTCTGTTGAATGCACCACAATAAACTGACAAATATATGTGTAAGTATGTATACACGAAAGCTGACACACACACACTCAACTAGATACGGTAATAAACGTGCTGACGAAAAATCATAAACAAACCAGTTGGCTGAAATTAACACTCCCAAAGTTATGCCTCCACTCTTTGCCCGAATTCAACGGAAATTCATGAAAAAGCGCACACTCTATGCCTTTCACCAGTCGCGTCGAAAAACTTTGCATTTTACTTGGGCGCAGCAGGGAAATTCGTCAAGTTCTATTATTTTCTCTCGTTTCATTTATATCCGCTTAATACATACATAAATAGTACATACATATGTAGCTCCGACAAGCTCGGCGCGCGTTGGCTCACAGCGGAAGCGGAAACACAGACAATGACAGCAATGCCTACAAATCCGGCCAAACTGTTACCGCGTATCACAGACACGAACGGGTACACGCACGTGCTTGCAGCTCTGCCTTTCATGTGGCGCAGTATTTTTTTCCCCTGAATAACCAAGCGTTCATTCAAGCGTTGAGAATTTCATTAAATTGCTATAAAATACGTACAGCTGCGCATGCAGAATGTGTAAGTAACTATTTAAGTACAGTTACATAAGTATACGCACATACATACGCATGTGTGTTTGCGTAAGATTTCACAAATTTCTCGCATTTTTCGTACGACATGACTCCACTGACAAGTTTTTTGTGCTGTTCTGTAATATAGATCGGGAATTCCATTGGCTGAAGAGCAGCTAATTGCCAGCCAAATCGTATTTTTTTATAGGCGCTTAAAAATTTTTACGGCAATACACATGCTTATTGAAAGAAACATAAGTCAGGCTGTGGGTTGAGTTTCCTTTTTGGAGCCATGACTTAAAGCGCGGAAGATTACTTAAACAGCATTTGAAAAAGCAAAACGTGAGCAGTTGACTTGGAAAATTTGAACGAGATACCGGGTAGTAATCGTCGCCCAACTCTGGCAACACTTTTCCTATCACTGCTGATAGTAGACTTCTCCAAATTTCTCCTGACCCAGCGTTAAAATGTTGGTATTGGTAGGTAGAAGCGTCATGTTGTACGGTAGAGTGACTCGTTGAGCTTCCGTGCGCTCTTTTAAGGATATAATTTTCTTGCGGTGTCCCATCTGTAAAACCAAAATGAGATTACAGTGGTTCTGTCTAGCCATCTCCCGTTGAGTGAGTGACAGTCAGACACAAGTTAAACATTAGAAAAATCACAGCTCTAATGTAGCTTGTCTGTCACTGAAAATTAAAATATTTTTAAAAGTTTTATCGAGTTAAAGTTTAATTCGGTTGACTTTCCTCATAACTGTCCATGAACTAAATGAGGAAACTTTTTTTTTTTAAACATCGTTCAGTGAACTTCCTCAAACTTTTCACAGGAAGCGAAAAGGAAACAATCTTAAAAACTTCTGCTTTGTGCATTTTAATCTCAAATCACAACAAAATTCTACTTTCTAAAAATCCTATGGATCAATCAAAATACACTAAAATGCTAGTTTAGGCTAACATGAAATAAAGCTGGAAGCCACTACAAAACTTTTCTACGAATATAATTTTGCTTCTTCGAAACTTTTTTAAAAATCCGCAACATCAGCTTGTTATTTCGCTATTGAGGCTATATTGAAGCCTAGTCTCTATATTTCAATGTGGCTTTTACATATATGAGGAAGATGGTTCCGTGCACAGAAGTCCACGTAAGTGAGGAAAGCTTTTAACTTCCATACGCCATGCGTGTTCTATGTTTGGGTTCCGCCACATTAAAATCCTTGACTCATCTCGCTCATCTGCGCCTATGCCCCGACGGCAGAGAAGGACGAGGCATCCAGTGATATTTTCTATGAGCGCTTGGACCGTACATAAGAGCGTTGCTCCCGTTATAATATCAAAATTGTGCAGGGCGATTTCAGTGCCTGGATAATCAAAGATGGGATCTTTGGCGCCACTGTCAGAAAATTCAGCCTCCACGATGAAACGTGCGACAACAGACTGAGGCTGATCGACTTTGCCGGAACCAGAAACTTGATAGTAGGTAGTACTAGGTTCTAGCATAAAAGATGCATCAAGCTACATGGCTGTCTCCAGATCGAAAAACGAGCAAACAAATCATGTTGTAATAGACGTACGTACACTACGAGTGCGAAACATCGATTGGTACAACTTTCTTGTTGAAACCGAGATACGCGCTCGCCGCTGTGCTGGAAAAAATGTACATTTGACAACGCAAGAAAAGTCAACGCGAAAATCTGCGATCCCTGCAGATGGCGAACTTATTTACAACTCGACTCTAACACCTGCTCGCAGAGAGCACTCTTTAACAAACTGACATATGCAAGCAGTGGAACCACATTTTCCGCTCATCAAGTACCGCCGCCGAAGAAGTAGTCGGATTTTAGCGAGGCCGAATGCATAACTTCTCTGAACGTATTCAACGCGGCTCGCGATGCTAGTAACGGAGGAAAAGTAAGGCCTACGCTGCTTTGAAAAGACCAGGTGAAGAATGACTTGACTTCTAGATTTGTTACCAATATTTTGTAAAGCTATAGAAATTTCCGCTTATTAACAGTGATAAAGGTGTGAAAATAAATTAGAATACCTAATTACTATTTTTCACTCTAAACTCTCACACTAATCGCAATTTCTCTTGCTACTGTTTCTGTTTTCTGTTTTCCTTGTTCGTTGAAACTTTAACAATCTCCTTCGACATTTCATATCTTAGCTGCCAGAAAGAAGATTTTCTTCCATACAGCATTCACATGCACAAACATAATTTCCTAAAATGAAATCGAGTAAAAAGTGCCATTTTCTCGTTATTTTCGTGCATTTGCGTTCATACATAAGTATCGCAGTGGCTGGCTGAATATTTGACCACAAGGACATATGTATGTACATATGTATTTGGTTACTTGTGTGCGATTGCGCCGTTGGCTGTCATTTGACATTTGCTGATGTTACTCATACGCCACGGTCACTGCCTTGAGCACTGCACTGAAGCGCACAATGTGAAATGCGTCAGGCAAATGGATGAATCGAGAAAAAACGAATTGCCTACGTGGGCAGAACTATTTTTATGGTAAAATTTTTTCTGCTATAATATCCAAAAGGCTACTTTATGACCACCAATAAGCTGGAAGCAAGCAGCGCTAGCAATTGGCAGTTGGCAATTCTTTGGCATAGTGTTTTTAAGGCTCAACATTGGACAATGCCAAAAGGCATTCACACTTTTTTTCCTTGCTTTTGCATCTGAGCTGGTGCAATTTCATGCTGGCATGTCCTTTTGGCATCTGTTGGCCCATGCTGTAAGAAAAAAATGCCAAAATTTCGAGCTGAAATTGCAAGAAGAATAGGCAATTCAGCAGATTATTTGCTTTTTGCATTTTATGCGTATGGGCAGTCAAGTAGCGCAGATGTATGTATCCTCGCCAGCAAACGAAAATGCATATTTTGCGGTTTGAAACTCGTATGGTACAATTACAATTAACTTGAAACGAAAGAGAAGATATGTAGGAAAATGTAAAATTGCGGGAATTATGTAAATCTTTGTGGTCGGCTGTTTTATTACCAGTTAACTTTAGTAATGTGGACATACATATGTATGTAAATTAGGTTGGCCCAAAAATAGAGAATTTTAATGCTCTCACACTCTAGGATATATATCTAGTCCTATATCGAAAAAATATATTAAATTCTGACTTTACTTTATTGGACCACCCTAATATCACTATTATTATTATTTTTTATTTACATAGTATCTACGCTTCTTCACCTTTTGTTCGAGTTATAAAAAATGATTTGGTTTTAAAGTAACAGCTTTATGGAATAGGCTTAAATTTTCGGAAATTTGAAATATTGTTTTAGTGTATAAAAATGTATACATAGAACCAAATTAAGATGGGAAAATTTGTCATAAGATGGAAACTGTTTTATCTTATTATTTCCTTAATATGTGGCAGTTTCTTTATTATGGCGATATATATGCTTGGAAAACACAGCAGGCCTATGCTTGAGTTAAAAATAAAATTCCCAGCAGGGAATAGCACCTTCTCTAATCCGCGAATAAGTTCATTGAGTCATCGCTCCAGATATTACACCGCGGTCAATTCTCACTGGACAAGATGTGGGTGGGAAAAAAAAATCACTTCGAACCAGCATCAGTACACAGTGACCGGTTTGGGTCGGAATCAACTCGAAGCTGGAAGCAAAGTTAAAAGTTATATCTAACCTCTTAGCCAGGATGCACCACATGCAACGGCAGCCTTACCTTCTGTTTCTGCGTACGCATAGCTTAAAATTTCCTTAAGCGCGAGAGAATAACATACATGAAAATTGGTTTGATTATGTTATACAAGTGCCAGTTGATAACTCTCGGTGTAAGGCCCTGGCGTTTGTCAATGACCCCTCTGTAAGAACATTAGCCTATTATTAACTCTTTCTTTGATATGCAGCTTGAAAGCTTGCTATTAAGCCCACTAGGGTAACACTGCCTATTCAAGGTCAATCCGACTATTTATTTAGGCCTTCGTGATCCTATGTAAATGGCCACACCTGTAATCTGCTTCAACCCGTTCTAACTTCTCTTATATTTTTAGGTTACCACAGTTGGTGAGAATCAACAAACGGCGCTCACCGACAGCTAACGAGGGATACAGATCCACATCTGCCGGATCTGACTGATATTCTTTCAATTGTTAGTAGCAAAAAAAACGATCTGCAGGAAAATCTACCGACTGCCGCCGGTTTTATAAACGCCAATTTGAAGCCACCGAGTCATCTTAAAGTATAGAAATGGCTTTACTCTCTTCGTCGCAAGGAAGCTCAACAGTTCGGCCAAAATTCGAAAAATTTGAAAAAAAAGTTTCTAGATAGGGATTTTTCATCATTGAATTGACTAAAGGCTCTAAGGAGCGAAAACGTTCACAGTAACGGCTTGAGAGTTCAAGTCCCCTCTTTATTTTCAGTCGGTATGTGGTCTTCTCCCAAGCACAACATTACTTGATGTTCAAAGCGAAAAGTTATAAAAGTTTAAAAATACTTTGAGAAATGGAAATCCAACAAAACCAATTAAAACTACTTCCGAAGATAAGTAAAATGTGTAAAAAATTTTGTGAACATCAAAAGTGTAATATATATATTTTTTTAATAGAATTGAAACGTTTTTTTTTTTGTAATAAAATTTGAGTTGTTAACTGAAAGTGCAATAACAAGCTGTCGGATGCTGCCTTTACAATTTTACGGCTTACTTAGAAAAACATTAGCTACAAAATGTTTTTATTCAGCTGCCTAAATCCGTCACTGGCATTTAGTGTTTAGAATTCTTTGACAAATTTTTAGCATGCAGTTTTGTAGCCTTTTCAGTTTCATTAAGCTGGGACTTACGGCTGATTTTTGGCATTTTTTTTTTT
>NW_023458561.1:35988225-36009222 GCF_013731165.1 Rhagoletis pomonella
AGGGTTTTCCGGTAAAGTGGATTTTTGAAAATTCGCACTTGTGTCAAATCCTGAATTTTTACTATTTATTTACGTTTTTAAATGTGTAAGAGAGTCTAACTAAAATGCATTCTACAGATGTTTTCTCAAAAATCTAAAAAAATACAATTTCGCTTTAAGGGTGAAAGCATAAAATTGAAAAAAATATTTTACGATGTCTAATTCAGCGCAAATCTATTTGTTCGCTTTACGTTTCATTAGTCGGACTATTTGCGCTTATCTACCAGCTCATGCATGCGCCGTGCACACGCAAGCACAACATTTTGTCCAAATATTTGGCAACAAAACAACAGACAGCAAACAGTGTGCCAAATTCAAATACGAACTGAAACGTTGGCGCTATAAATATTTATGCCAAGCAGATGGCTTTGCTGCTACTGAACTCAAATCAACTGTGTATTTGCAAAAAGCGACATGCCGCAGGAATAGTTAGAGAAAAAAACGTTATATACTCATGTTTGTGAACATGTATGTATGTATGCAAGTATATAGAAATACTGTGATTTCATTCGCAAAAAGCCACGTAAATATTTTGGACTTTTCAACATAGAATTTTAAAGTTTTATTTTCATATTAGTATTTGATAAATGCAAATACTGCGTATCGCAGTGACCTCGTTGGCCGCCACTGCAAATGCATTTGAATGCCAATAAACTGCCAAAGCCTACCACGACTAGTATTTTTCCATATGTATAAGTACGATTGCCTATGTAAATTCAAGTGTAGTTCAAACAAATATGCTGTCATGCTCTAAAGGCATTCTGGGTCATCTGCAAATGACCTAACAGTCGGCACTCATCAACATGCAAATATCCTCTAACAAAATCTATTCACTCAGAGGCGCTGCACTGCGCAGTATAGTATTCTAAAATGTGACTCGTTTGGATCTGCTGTCTCACCTACACCAAAATGCATTTATTTTTATTTTAGAAATCTGATCTAAGTAGTCTATTGCATGGGATAGCACTAGTTATAAAGCTTGTCTTCCATGGATTAGGGACTAATTACAAACCTAATTTGTCTCTAGCGTAATTTTTGACCCTGTGAAACTTAACGGTCTTTTAGATTTGTATACATTTTGTTTATAGTTATGGGGGGTAAATAGTTTTGGGCTTCGTTTTCTGCATAAAAATCCGCAGTATAGTTATGTGATAATATGCTCATTTGTGACCCTTGGGTCCAATTGATAACAAAAGCCAAAAAAATATTTCAATTACAATGCTAAATGATATGGTAAACAAAATTGGATTTTTTAGCAGCAAAAAATTAAATACACAAAAAAAATGGATTGATCGGACCCAAGGAAAGTAAGAAAATAGGATTCAAAATTTAAAAAGAGTCAGTTTTGACCCTAAGTAGTAATGAGGGTTAAATTATTTTAAAAGACGAAATTGTCTTACTTTCAAATACATCTGATATCAGGATTTCACCCATTGTAAGAAACATGATTATCAGAATACCAATGGTCTTTAAAATAAATACTTTTTTATTCGTGCCAAACTGTTGCTTCCAGAAACATAAATACATACATACAACATAATAGATTGCTTTTGTAGTGAACTTATACCATTATCTTTAACATTTGTTAATTCTAAAATACTTTTTCGAAAAATAGGTTTTTTATATTGAAAGTTGAATAAAATTTTTACTTCGAATACAAATATTGAGTGAATTAAGTCGTGTGATATTTTATATATCGAACAATGGTGTCTACAATAATTTTTAATAATTGTGTCTGCACATTACTAAAGCGAAGGTCAAACGATTTCTACATTTGTACAGATTTTCTACATTTTGGCAGTCACAGAGTGGTGGTGTTTAGAAATTTGAGTTCAGCTCAATAAAATAATTTCCGAACAACACCACTCTGTACTTGAGAAAATGTTGAAATCTGTGCAAATGTACAAATCGCGTGATCCCCGCCTAAGTTAATTATTTTGTTATAATTTCCTTAAGGGGGAGAATATCTCATTTAAATAAAATATAAAATGTTTAACTACGATAGATATTTAAATGCGTAAATGATAAATGCTTGTTTCCATGTAAATATGTAAACATTCTAGTATAGATTTATAAACATATGTATTTGGCGCACTCCAGTTAACCAATTGTATTTAGAACCTGTTATTTTTTTATAATTTTTATTTTATAAGCTTCCCTTATTATTTTTAACTGTTTGTGTGTAGCCCATATATTTGTGCCCCAGTTTTTGTTTGAAACTTTTTATTTTCAAAACAATTGTGGAATATAAAATCGAAAAAAATTTTCAAAACCGTATTTCTATAAAGTTTCAATACAAAACTACGTACTGATCGCTTTTCTTGGAATTTGTTGGTACAAAACTGTCACTCACCCCGCAATTTTTTCCACGCCTAGGTCGAAAATGGGATAATTTGTTTGCACTTTTTAAATTAATGAGAAACTGGCATATTCTATCTATTTCAAAAACCAAAAAAAAAAATTGTAAATTTACGCCAAGATTCCGGCTGCGTCAAATCAACTTAATTAATCAAAAACTAAAATTTACTTTCGTTTATTACGGGCTTTCTTTAACGTTTGTCCACACGCTTGGAGAGTCGTACACGGCGTATGCGTAACATTATGTCCTGGTCATAAATCATTCAATTTACCAATCGGTTGAGAGAAAGTAATAGGTCGTTGTCATAGTACTTCCCATCGCAATTAGGTAGATAATTTCTTCCTCCTCTCCCTCGGCGGCCGCTGTGGTATAGTGATTAGAAGTGCGCACTGCCATTCCGCAGGGCCTGGTATAAAGCCCAGTACAGCCCAACATAAGAATTAAAAAGCAAAAAAAAGTGTATTTCTGCCATGAAAAACAGCTTCTCATAAAAATATAATCCCCGTTCGGAGTCGGCGTAAAAAGGTAGGTCCCTCCGCTCTGTGCGACAACATAAAGGCACACGCCACAAATCGGAGGAGAAGCTCGGCCAAACACTAACATATGTGCAATGTTGTGTATTTTTTTTTTTTTTAGTTTTTAATTAGTTCGAAAAAAATAGTTCCTATTCTTATGCCATTATCAGAATAGGCTTCAAAGCTGCGGAATAAGTGACAGGTTGTTTTGAAATTTTTTTTAAGAAAATCGATCAGTTTATGAAAATTTCAGAGAAATAGGTACGGTTTTGAATATTTTTTCAACTGATATTCCAAAAGTATTTTGATTTCAAAAGGAAAAGCCTAAAAAACAATGTTGCAAATGGAGCTTTTTACTCATAAATTAACACAAAAAAAAAAAAAACATTGAGGCCTTACTCGGAGATCCAAATAAAATAGTGTGCGAATCGGGCTGGAATGCTCCTTTTATTTTTATATGTGTACAGCGATACATATGTACATATAATATAAATAATTGGCTTGCGGCTGTCATGTGTATGCCCTCGAAAGCTTTCACTCGCTACTCCGAACTATTTTACTTTTCTGTTTTATGACTCTCGCGGTCAGCGAATTTCGCTTGGTTTTATTACAGTTGGAAAAATTTTGAGCTTTATTGGAATTTATTTATGTAAATATGTGGTGTAGTATTTATTTTTATGCTTTTCTCTTTTCACAGTATTTAGGAGATTAAGGCAATAAATCGGCTTGCGGCTTGGGCTGCGTAGCATAAAATTCCGCCACACCATTTACAAACATGAATATCTATACATCTATCTATACATATGCCGCCATATGGATGTGCTCGTGTAGTTTCATGTTCAAAAAAAAAAAAAAGTATATATGTCCAATAAATTTTACTATTCTCATTTTTGCTATAAGCTCTGATGTTGTATTACGATTAAGGATGAAAGCCTTTGAAATGCTGTGAGTGGTCAATAATTTGGTTATGATAGCCTTGCTTTTATGACTGATGAGCTTGCATGTCCAATGAAAATTGCTTGAAGCTTAATATTTGCAAAAATATGTACATACGTAGGTATGTGTTTATAAATACCAAGTATGTCGGAGGTTTTTTTTTTTTTGATGAATTTGCCATAATAACGTACAATATATGGTAATATGCGATAGTGCGTGGCATAGAGAATTTACGATATGATATAAATGTCACTAGCAAAGAAGGTACGAGTGCTGCCTAAGCAGTTTGGTTTGGCATACACATAAAAATCTGTAAGAAAAATATTTTTTTTCGGAAAGCGAAAGGTGTTCGCCATGCGTGTCGTACTTTATGTCTAAGAAGATTAAACTATGACTATGGCTTAAGAAATTACCTGGTTGTGACTAGGTAAAATACTTCACTAGGATTTCCAGAATCTCGCTTGTAGGATTTGAAAAATATCAAGCACTATGCTTATAAAGGGTATTGGCATTTGAGCGACTAAACTTTGCCGCCCTTTGGAGACGATATTTTTTCGTGGCGTCTTTCTATTCTATATAATTTTTTTTTTAGTTAATCATACCAAATCGCCTTGGTATCACCAGCGGATGCCTCTCTGCACATTCGGCATGAATGATTTAAGGGTAGATGTAATGTAAATTGGCCACCAAGATGGTGCCTATAAGCGGTAATCCTCGATTACAAGAGACCTTCGTTCAAATGCAGTCAGATTTTCATACATATATGGCAGAATAATTGAAAATTGCGCCACTCGGACGCATGCCATTATGAGAGGCCGTGTCGGACATTTAAACGGTGTTATATTTCTTACATACATTACGACATTCGTTGGTTTAAAAAAAAAACTAAAATTTTTGCTGATACCTCGCATACAGCTAGTTTTATTTCATGCCAGTTAAACACCTAACCCACCATTTTGGAAAACCCTTTATAATAGAAGTACCTCAAACCTAAAGTGCTTACATAAGTTGAACCAGATCTCCGGCTGCTCCTTCTAAAAGAGCTGTCCTTATTGTTGAAAAATTATATAAGACGAATGAGGCCTCGCTACTAGTGCTCTCAACGTAAGATAGAACTGCGGCCCTTATTTGAATTTCTCTTGAAACTGCTGGAGGGTGACAGCCATCTTCTTTGATATTGGCTTGTATTACCCATGACACCGCGATGGCCAATAATTAAATACGAATTGGCGGCATCAACGAGATTTTAACGGTGCGAAAAGTTACAAAGCAAGTACAAAGAAGATGCAAACCGCACCCACCAATGCAAATACTCCTTGGTAGGGGAAACCTGAAACCTGTAGATGCAGAAGAGGTCTAAGGTAAGGTCCTGAACTTCAGCAGAGCACAATATAAACACCAAAAACAAACTTCAAAAAGTATACTGCTATGAAACGCACTGGAATATGTACAATTTGGCGTTAACCGTTACGACTGTTTAGAGACGGTCATCAGAAAACCAGAGAGCTCACCCCCCACCTACCTTCCCCTAAGGTTTGACACGTTACTTCTGGGACACCCTGTATAAGTGAAGTGTTTAAATTTACCTTGGTCCTCATTTTTGCCTTTATCTCTACGCATCTTTGTTTTTATTTTATTTTTACCTTTGCCTTTATCCTTTTTTTTTGATCTATGCACGTAGTCACCTTCACTTTCATTCTTGTATTGGTCTTTTACTAAGTGTTATTCTTTAACCTTTTATTAGCAAATTTTTATTAAATTAATACCATATGCATACACACAAGAAGCACTTGTTTCAGCCCCAACCATTTCCGTTGCACCATTTCCGTTGCACCATTTCCGTTGCATCATTTCCTTTGCACCATTTCCGTTGCACCATTTCCGTGTGCAATTTCCGTTGAATTTGCCAATTTACTCCCAACCAACCAACCGCTGCTAATGAAATAATAATAAAAAAATATATCTTGTGATTTTTCTTGAGAACTGCACATGGCCCTTAAAGATTTTTTTATTTTCGCTATATAAACTTAAAGTCAAAATATCTTGTGCAAATTACGCGATCCAGAATAACGGTATAGAGATCCGTAATATTCGACCCAAAATTAAGTTTAGATACGTGTCTCGGAATTTTTTAAATTACTTTACTGCCCCTAAAGTGTTAAAGATTTATTTTTGTTCACCTTTTTGAATCTCTAAAAGCAAACACTATATGGACCACTCTGTACGGTATAACAAAAACCTGTATCTGTGTGCGTATTAGTGCTTTCAGCGCACGCTTTTCGAACGTAAATTTTTATGCAGCTGCGTGAAATTAAATGAGAGAAGAAAAAAAACGCACAACAATACCGACAATGACATAACGAAAGCTAACAACAAAATAATAGTTGAGCTCAAAAATGTAGGGAGGAATATGAAAAAAAAAACTATTAAACGCATAACCTCGAAAATAAAGTGGCGTCATCAAAAGTAACAAATTAAATGTTTACTCAACCCTCACTAACTAGTGGCCTTGTATTGCAAGCGTAAGCACATTAAAAAAACATGTGTATGTATATGTATGTAGAAAGTACTTTCACTACAGTGCACAATTCACTGCAGTTAGAATAGGTCGGTTCATTAACCATGGCTTGCGGGTTTTATTGCTTCTATTACCAGGAGAATTTCGCTAGTAAAGATATGAGTTTCATGTTTAGACTTAACAAAGGGGAGAACATCACAACGTAAATCAAGCGCAGGTTAACGTAGCTGTGATTGACAAGAAATGCTAGAGAAAATGTAAATAATTTCCACACATGCATACATACATAACATATGATAGTGAAATTAATATATCTGCACATCAGCAAATATTTACTTTTATAGCTCGCAATTTCTTTTCGCCGATTAGCAATTACCCCAAAGCAAATATTTTATGAATAGGAGAATATGTAAGTAAGTAATTTTCATTTGGCAGTGCAGACCCGATCAGTGTAGCAAATTTGAAATATCTTAACTTTAAAGACAAACATAAATAGTAAAATTTTTAGCGCGAGCTTGAAACAAGAACTGGTATGATATAGTACAAAATGTTTATGAAGTAAGAAATCTAAAGTAGGTTATTGATACTTAAACGCAGCGTAATAAGGGGGCCAACTGCGAATTCGTATCGCTATAGGGTAACATAATATCAACTAAAGTGCTGCAAAAGCGCACTTAATTGTAGCTAGGGATGATTAATCACAAGCCAAAAAAGAATTAATTGCAATTAATTGCATTTATTGAAAAAAATCGATGTTCACAAAAATAGTTTTCCATAACAAATTTCTAATTATTTTGTTAATTAGCCTTAAAAAAATAAAACGAGTATTTTTAGCAGCGATAATAATTTACTACTGGGTAATATCCGGCGTACTTCACTGCGCCTTAAAAGTGGTTTGTGCTGTTTGATATCCGTATTGTAATATTTAATTTATTTTATAAATTTAATTTAATACAACTTTGCAAACAGGCAGCAAGCCTCCTCAAACATATTTTCGGCAGTAAACGTTCCTAAACCTCTTCAGTTCGAAATAATTAATTTAAAAAAAATCCGCGAAAATGCTACAAATGTAGACTACCGAGCACATGAAGGTCAAATTGATGTTCCGAAGTCCTCTATTAATCGGTGTGATTCCCTAGTTTTGCCATAGAATGCACACCATCTCGCTCTTAAGTTAAGCTACGAAATCATAAATGCAATACATAATAATAATTTCTATATTTCAAGTACTTGATATGTTTTTGCGAAAGCAAATTTCAGAAAAATTAACAAAGAACTTTCAAAGTTATCTTGGCCAATATCGAGCCCTAACCGCCAAAATAACGTAAGCGCTATTTTTTTCGAAATTTTATTTTTGATGCAGAAATGCATCTAGATACTTTAGAAATGTTTCTGCATCAAAAATAAAATTTTGGAAAATGTCGCTTACGTTATTTTGGCGGTTAGGGCTCGATATATAGAGATGGCGTGGAGCGTAGCGTTGAACACTTTAATGATACTGTTTTCAATTTGTTTCGAAAGTATAAGTATACCAAAACGTAATATTGTTCATGAAGAACCAACACAATTATGGTTCACTAAAGAGCTTAAAAAATTTAAAAATATAAATTTATATACAGTGCTTACATAAAGTACTCGGTTTTGCGGCATATCTACTTTTCATTAAATAAGAAATGTTATAAATCATACTTATGTATGAAAATTAAAAGGTAATTTAATTAACAATCCTAAATCATTTTATGGTTTCGTAAATTCAAAGCGTAAGGTACATGGATTTCCGTTCGCTATGCACCATCGCAATACTGTGTCCAGCGACAGCCAACTCATTGCCAACATGTTTGCCCAGTTCTTTAAGTCCAATTATTCTGCAGACTCCTCTACAAGTGTAGACTATCTGTATGAATTTTGTACGATTAACTCAGCTTATATTACATATATATTACTCAGCTTATATTACATATATATTATTATATTACAATTTCTTCCGATGAAGTTTTACACTATTTAGAAACCTTAAAAGCGCCATTTATGCCTGGACCTGATCATATTCCGACCTGTTTCCTTAAAAACTGCGCTGAGAACATCTGCCAGCCTTTATTTGTTGCTTCTTTGTTTGCTCTCTAATGGGTGTGTTCATTGAGAGCAATATATTGCGTTGCTAAGCCAAATGAGAAAATGACTTCAAACTAGTTTTAAGTCTACTTGTGCAGCTCTTTACTACCTACAGATGCATACAACTGACTATGAAAAGCAAAAGTTATTATATGTTAAGCATAATTTTTTACCGTTGATATAGTTTTCTCAATGGCGCAACAAAGCGTTTCATAATCTATTGTATGGTATGTATGTATGTATGTATATATGTTCAAAAGCAATGCACAGAAAAGGAATTTTCCTGCGGCTAAAGGGGTCTATGTAGAGCTAATTTGTTTTCACCTTGCGCACATATCGTTTGCTTTTACCTTCTTGTATGCACATGCATATACATATAACTCCGGTAAAATAGCGTATTGGGAGCGTGAAATAGCTACGCACTTTCAGCAACGCAAATTAAGAGTGAACACGATTTAACACAAAGAGGGAGATTGTGAATGAAAATTGCTGCGGGTAACTTGTACATATCAAAGCCAAGCGTAGTCAAGTCAAAAAGTTCTTCTTCTTCCAAACCAAAGCTGCACGCAAAATCAGTGTGTGTTGCTATTTTGCATACATAGTACTATTAGCGGTAATAAAATCAAGGAGAAAAGTTGAAAGCACGCATAAAAAAATATGCGGTTCTCTTTAATATGTGCATACCAAAATTACATTATTAACAAGATAAGAATTTAATTTTTTTTTTGTATATAAACATGTTAATAAACGTGCTTAACACTTACTTAAATAGTACACCACTTGTAACAAGCGACTTCAAAGCTGTTAAATATAAGCTCATTTATTTTAATGTTATTAGTATATAAGACATCTTCTAGTAGCCACTCTATCAGCACTAATCTAAATTTGACACAAATTTCATTTGTTAACTGCGTATTTTTTATAAAAGCAAATTGGTGCTCCTTTTTCAGTATAATTTCGAAAGTTCAGCCATTATTAACATTCATAATTTGATTTTAAGATTCCCTGCAAGTTTTATATATATATTTTTCTTATTATGCCGCGTATGATTTGTGGTTTATTTCCTTGACTGATTTTTGGCATACGATATTCCTGACATCAGATGAAATAAATAAATAAATACAATTGCTGCGGAGTAAAGAATAGAGTTCCGATTTCTTTTTAATCAGTTGTTACACAATGTAAAATTTGATAAGAATTATTTATTTATTTTTAAAAGGATGTATCAATATCAATCCATCTAAAAACATTAGTGAAACTTTGGACTTGCAAAAAAAGTATTTGAGAAATATTTTAAGCTTTGCGTGTGCTGCGCCAACTTAAAATTCCTCGCTTGGTGGTTTTATAAAGAAGATTAGTTTTAAAAAATATTTGTAAAAATAATCATTTCAGTTGATAGAAGTGTTTAAGCTTAAGCTGTAGACCTTCTACATACAAATTTTATAAAGGGCATTAAAACACAAGATATTTCGAGGTAATTTAAAATCGGTACAGCTTAAAAAAATCTTAATATATTTCCGAAATATTTTGGCAGAAGTTTTAAAATATAATTAGTTTTATAATTCCGCTCGAAAAACGACAACTTCTTTTGTTGACGCACCCTACTGCTCAGAGGCCTTCTTATATTTTCATAAGTGAATATAAGTACATATTTCAAAAAGCTTTCCGCCGAAATAGAATTGCTTTCTTAACTACTTGAATTTAGTTTAATAAAAACTATAGATGGTAGCTTGTGAAATGTGAATGAGCAGACATAAATAGACATATGTGTGAAAATTATAAATTTGCAAAATGCATGAAGCTAAATTAAAAGCTATCAACTCACGGAAAATCACCGATACCTTTATAGTTGGACTGACCTGATGTACATATGTATGGCAATAAACTCAATAATATTTGTTTACTTGTTTATGTTGAAATATTCATAAAAAAATTTATATTTGTTTCAGATTACTTTTCCTATTTACTTATTCATATTAGCGTCGAAAACGATTTTCTTTCTGTTATTTTATTGATGTACAAAATTCAAATTAAAATGTTCGTAGTTTTATTATTGCCTTTAGTGCTACGTACATATGTACATGAAATTAAATCAAATAAAAACTTTTTACTATTGAAATAAATTGGTAAATATTGAGAACGTTATAAAACATGCATGAATTGCTGCGAGCGCTCAATGTTGATAAACCTACATACATAGGTGCGTTTACGCAATCATACATATGTACGTAGCAGCATAAGCTTGTGTCCTGCACCTACATATATATTAATAGCACTGCGAGACAAATGGTACGGGTCAGTGATCGGGAAGGGTTCAAACTACCGAGGAAAGTTATATCGGTAAAAAAGAAGTTATACGTGTCCCGGCGTTTTGCTGGTTCACGTCTAGGAATCGAGATATATCGATTTGAAGTTAGTAACTATCATATAGGGGAAATTGTCACCTTTGGTGGTCTTTAATTTAAAAAAATTAAAAATTACAATTCCTTTAATCTGTTCATATAACGTTTTTCTATATAATCAACAGTTTTGCCGGTAAAAATAAATGTATGAAGAAAAAAAATATTTTTTGCCTAAAATATTAAATTTTTTTATTTTTTAAATTCATAAAAAATCCAAAACGGAAAAAAAGGCAAGTCGTATTACTTTCACGCAAAGTCACATAACCTTTAAGCAAAATAAGACATAGATCATGAAAATCGATGGACGCGTTTCGCTTTTATTCATAATTAAGTGAAGGTATCTCATTTTGACAAGAATATTTCCCCTATATGATAGTTACTAACTTAAAATCGATATATCTCGATTCCTAGACGTGACCCAGCGAAACGCCGGGCCACGTATAACTTGTTTTTGACCGATATAACATTTCCCGTTGGTTTCATCTCATCCCGATTTTGACTGTCGCATAGTGTAATAATAGGCGGATACTCAATATGTTAGTGTTTGGCCGGGCTTCTCCTCTGATTTGTGGAAACTTTTGCCGTACACTCTTAAGTCCAAAGCAGTTTTACAAGGCACTTTCGAAAAAAAAATGTTTTCTTTCGGCCGAACGTAGGGATCGCTTATTTACATTCTTCTTCATATCTTCGGTTTGTTCCAAAGTTCATTGAACACAACATCCCCGTTCGGGGACACCCTAACGTAACACCCTGATGCCAGTAATTTAAAGCTCACCAATAAGATATAGATTAAATACACCGACAACGACTTGCGGCTGCTCCTGCTTTTCTCTCAAAACGCTTACCGCTGGTAAATGCGAACAAAGGTTAAAATGCTAAACCTTATCTATATACACTCCTCTCAATAACTATAGGACATTTGGTTCGGGCTAGTAAATGCTGGGACAATTTCGCGCTGCTAGTTCGCTCCAAATCGTTCTCCTATATGTTGCCTAAGCATAAAGCAAATATCAAGAAATTTGGTTCTCTATCTTTCTAGAACCGTTGAGAAAGCAGTGAGTGGTTAATTATTTACTATAGTTCGTTTGACAAGTAACTACAGCATTTTTGAGGCTTTTAGGGTATAAATACGTGAGAATCATAGGTACCATTTTTCATACAGTAAATTTAATTTGTTATATGCAGCTAAGCGTGCTTGAAACCTGGAATCATAAAAGTGACGAGCTAGCAAGGAAAGGTACAACCACCCACATCCTTCTTAGAAACTACCGTGTTTTTATTAGACAACATACAAAGACCTTATGACAAGAGTCTCACGAGTAAATTTTTAAAAGTAGACTTAGAGTATGAAAAATCAAAGTTTAAGGAAGAAGAATATGCATTAAATTTAACTAGCGTCCTCCTTAAAGTAGCATTCATCCCATAAACAGTTTTTGAAATACCCACATAAAACAATTCATTACAACGGAGAATGCGTGAGGGAACATTAAAATTAATTTTCATGAGCAGGTACGGACAATCTATTGATCGGGCACACATATGTATCAAAGACAAAACACATCGACAACAGAACACGCCTAGATTGTAAGGGCATGAGGTTTATTATAGTAAGCAACGAGAGCGATAGGACGGAATGGGATCAACCGTTCCAATTCAACGGCGAGGCTTCTCGATCCTGTTATAGCACAAAACAAACATACTAAGTCTCCGTATAAGGACTTTTACTGGACCATGGCTTACGTGATAAAATCGTTGCAGAAACTTACACACTCTTGACCATCGGAAAATTTCATAGCGACAACAAGGTGGTTTAATGCCGAGTGCGCTCACACTTAATTCCAAAAGGGGTTAGTGATTCCATAAGATTAAGGGCCGTAGTTTTTGTACTGAAAATCTGTCTGCCGATTCTGAGTTAACTACGCACTGTGAAATTGGCCCTAAAGCATCAAAAAGATATATTTTCTTGAAGAATGGCTAGCTAATTGGCGTATTTAAGTGAATGAGCAAAAGTTTAAACCGTTTTTATTTTTGTGTTTGTTTTACGTTAAGGCCAATAAGGAAGTTTGAATCTAAATCAAAATGAATTTCAATGGTTAAAGAAAATTTCAGCTTTTTCCATTATCCGCTTTGTATTCATTTAAATGAAGTAATAAACGCAATTTCCGTAAGGACCAAAGTTAACGCAACAAACCACCATTTACTGAGTTTTCAGATACTACTGAAAATATACTTACTTAAACTTAAGTTTTATTTTTATTTTTTAGTATATTTGTCTAGAGTATCTGATGTGCTCTGTATGTATTTAAATTATGTATATGGGGCGTTCCATACCAAAACGGACGGGGTGTTCACTTCATGTGTTTGATTTGTTTCCAATTTTTTGGGGGTTGATGCATAAACATAAATAACAAATAAATATGAAGTTTTGGGCTTGATTAATGCATTTTTAAAACCTTTACAGCACAAAAACAAAAACAAATCGATTTAATAGTTTACCAAATATTTTGAGAACGGGGCGTGGAAAAAATTTGAAAAAAATCACACATAAAAATTATCTATGAAAAGAAATATTAAACAAAATTTTTTCTTGAAAAATTTTTCACATACAAATTTTTTTATAGAAAAAATTAGTTTTTGAAAATATGCCATCTCAAAAATCATTTGAAAAAAATCACAAAGGTAGCTCTGAGTATGGTGCAATATTTAGGTACAGTATTGTGGAGTGCACTCTACAACAATTTGAGTTATGAATTTTTTTTTACACCCAGTAAAATGAGTACATTACAAAATTAAAAAATTTTTTTCTTTTTTTTTAAATTTTTTGAGTATACAGTTTTGTATCGCTTAAAACTTACACTTCGTTATGCTAAAATGTAATGGGCTACGAAACTGCATACTCAAAAAATTCTAAAAAAATAATTCAATAACTTGAGTTATGAATTTTTTTACATCGAAGTTGAGTAAAACGAGTACATTACAAATTTAAAATTTCTTTTATTTTTTTTTAATTTTTTTGAGTATGCAGTTTTGTAGCCCATTACATTTTAACAAAGTGTAAGTTTTAAGCGATACAAAACTGCAACTCAAAAAAATTTAAAAAAATAAAAAAATATTTTAATTTTGTAATGTTCTCATTTTACTCGGTGTAAAAAAAAATCATGACGCAAATTGTTGTAGAGTGCACTCCATAATACTACACTTAAATATTGCGCAATACTCAGAGTTGCCATTGTGATTTTTTTTAATTTTTTTTGAGAAGGCATATTTTCAAAAACAAATTTTATTTATCAAAAATTTGTATTTGAAAAATTTTACAAGACAAAAAAAAAAAAAATTTTTCTTTTCATTGATAATTTTTATGTGTGCATGTGTGTTTTTTTCAAATTTTTTCCTCGCCCCATTCTCGAGATATTTGGAAAACTATTAGATCGATTTTTTTTTATTTTTGTGCTGTACAGATTTTAAAAATGCATTCATCACGCTCAAATGTCCTATTTATTTATTATTTAAGTTTAAGCGAAAACTTTGAAGCAAATCAAATACATTAAGTGGGAACCCCGTTCATTTTGGTATGGAATGCCCCATATATATTTGTTGCCGGATGTGTCAAATAAATTTGTGTCAATATTCACTAGCTTCCGTTGATGTGCAACGGAATCATCTTCAGTTTCCCTTTTTTCCACCAGACTAACACATTTCCGTTTACTCAAACATCATTGTCTTGTTTATGTGTGAGAAAGAAAGTAGTTGGCTATTTATATTTCTCCTGCTTATTTTGTTTTCATCACTCGCGCTGTTTCTTTTAACTTTTATATATTATATTTTGCTGTTCCGTTGTTTTCTCAACATTGCTCGCCCTCCTTTTTGTGTTTTCTTCAATTCATATTTGACCTGAATATCTGAAAGTTGTTTCTTTTTTTCTGCTATTTTGCAGTTGATTGTGTATTTTTGCGTTGTAATATTTTTTTCAACTTAGCTTCATAGCTGCATGAAATCGTAATATTTTGGAAAATGTATCTTATTACATCCTTTTGGCGTTGCTGAATTGAGTGAGTATTTCTGACAATTTTGCCTCTAAGAAAAAATTTGACTCTTTCAGCGATTCTTGGTTATTTGATGCTTGGAGTGTGCGTATATTCATATGTATGTATATATTTATGTTTCTAGGTCAAATGAATTCCAATGAATTTGATTTTTGAAATTAACAATTTCCTTCAACTTTTGCAAGAAAATATTCAAATAGATCCTTTATTACAGTGAAGTATGTAAAAGTTGAATAAATAATCGAGGATGGAGGAAGATGATCATCTTTGGCAAATTTACAAAGTCACGGTTGAGATACAGAGCTACAAGGTCGCACAGATAAGCCATAAGCGACATTCGCCGAGAGACAATCACCGCCTTTTCGAGCTACCACCATGAAGATGCTGTCATTGGACTTTAAATACCACCCATCACAGATAAAGAGCCTCAGTTACATCAAGGTATTGGATTAGCTCTGCCTTATGTGGATTCGACCACGGGAGACCTAAGCTGACTTCAATTAGTATATAGGAAATCCAATACCAAAAAAGTGAATTACTTATTTCCATATTTTTCCAACTGATCCTTAAATTGTAAGTGTCTTCATCAAGAAAATGGTTTTCTTTGGTCCAAAAGTCAGGGTATGACCCACATGATGGCCCTTGGTGTAGTCCTACAGATGCATGGTCGCCGAATTAGCACCAACAAACTAAATACAAAATTTAAATTATTCTACTCTGCTTTACAAACACAGCTATTGCAAAAATTTAAAAACTTAATGAAATAAGTAAACATTGCAATATTTCACTGAAGATAGGATCATAATAACAGTATTTGTTAAAGTTGCCCGCATCGCATGCCATATAAATAAGGAGGGTCCCTGGAGAACCTGCCGATCGTTGGCCGTGTAAAAAGTTGTCGGTTAATAATTGCACAAAATTGAAAGCTGGGATTTATAGAGTTTTTGCTAAAAACTAAACTATAAGTTTATAAGTAAAATAATGAGAATTTAAAAGTAAAAAGGTTTACATATAGTCACAACTTGTAGATATGTGGCAGTAAGGCTATTCAAATCTTATCTATATATTAATATGCTTATGGAATCAATCCGTAAGCCATAACTGATATTTACAATTTTATTTATTCAACCATTTATTAAAACGCTGATAAAATCTCATACCGAGATCATAATTAAATATACAGTTGTTCCCCAGTTAAGGCCATATTTTATTGTTTACGCAATGTCAGTAACCATAGACAAAGCAAAGGTTAATTCAGCTCATGTAAATCATAGTAAATAGAAATGTTCGCAAGATAAATGAAAAATAAAAGAAAACCCAAGGAGTATAATCTACCGAGAAAGTAACCAACTGAATGCGCAACAAAATTTCTACTAAATAATAACATTAGGGGCAATGGCTTCGGTACAACACGAATTCTACATATCTTCATATCTACATATATGTACATATGTATGTATTCACATATAGATTGATGAACACAAATATTGGTTTTACGCTAACCAACAGCGCCGTAGGAATGTAAATAACCAAGGAGTAAACACTAACATATCTACCTAACAACGTGGACACCATCGGCGTAGCCAGAATGAAATTTAGGAGGGGCTCGACACTATTAAGCTGGCATTTCAGGGTACTATTTTATATATATATAAGGAAAATTTGAAAGTTAGGGGGGGGGGAAGGCCTCGAGCACCCCCCTGCCCCTACCTGGTTACGCCCATGGTGGACACTCTACATAATGTATATGTATATGGATTTAAGTACCTATAAGGTGTACATGCATAAATACATAGCTTTATTTAATTTCGTTTTCATGTAGAGCATGCTCATCTACATATACATACATATGTTTTTATGTAGGTTGCAGTTGTAGTTACATTGCTTCAAAAAAAAAAGGATAAAAAGACTCGCGCTGCCTTAACTCCGTGCTGTGGTTTATCAGCCAATATTTGGAAGGAGTATCACCTTTAACGTTTATTGCTGAACTCATTAACCGCCACAAATATTGACTCGAAAGATACAACACTAATGACTGTGGAAGTCAACTGGGGATTTAGAGAGAAAAACTAATTTGTAATAAACAAAATGGCGTAAGCCCGGCAATTTGGAAATGGCAAAAAGAAACCAAAGAAAATAATACTAGAGGTAATAAAATGCAGAGTGTGAATTAAATTCAGTTGACCGGTGATATGTAGTATAGGATATTCGCTTATTCGCCTTTTCTCCAAAACCGGTTTTAGAGTTACTAGAAAAGTTTCAATTTGAACGAAAAATCGGGTCTGGATTTTGAAATTAAGAAAAGATTTAATTTTGCATAGTTTTCATACAGTGAAAATGCTTATGTTGGTATAATGTCATGTCCTGAAATTATCAAAAATTAATTATTAATGGGTTCCGTCCCATCCGCAAAACTTTTACCGACCTTCCCGATATCGCTCACGACCATTTTGAAATCCGTACTGTAAGTACCGCGGGTCCCGATATCCCGCGCATATCTCTACTTCCCATCCCTTTTTTACATTTTCACATAAAACCAGTTTCAAAGAAAATTTGGATTTCACAACTAATAAGCTTGCGATATTTTTCCTCCGAAATCTTCATCGTTTCATTCCGAAATCTTCATCATTCATTGTTTTCAGCGAATAAAAACTACGCACATACCAAGACATATCAAACAGGTAAGTAGCATTAGCGCTAAAACAAAATTTGCGTGTATTTTGTTGTTGCTTCTGGTATCGAAAGTGTCAAAACCTGTTCTGATTGTTTTCTTCTAAATCAAAGCGTACCACGTGAAATATAAAAAAATAAAAAATAAAAAATTTTAATTGGAAAAAAATATAAAAAATTGTTGCAACTTTCTTTCTTAGTAAATTTGTTTGCTTCTCGGAGCATTGATCCATCCTTTGCAAGGCCCAATAATCAGCGGTTGTGCTGCTGAGTTGGATGAACGTTCCAAAAGCTGCTATTTGATCGCTTGTTTTGTAAATAATTATTTTTAAAATATTTGACATTTTGAGATTTGAAACAAAACCAAATCAGCTGCTCTACTTCAATGTGCCTTGGCACATACCCTTCTATTTTTTTTTTATATTTAAGTTGGGTTTTTTTAATTCTACGAAACTAAAATACGTATTCCAGTTTAGCTTTGAACATTCTCACATTATTTTCATTCGGTTTTCCAAGCAACTCTTTCCGCTTACCCACTACCACCATTAAGGCAGACAGTTAAAGAAAATTGCAAGCTGTTATTACTTTGTAGTTTCTACTTAATTTTTTCCCTACCCCACTCATTTCAAACTAATTTCCTTGGTTTTGGTGATAATGCAAACTAAAATTTAGTCCTTGTAAACTCATTTTGCTTATCTCTGTTACTTCTTTATTATCCCTGTGTGGTAATGCATTAGAGCCGAACTGGTTCGGTACTAGAGAACTTAGAACCATGATTAGTGCGCGTACGCTAGCAACTGGCGTATCAGTGTTGCCATTTTAGCCGTTTTCCGGCTAGATTTAGCCGGTTGCGATAGCAAACAGCCGGAGAAATTTCGATTTTGTCGGCAGCCGATTTATTAGCCGTTTTGCAGAAAAAAATTATCCGTTTTTAGCCGATTTTGCTGTTTGCCTTGTTTTCTTAAATTTCAAATATGTATATATATTTCCATTTTTGACTTAGCGACCCAAAATCTGTTAGAAATGGCTACTAGCCTTATCGTGGAGAAAATTTTCATGTCAGGCAGGGTTGTATGAAATTGGGCCGATTTCGCTTATTTTTATTTTAAACGAAGAAGGGATTTTCTTCACAAAATGTTTGTTATAAATGTCTTAATTTTAAGTGTGAAGTTTTATTCGCAAACTTGGAAAATAAGATATTGTTTCACTGTTAAGACACCTAAGATGCGTTTGTGTTTGGATATAGTGCCAACAAACAGAATACATATTACATGTAGATATTGTATTACCAGATAGCGCATATTCAATTCTGCCTAAATTACAAAACATAATTCTTGCCCACTCCCAAAGGTTTAAGGTAAGGGAAAAATGGATATTTTCAAGCGCTATGTACACATATGTATGTATTTTTTTAAACAAACTTTTTTGCTGAGAACTTATTTAAATTCCAAAAACCGAATGTCAACTCGAATTAAAGGAACCAACACTGAAGTGAGTCAAAATGAAAATAAAAGAGCACAAATTTCTATGTAAAGCAAAACTCTCTGGGAATTCTACGAGACATCTGCCGATCGTATGACCGGTCATCTAAATTGGAGATCTGCAGTCTTTAGGCATCATGTTTTACATCAGAATTGAAGGGATTTCTGAAAAATCTGGCCAGCTCTTTTGTGTAACTGTGATCTTGTCAACTATGGCCTCGGTTGATGTTAACTTAAGGTCGTTGTTTTACTGTCTTAAAATTGAAGGGAAATTTTTACAGCGTTTTTTATGTGTATTGGTTTCTATTTGAGCGTATTGAGAATCGGTCAGTCTGAAAAGGCCTTGTAGGGAAGACAATAGGTTTGTTCGTCGAAAATCCAGCGAGAATTGTAACTCAAAATATCAGATAGTAAGAAAAAATGCTCCCATGCAATTTTCTGTACGAACGCAAATTTGCAAGTTTTTCTGCCAGTGTCCACGGTTGAATTTCAAACAAAAGAAATTTGTATAGAATTTTTAAAATTCTTTCAGAGGGGCAAAAAACAGGAGCTACGTGTATATATCTTGTCAGTCCGACTTTCTTCAACATACGTTTCAATTTATTTGTCGGGTTTACTATATCGACTCTGGTTGAGATTGCATTCCGATTAAGAATACAGTTTTTTTTTTGCCGAGTACTTTCCAAATCATTGGAATTAACTAAAATAATTAAGTAAACAAGCATTAACTTACATTTTTCATTTTAAAATCGCTCCAGTTTATTTAAATTTAACGAACTTGTTTTTTCAAATTATCGTCGACAAAAAATCCAACCATGTGCCATAATCATATGTTTCTCCTAATTGCAAATTCTTGCTGGCAAAATTTTTTCCGTCTCGAATTTGTAACTTCTCTCCAAGAAATAGTTTTGTTACTTGCGATTTATTTAAATAAAAGTTGTGAAATTTAGTTGAAATATCTTAGCCGTTTTTAGCCGGTTTTATTTGCCAATTTAGCCGGTTCGTCCAAAAAGTTCTGGCAACACTGATTGCGATATACTAAATACGGAGTGTTAATTTCACCCCGCCACATCCCTTTTTCAATAGTTCCGAACCAGTTCTAAAATCGATAAACGGAATAGATATAGTCCGCTCTGCATCCCATTTCCATAGTTTCGATCTTGTTCTTAATTCGTCGGCTTAGATATAGTATTTAGTATTCTTTGGGACTTATGACATGTTCTTTGACTATTTTGGACTTGGCAAATTTGCGTGTCACTGAACAGAAACGGTTAGAATTAAAATAGGCAGTTCTGGCTTTAAACCAATTTTTTTTTTTTAGAAAAAGTAGGCTTAGCAGCAACTTTTCACTCTTAGCTAGCGATATATAGTTTTAAAAAGTAAAATAAGATAGGTTTTTAAAATTACCCCGTTTCTTTGCTTTTGAACTGGTGGGGATCTGGTTACTATCGCACTGGTGTATTTTTGGCGATAAAGAGCTTGTACGGGACTAGAAATTTTGTTCACTAGTTCGGGGTTTGCCTTTTTTGGTGGGGAATGCCAATGAATGTGAATGAAATTACACTTTGGTACCAATGAATGTGAATGAAATTACACTTTGGTACATATGTATGTATAAGTTTCTATGGAAGATGGAAGTTGCTCATATTGCAAGTCATTCGACAGCAAATAACAATTTGGCTTTGCCCTTAAGCGCACAGTTGAGCGCAAGGATGACCAGTATCTAATTTTTGCTTGGCAACTATGTAGCCCTTCTATTAAAGCTCTTCCATTCTAAGTATACATATAATAACTAACTACATTCTTCTTTACACTACTCTTCCATGTAATTTGCTTTAGTCAAGCGTTATAAAAAAAAAAATATGGAAAATTCGTGTTCACCATAAAATGAATGAACACTGCTGGACAACAGAAGGAACTAC
>NW_023458561.1:36009322-36026635 GCF_013731165.1 Rhagoletis pomonella
TTTGCCTGAAATAGACACACACGAGCCGGGGCCAAAAGAAACGCTGGAGCATTTTTTATGTGTCTGTCCGGCTCTATCGAAAACCCGACTTGAATACCTGGGAGCAATCAGCTTCGACGAAATAGACAGAATCCCCTAAACTGGATTTGATCTTCTTTTAAAAATCGCAAATGGGACGTATGTACTTAGTGATATATACTTTCGCTGAAACAGGACTCTGATCTGCTACCGCTATGGCTCTGTTGGTTTCTGCGTGGCTTCGGCCAGCCAGTATAACCTAACCGAACCTATGCTGTAATAGATTTTTTTTTCACATTTCTCAAAGTTAATTCTTAAGTTTTATGTGTTGCGTTCTTCCTCTCCTTCAAGTAAAACGTTCACATTTCCTGTTTATCTTCACTCACATCAAATCCTTCTTATTTTTGACTAAATTATATAGATATTTTACGTAATACACTGTGCATAAGTACGCTTGGGTACAAAAAAGACAGTTGAAACCATCGACAGAAAAATAACCAGTACCGATCAATTAAATCAATTAATTTGCTTTAAGCAATTTTAATTTTATAAGGAAAATACTATCTAATAATATTTTAAAGGAGACGCTGAACAAAAATATCTTTCGTTACACTGCATTCAATTGAATATTCTCTGTTTATCTCGTACATTGCGTTATTGGTCACAAACATTCAATATACTTAAATTGAAGGAAAACACTCCCAACATTTACTTCCCTCACAGTGTAAACATTTAAATTGAAAGTAAACTCAACCATTAGAAGTTTTTACTGCATGCATTTATCCATTACTCTGCACCACTCATTCACATTTATATGCATAATAAAGTGAATACATTATGACTCATAAATAATTAATAACACTCATGCTTTTAGTGAATTGCAATAATTTTATCTTTGCCTTATCTTTGTTCTAAATACTTGCAGAGCACCAAACAGCTGGAGGTGTACAGAACCAGCACAATCATTTTTGCAAAAAGCAAAACGCAAAAGCCATATCGAATTACTGAGGTAAGTAAGTCGAGCAAGAGCAGTTTACATATTGTTTCATATTTTAAATCATTTCACTTCCTACCACAAACTTAACTTTACATTCTGCATAAATAGTGTCTGTTTTTGAAGGAAAATTGACCAACTTACTTTGTCGAATTGCCATCATTTACATATAAATATAAGTACGTAATGCATGTGTGTTGACCAGCAATTTAATTTAATGGCTGCATATTTTAAATTTACACGCAAATAAACACACAGACTTTCAAGTATGCTGTGGATAGTACCTACATACATATGTATATGCGAAGTGAAGCGTAAGTATGTGCTTGCATATTTGTGTAAACATATGTTCACGCATACATATAAGCATACGAATAAGAGGGGTAGCACTTTAGCATTTCAACTCATTTGGTCATTTTAATGGCAAACATATGATAATGAAATGGCCAGTAATATGTTATAACAAAAGGCATGCCTCCATACGCGTAAATGTACATAAAAATGTGTGTACATATGTATTGCTTAGGAGCAGCATATATGTACATACATACATACGTACATGAAAGTGTATGTATAAGAAATATTTGTGAGCATTGGAATGTTAAATGAATTGCTGCTGCTCGTGTGACTTGAGCGCCCAACAACAATGAAGGCGAGCGACAACTTGCAGTTGTGAAGAATGCTTGCCAATTCATACGGACCACAAATAAAGCCACAGACCAAGTGCCACAGACATGCACTTTTATGTGACATATACTCCCATGTCCATGTGCGTGTGTTTGCACACCCTTTTTATTATTATTTTTTTTGTTTTACAATGCTCTTCTTTTCCCTCACTCCAAGTATTCGCACGCACTTCCTTTACTTCCTTCTTGGCTCGCAAGGCAGCAATTATTTTTCTTTTCTCTGACATTTCAATGGAATGCATTAAATATTATTAAATTTCATAGCCCTTAACATGCGGCTACACATGCTGCGTTTAAACATACATGAATGGAAATACACACAAAAATTTAGCACACACTCTGCTGCGAAATTTATCCAGTTACTTACTCATGCACGCTCTTTGCTCCTTTAAGCGTCCTTTATTAATGTCAGAGCCTTGTATTGTACTTTGCTGACCATTTTCCCATTCATTCCCACTGAATTGCAATAAATGAAGCAAACAATGCGAAAATATGAACTACAAAATCTGCAGATATTGCAGATGTGTGGAGGATGACCAATACCACGAGATGGGCATAAAAATGCTTATAGGCAAAACTACAAACGTATATGTATACATATGTAAGTATGTATGTTTGTATGTATATTAGTATGCCTCACCAGAAGTAACTGCTAATTCCGCTGAAAAATCCTGAACATTTGTATACAGCTTTTTTACTCACTACGAAATATCTTGAGTTATTTTAAAGTCAGTTGAGGGGTCGGCTGCGTTGAAAATATCCCTTCACACTAAAAAGGCGTGCAATATATATTTGCCAGTTGTTTTTGTGAATTTTTATTTCGTGACTTTGGTCAAAAGTTCAATAAAATTAATGTGAGACCGTCCCGACTTTATTAATATGTTTTAAACATAATTAATAAAAAAAAAAAAAAAAACCTATAAATATGCATAGGTTTTACTTGACCCGATTGGCAAACATATATGTTAGGTTTTTTTTTTGTGTTTGTTGGGTATATCTAACACTGTACAGCACTCGGCTGGGTATTGGACCAAACCAACTTATTTTAGGAGATTGAGTCATAAGTAAAAAAGTAATTTCTCTGCTTTTCGAAGTTAGCCTCCGAAATCGAGATATGGACCTTCGAAGTGCCAATTTGGACCTTTGGTAAACAAATTTTTTTAATTATTGCATGTAAAAGGCAAAAAAAGTAAAAATACAGACGTAGTTCGCCTATTGCTCTTATTTATATGGTATATAAATTTTTTTGTGAAAACTTATATTACACGTGCTATAACGGGTCAAAGGTCAGATCTTCTAAAAATTAAAAACTTAATATAAAATTGAGAGTTTGTCAAATTTAATTTTTCTTATCATGTTTTTCTTTTTTTTATGATATAATTGAGGTTTTAGTTTACTCATAAAAAATAAGAATATTTTTTTTTTTGTAAGCAGCGTGAAACACACTAATGTACATCTGTATATTCGTAAGTATAAGCAAGCCTCCTTTGCTACTACTCTGGTACTTGGAGTGCTTGAACAATGCTGTTCAGTGAACAATGCTGTTGACATTTGTGTTCACTTCGTTCAAAGATCACACAACACGAACATCTCGAACTCACATATTTTTATGGTAGTTTAATTTGCTTATGAAAATCGTCTTCCTACGTACCGTACGCACTCAACATAGACATATACTTTATAGATACATATGTAGTATATACATACATATATGTAAATGTGCAAGTGTACAAGAGTATAGAATGTTCGTTGAAACCTCTTTAGTTATCAAAAGGAAATTGGAAAAGCCTGCAGCGTGGAAATTCATAGTAAAATGAAAAGCAGGCAAAGTGTTTCATCGGAATTGATAAATAGATAATCGAAATTAAAATATTAAATTTTGAAGGAAATAACGTTGATTATTAATCGCATTTTTATTCGCCTAAAAGAACTGCATACTACTACATATACTACATGCTACATATTATAAAACTTAAAATAAAACAATGAAATCATTCCTAGGTATATATATCTTATTTTGATATGCTTTCTCTAGTAATAAATATTCGATACTTCCTTTACGCTAAGTCTAGATATTAGACGCGTTTTATTGGTCAGCTTAGTTTCGTGTGTTAGACGTAAGTCACATTTTACCTACATTATAAACTGGGTCAGGATATCTGCATAGTTGGCACAACCCCTGTTTGTTGGTTTGGGCCGAGACCAAAAAACTTCGTCAATTTGCGCGACTTGTTCCTGCCGAGTGCAGGTAGGTCCTTCTTCACTTGGTCGTTCCGTTTTGTTCGTGGGCGCCCATGATTTCGTTGTTCACCCATGGGTACCGTGTCGAAAAACTCTACAGTGGTCCGGTAGACGAAGGCTGAGGTATATTCCCAGGTTTTCGGAATATAAATCTCCTGGAGCTGTGAACCATCTGTGTATACATGGATGAACTCGCCACTCCTTACAGTGTCTCATTTTCACCCTTCTGGTTCAGGTTACGGAAAAGCATAGTCCACCAATCCGGCTAGCTACGGAAACTCCGTCAGTGTCCTATCGTGACTGTAACTAGTATTTGGCCTCTTATTTAGAATGTGCACTCGAATTTCCGCAGCACTTGGGACACCTTTGGCAAGTAGTCTACCGAATAAAAATTCAGTAGGGTATACAGTGCCTTAGATGGTGTTGTTCTTAACGCACCAGTAATGAATGCGCGCACCAGCCATTCAACTCTATCCATCCTTTTACAGTTTACCCCTTTATTAAGGGTATTACAAAATCCTTTTTTACCGTGGTAAAAAATTTGTTTATTTACCGCTGTGCATAGACAGTGTATTATTTTGGGTTCCATCCCCCATCTTTTTCCTATTGACCTGCTGCAGGAATGTAATGTAATGACTATGAGACTTAGACCAATGGTCTCTTCTCTTCCAGCAAGAGTTTTACCCTCTTGAGGTACGTTATCGAGATTAGGTTTCTTGTGCTTCCTAGTGAGGAGCCCAAGATGCGTCTTTTCAGGATTCACTCTTCGCCTGTTACAACACAGCAATACAACATAGAAAAATCGATAACAATATCGATAACAAATTCGATAACAATATCGATAATAAAATCGATAAAATTTAGCAACAACAAGGCGTGGCCGAGTACCTCTAGAACTGGGTAATTAATTTTTATAATTTTTTTTTAAAGTCTAGCTCATTTTATAATCAAATAAATTAATAATTATTAAATTATTATTTTTTTATTTTTTATTTAATTTTATTTTTATAACCATAAAATCCGCTTTTCAAAAATTGTAAAAAAAGAACAGTCCAGTGCCTTCGTCTTGGTTTGCAGGCTGTATGGGAGACACAACCGCTAAATTTAAATGTTGAATACGTGGTATGGTTAAGAGCACATCCAAGTCAAAAACGAAAGCACATACTAATCGATAAAAACATCGACAACGAAATCGATAAAAATATCGATAACCAAATCGATAATAATATCGATAGCAAAATCGATTACAAAGTCGATAACCAAATCGATAAAAATATCGTTAACAAAATCGATAAAAAAATCGACTACAAAATCGTTAACAAAATCTATAAAAAACATCGATAACAAACCCGATAAAATATCGATTATTATATCGCTAAGTCCCGAGAATTCCGAAAATATCTAAAATCCCGAAATAGTCCCCAGATTGAATCTCTGTCTATATCCTATTCTCTATAATTACCTTTATTTTAATCTTTCTTCCTCTATCTTCATCGTTACTTTCATTGGCATCCTCGACCTCATATTTTTTTATATTTTTTGTTTTTACTTTTACGTTTATCTTATTCTTCATCTACATACTACCCTTCACGTTTGCCCTTATATATATAAGTAAAGTGCTTGAATTAACCTTGGTCTTCATTTTTGCCTTTATCTTTACGCATCTTTGTTTTTGTTTTTATTTTTACCTTTTCCTTTATCCCTTTCTTTATCTATGTACGTACTCGCCTTTACTTTAGTTCTTTTGGTGTTTTTACCCTAGTGTTATTCTCTAACCTTTTATTAACAAGTTTATGTTGAATTAATACCATGTGCATATATTCAAGAAGCGCTAAAGTTTCACTTCAAAAAGTTTTCGTGCATTATGCATACAATATGTTCATATCTGTACATATATAATATCTGTGTTCGTATGGAAAAGTAGCTTATGTCGAAAGGCCGGCTTTAGTATAATGCGGCATTCCCTTTACTATTCTGTAAACGGCAAGGAATTTTTTGATGAGACTTAAAAGAAATATTGACTTGCTAGTATCGGAACTATTTCTTGCACGATTATTTGCCAAACGTTGTTCAACGGCTTAGCGCCAGTGAGTCATTCGCAATTCAAGCCAGCCTTTCGACATAAGCTACTTTTCTATACGAACACAGATATGTATGTACATATGTATATACATAGTTTAGTAAAAGAGAAATATTTCCCGTTGAGCCAAGAGCTCGTGTGAGCAAATCCAATTTTTGGCAGCCAATGTCAGTTACGCGGTTTTGCAGAATGACGTCACGCGGTTTTGTACTTAAAACGACGATATGTATGTATTTACGTACATACGCTGCGATTTGGTGATAAATATTGCGCCATCTGTTATTCAAAAGCCGAAATACCTACACACACATATCTTTTGTCTCCTTCTCTCACTTCCAGCGCATGCACCTGGTTTCAAAATGATGACGAAGTGATTTTGTAAGGAAAATGATTTATGACCAAATATTTGAATCAAATAAACATAGTTAGAAGAAAACAACGAATACTTTCCATACACCAAACGAAAAGAAAAATCTTGAACTTTTGAATAAAGAAAACAAAAACAAAATCATTCAAATGGTTTTTGAGCATTTTGGAAATAAAAAAAAATTTGCTAATTTTTTCAACACTTTTCTGCATTAAAATGCGCAATATTTGTTGAACTTATATAAAATTTGTATACGATAATGTTTCTATTGCCCCAAGGATCCTATATCCCGAAAATTAAAGTTTCTAGAGCACTTAAGATTCTCAAAATTTACGCCAAAACAAGTCAATATTTACCGTTGTTTCTACGACAGAAACCGAATTAGTTACTTACAAAAATGAATCTGTCGATGGGTTTGGAACTATGTTTTTGACGCGCCACACTTTTCTTTAAAATCGCTTCATTAGTTCTCGTGCCATAAGCGTAAAGCTCTAAAAATTACAACTACAGCATTTGAGCATAGCCTCCATATAGAAACGTAAGACGCATTCTACGTCAAAATTATAAAAATTCAACGAACTTTACCATCTACATACACCTACAAGTTTCAAGCTTTTTATTCAGAGTTTTGAAAAAAATTTCAGGAATGCATTTTTATAGTCCATAAGGTACGATGAAATGCAGTTTTCAAGAGGGTAGAAAATTGCGTTGATTTTCAATAGTTCCCTTTGCTCACGCTCATTGTCTTGAAAGAAAAATGGGATCAGAAAAAATTCCACGGCTAAAAACACTAAAAAGCATATCCATTTCACAATCCCATACGTTCAGTTTCGAATGCACACGATAGTGGGAAAACGTGTTTGAAAAATGTCGTAAAGTGAAATAGGAAACCGATACCTTTACGAATACTTTGCTGGCTGAATATATATATTGCAATCTTGCGCGGTAAATTTTTATTCAGTTTTACAACCTTTGACAGCAACTCAAAAAATACCGGTCCTTATCCGCAATATTACATTTGTAACAGAAAACGGAAACAATAAATTATCATTATTACTAAAAAAAAAAACAAAACGTATATGAGGATAAAAGAGCAAAAGGTAAAATACAAAAAAAAGCGAAGTGCCAGGCAAAAACTGCAAAACTACTCATATACATACATACAGACATATATTTAAACTAAGATGATATGATTACATGGCAGCCACCATTGCAACAACGAATAATAAAACGTACGAAGGGTTTGCAAAAGCGGCAGATGACAAAGTAAAACGTGTTCAAGTGATACCTTTTTAAAGCAAATGCACACCATGTGCTACATAGATAATGCATGATGCTACACTTTTTAGTGCCATATAAAAAGAAAAAAGAAAAAAAAACGAGAATGATGATAGCGAAATGAAGGCAGAACGTAAAAGGATCAGTTGGCAGTCGCAAGTATCTGGTCTCCTCCTTCGACAACGTTGACTAGTAGTAAAGCTTAACTACCAACTTGTTGACTCACTTGCCGCACGACACACAAGCGGAGCTCGAATTGATGGCTGATGGACTGACAGATTGCAAGAAGGCAGCATAAAGTAGAGCTTGATTTAGTGCTAAAAAGTGATTTTGGCCACTAATACCTCAGCCGAGTAACCGAGCAACCGAGCAACCGAGCAACCGAGCTCACTAGCCACCGACGAACAACCAACCAAACAACTAACACACCAATCATGCCAGGCTATAGCACGTGACAACTGCAACGGCAAGCAAGGCACGTGCCCTTTTTGTTACGAGAATGAGGTCAACAATTTCTCTAACAGATTGCATTGAATGCAGTAGACGTACATATACATGCATAGATATTTAAAAAATAATTTTCAACAATTTTCTTTTGTGCTTTCATTTCTTTTAGTACAATTTTCACTGTTTCTTTTTTGTTAACTTTAAATGATATAAATTAATTTGCATAGTAAGCTTATCTAAAGCTGCTTTATTCAAGCAGCTTTTTTTTTGATGATGAGCTTGGCATGCATATTACACTCATATATTTTCAATCAATCGCTTTTCAATTTGTTACTTTCATAATGCACTTTGCTTTATGCTATTTGGTTAGGGATGTCCTTTTACACCTTTTGCTGCTATTTATTACCTTTTGGAATACCGATTGGAGATATCTATAAGGAAAAAAATGCATTGTTCTGATAGCTGACAGGAATCGTCGTGACTCAGGTGTTTTGCATAAAACGCAGGTGTGCGCATTAAGAGAAATGAGCGTAGTGTGGCTTGTGTAGGTGTACACCTTTTCTCATATCCTAGCATACGTGTGTTAACTTCTTACACTCAGAAAAAAGCATTTCATTAAATCAAGAAAACAGTATCCTTATTTTCGAGTTTCTGTTTTTTCCTTAATATAACGAAAAATTTACTCAATTTCAAAAATTATTCCTTAATTAAAAATAGGGCGTCATTAATTTGAAGAAGTAAATTTACTCAATATAAGTAATAATTTCTTCAGTATAATTAATAATTTCCTTAAATAATTTTGAATTTCGACAAAGTTAATTGCTTTCCTGGCAAATGTCCGCTGTGGCATCGCGTGAAGACTACTGCTTCTTGTTCTGAGAACGCAGTTTCGAATCCGGTTGGTGGTGGTTAGGGTAAGGTAAGTCAATAATTTCAATTTAAATTAAATATAAATTACAAATTGTAAAATTAATTTCATATATGGAAAAACCTAAGTACTCAAATACCATAAAAAATAAATTAGATAAATTTGTTTTTTAAACACAATTTAAAAAATCACAATTATAAAATTAAAATAAAATAAAAAAATATATT
This sequence comes from Rhagoletis pomonella, assembly GCF_013731165.1. Taxonomy (NCBI): domain Eukaryota; kingdom Metazoa; phylum Arthropoda; class Insecta; order Diptera; family Tephritidae; genus Rhagoletis; species Rhagoletis pomonella. The sequence goes on from NW_023458561.1 coordinate 36,018,529, forward strand.
TAAAAAAAGTTCCTGCTCTGGGAATTGCATCTCTGGACTAGCACTCCAGAACTTTGCTCTGTCGGCCATTGCCAGTGTTTGAGCGTCGCGAGCAAAATGACATACTTATTTCTTTCACGGGAGATGAAATGGCAAGTAAATTTTTTTTTTTTTTAATTAAGGAATTGGGGTTTCCTTAAACTGAGTCAAATCGTATACTCATATTAAGGCAGCCATGTCATTGGAGCCATTTCAAGGTAATACTTCCTTAGAATAATATACTTTTTCCAAGCATCAAGGAATATTTTTTCTGAGTGTATCTTTGTAATTTAACATATATACACTATCCTTTGAGTAATTAATCCTTAGTCTTTTCACTCTAGTTTTTCCAAATTTTATTTATAACTTATTTTAAGTAGATTACTCTTACGCACATTAATACGTAGTAGACAGCAATGAATATTTAAAACAGTCCTAGGCGAGCCGCTCCGCTTTAAGGAGAGTGGATCACCCGCAACCCAACTGAACACAGTTAAAAGCAATAGGTTGTGATGCTCCTTCCTGCTTTGTTTTTCCAGCTTTTAGTCTATCCCAATACGAGTCAAGTTTACAGGACTTAGTCAGACCTTATAGGATGTCGTTCGTATAGACAAAAAACCTGTAACTGAGAAAACGTCTGAACAACTCTTCCTAGTCCGAAATTACACGATTTAGCCCGGAGTTTTTCTTCCTGCAAATTCATGAAAAGTGCCAAACGATAGGCAGGGTTGCATTTGTAAACAAAAACAGAACGTGGTGAAAGGAAAGAACCTATAAGTATTTGTTAAAAATGAAAGTAAACAACGAAATAATTGAAAATATACGCAATTACTGTTAACTGTATGGATTTTAATAATTATTTAGTAATCTTTCAGCCAAATCAGTATTGTGCCAATAACATATAAACAAACCGACGGACGCTTTTGCAGGAAATAGTGCTTTTTGCGTTCCCGCACATGCGTGCATCTGTTCTCCTTTTACTCTTATTTACTTGAGAGAGTAAAATTGTAGTTCGACAGTTTCACAGGTTTTAGTCGGAAGTTCAAAGGAACATACTATATATAGCTTTCCTTAACGGTGTACAAATTTTAAGCTTTGGTGGGTCTTGTTGACACATTCGGCCCACAGAGTTTGTCTCAGAGTTGCCAGGTGTCCAGTTTTTAACCGGTCAGTCCGGATTTTAGTCTGTTCGTCCGGGTGACCATAAAAAAAACAGACTGGGAAGTTTGTGATCTATTTAAACACTCGTTTTATCACCTCACTAAGCGACACTTGACAACCCTGGTTTGTCCGCCAAAACGCCTGCAAGATTTTTGCCTTTTTTATAGGTTTTTAGGTCCGAGTTAAATATGAGAGGAGAATAAAAAATTGCTGTCCTATTTGAAAATTTTTAGTGCTTTGTGAGAAAGTAGATAAAATATTTTGCAAACAAAATTTCAATAAAAAATGTTCTTGTTTTGTTTTTTTATACAATGTACCATTTCTGCTTTTTTTGCAATTGGTTTATGAATATTATAGCTTATTTTCCAATATAGACAAGTTTGTATAATTTTTCTACCGTATCTTTTTTTCCGTATCTTTTTTTACTCTCGGATGTGCCATCAAGGGCACCGGATTAAAATCTGTCGCCATGTTGTTGCAACGAATGGTACGGTGATTTATTTTTACAGTTGTCGCAATAATAGGAAGAAGTGTTGAAATGAACAAGGTTTAACTATTGTAAAAGCATATGCCTATCTTTACCACATTTCACAAATATCTATTCCTAAAAAAATTAGAGCACATGTTATCTGCATATGTGAGTTTCAGCAAAATCGGTTCATGTTTGCTATTTTTAAAGCCGGTCATGCGGAGTGCGACATTACAAAAACAGTTACGTATACGCCCAGTAGTTGTATAGTCATTATTAGTACAGCTAAAAGCAGTAGTTGCCCCACAGTAGAAAATATTGTTTTAACTAAAAAACTCGCCCTTGGAATCCAACATATCAGTTGGAAGCACTTGTTTTAATCTCTTTATATACTTAAAGACCAGCCATCCACCCCCTCTAAAATGGAGGGGAATGTTTTTTTTTTTTTGGAAAACGCAAACAAATTTACATAGCAAACCAGGGATGCTCTATCGTTTGGTGGAAGTCTATTTTTGAAATTAGGCATACATTTATGTGCTTACTACTGATTTGGATTCTGAGAAAAATATGCGTAACTTTTGTTTTAAACTTTTTTCTAGGAGGTGCCTCTTTGAACTTATAAAATACCTTCGAACTACAACTCATCCGGGACTTCGGAAATGTGTGAAAATTTTTTTATTGGTAAAACAAAAAAATATGAATTATCAAGTCGAGGTTGCTCTATATTTTGGTCGTATTACTGACTTCTGGTTTCGATCGGAAATACTTTAAACGGATTGAACTGAAAGTCTATTTGTTTAACCAGAAAAAAGTACATATTTTCATCCATTGAATCCGATTCTGTATTTAAGCATATATTTGTAATTTAAAAGAAATGGACTTCCGGTCGAAAACGGAAGTTGTTATTACCAGAAAAAGATAGAGCATCTCCATTTCGGCAGGTAATATTTTTACGTTTTTCAAAAAAAAAAAAAGACATTTCCCTCCATTTTAGAGGGGGGTGAGCGGGTGGCCTAGGACATTAATTTATTCCAATTTCATAAACCAAACAAACAAATAACGATAAATGCTAGATAGAACTGACGAAAGCCAAAATATACCAATTTCCTCTTCCCCCTTCTGCAAACAAACTTCTACTTATTTATATTTATCGCCGTCGCTTGATTGGAATGCATGCCCATTAAACAGTAATAACATGTGCAAACAAACGCAAATTAAACGCAGAGCAAAAAAAATAGAGATGTGACAAAGGCATTCCACTTACACGTAAGCATTTGTGTACTATTAATATTCAAGTCAATATATATGACAGTTAAGTCAACAGCTTTTCGCTTTCAGCATCACGTACTTAAATCATTGAAGCAAGTGAAAACGCTGCAGGCATTTCAATACGAGCGTCAATTAATAATATTATTTTCACGTAGCAAATACATGTGCATGCATGTACATAGTATCTATATGTATGTGTATTGTTTACATGACATATTTCATATTTTGGTTCAGCCTACACAATATTGCTACAATAAATGTGTTTTATAGCGTGTTTGCTTGCGTTAAATAAAGAGATCACGCCTCAAAGAATAACATACGCGAGTTATTTATTCTTACCACATTATCTTCCTAAGAGATAGTGTTGCATTGGGCATTAATCGGGAAAGTGAAGCCAACATATACATATATTTACTAAACGGGCATATCTAAGGTATCAGTATCACATAATGTTGTATTATTATAGTCAGCTATACAACTAAAATAAGTATTGATTAAATTTGCGAAGATTTAAAAAAAGTGTAATGAATACTAGCCCTTACGTACTGTTGTTGGTTGGTCTCTCAGACCACGACAATATTTTTAAATTAAAATTAATATTTCGTTTACGTGCCGATAAATTTCATATTATGAGTAGCCTTTACCGAGTCAGCAGTGTTGATGTAACTAATTTTCGTTTGTTTTATTAATATCTCCTGCATATCAAATGTTATCTGTCTGGGAATCTGCAAGGATTTTCTTGCAGTACTAATATTTTTTTATTATTGCAAATATTTAAAATATTTCCTTACCAAAAAAATTCCCTAGTTTCTATCAATTGTGAAAGTTGCTAAATTTTTCATTTAATTTTGTTAATTTGAAATATTTTTATTTTAAAACAGTCTTGTTCTTTTCAAACAAATTAATAACTTTTCTGTCTTTTGATTTTGTCATTAACATATGATTTGCAGATATTGCTTATAGAATTTAAATTCTACTAACTTCAATTAAAAAAATAATTGATGGTATTTAATTTTTTTGCCAAGTCAAAAGAATAATATTTTAATTAATCGATATTCTCAAATTCTGCTTGCATTTTATTTGATACCTTTCTAAATATCAACAAAGGTGAATTTATTTTAATTTTTCAAATTTTGGGATATATTGTCCCAGTTTGTATTTTGCGTTGGACTTATTTGTACCAAATTTTGTTTCTCACAGATATAAAGGGAAAAGTACATGCAGGAAGATATACTGTGTGGAAACTCTGATGATGAGGGTTATAGCCCATCTGAGAGCAGCTGCGTATGAGTCATTGCCCGACGCCGAAAACATAAAACTAAATGAAGCCAGCAGTAGCGAATATGAAAGCAATGTGTCTTATTCTTAATTCAACGTCGAAGAAGAAACTACCGATGGCATACATAAATACGAAGATGGATGGGGAAGAATAGTCATGCGAATATTATACGAATGAAGCACCTGCTGATGCCACCTGGACTAAGCTCACAGAAGACGCAAACTTCGATTCAAAGTTTCAAAATTTTGTATACAGGTTATTGTCCCATTTGCTGAGTCCACGATTGCGGAAGGAAGTAAATACCAAAAGCTGAAGATTCGCTGGATTCTAGAATACAGGCGATCATTTACGTACTGTGCACTTAGCTGCAAAAAGAAACAAGAACAAATCACCTTTGCTCCAGATGCACCAATTCACTGTGCTTTAAAAACTTGTTTCCCAACATATATGAATACTTTACCAGCAACAAACAAAAACTTATTTGTCAAATAAATAATACAAAAAAAAACATTATATTTAATTGTTTTGTCCAAACGTCTAATTGTGACACATTGTCCCAATGTAAACTTTTATTGAGACAATGTGTCCCAAGATTATGAAAGGACTTCATGATTTTTAAGGTTTGCAGAACATACAAAATAATATCTATTATTTTCACATTTTGGAAATAGATGTCAAAAAAGCACTAGGAGAGCGGAAATAAAACTCCGTCACGAAAAGTTTGAACATGAAAAAATGTAGCCCGTTATGTCCCTTTATAAAAAAGTGATAAAAAAGCCCATCTATTGAAGAGTTAGAGAGTCAAAATATTTCAGAGAAATATGTTTCCCCGTGCTTTATTTTCTACGCCCATTCCCCATAAGAATGTGCAAAAGGTGGAAGCTTTGAACCCCCTAAAATAGAACCCAAACGCAAAATTTCGAAATTCTGGTACACAAGTAAATTGTTATAGCGAGCTATTTATTTTATAATTTAGAAAGCTCACAAGAAATTTCTTTATTTATTTCTTTATTTAGTAGAAGATCCCTTTACTTGTTAATGGCTTTGTTAAAATATGCAAACAATTATTTCGCTAAACCTTGGTAAGTTCAAAAAAGCAATCAAAAAGAGAAACGTCAACCTAAAAGGATACCCGCTGCTAAGTGCGTCTGGACAATTAGAACTGGCTGCTCTACTACATACATACATATGCATATAAATGGTATTTAAATACGAGCTACAAAAAATAACAAAAAATAGGGTTGAAGTCGAAACGTCGCGAATAAATTGTGTTCCTTTTTGTTTTTTTTTTTTTTTTAATACGCAATGGGTCTGTGTTTAGACTTTAAAGATGCTCGTTTTAGTAAGAGAAAACGAATTACCCAACGACCTAAACGTGCAATGAAGGTATTCAGTTAACCTATTAAAGGAGGACCAACTTTTATTTTTTGTTTTATTTTTTAATTGCCTTTGTGTTCACATATACAAACAAACAAGGCGCGCAACACTTAGACGTACACACGAACATACCTTGGGTATGCTTGTATTACACGAAAAAGTTTTAAACTCTCCCGAAATGCTATTGTCGCACTGCGGTCCTTGGATAAGGACTTAACGTCCTCCATACCCACTACTTAACGCTACTAACTGCTTTTGCAGCTTGCCACTTCACTTCTAGCTGCTTTGTTCGTTTGTTTACTAAAGTATGTATACATATACATACATAGGTAATGGTATGGATGTTTGTATGTACAACATAATGAAACACTTGCTTTGTGATCCAACAGTTGCTTTGACATTTAGCTTTTGCTCTTCTAATGTGAATTAGGGGTAAAACGAGGAGTATTCTTGTTCTCCTTCTTTATTTTATTTTTACTCTTATTTTTTTTGCTAAAACGGGGAGCCAAAAATTTAAAGATATAATAACAACGTAAAAAAAAACAGCTAAATGGTGCATACAAATGCTAGAGTTGCTGAAGTGTGCGCACACATACTGACATGGATATGAGGGTACCTGTACTTAATCGTATATGTATGTATTAAGAGAGCAAATGTTTAGATGTATCCATTGTTTGACTACTACTTGTAGTACATACATATGTAAGCTAGATTTAAATACAAGTGAATATAAATACATACATACTACGTATGTAAGTATGCACTAGGCAGGGTCGAAACTTCGTTATTCTCAGATTCGATTTTGGTTCATGGCAAAAATTTTCTGAAGTGTAGCTTGTGTGAGAGTCAGTCAAGAAATGTATCGGTAAGGATAATACGTAACTCTTAATAGCTTTGACTTGCTCTATAAATGCTAAAAGGATATTGGTAAACGAATTGTTAGCCTTCATGCGCTCCGGAATGAAAATTCGCGTAGATGACCGGAAGTCTCCATTTGTTATAGTGGAATTCTTTTATTTATTAAAAATTTTGTTTTGTTTCTTGCAGTGAAGAGTAGAAGACTCCTCGTATTGAGCAACTTCTTGTCTAGTTTGGATGTGATTGGAGAGAGACCTTATCACCGCTTACTGGTATGAAAAGATATTTTTTTCTAAATTCGCTCTTTAATCTTTGTTTAAGGATTTATTCGTTGTAAGTGTTACATACCTACCCAAAATTTAAACCTAAATTACTCGCACGAATATAATCGCACAACTGCATGCTTGGACCCCAAAAGTTTTGATCGGAGGTCATCACGGTCTTACGCGCTTTAAGTTTCGCTTCCACCAGCAGAGTGACAGTGTCGCGATTTGTTGCATCAAAGAAGGGCAGAAATTTAGTGTTGATAGCCATGATTATCGCTGCCCTTGATTTAGCGGACGTTTTATTATTAATTGACTGTATATACATCATAATGTGTTGAGACTTTCCCTCATCCTCCTCGAGTCCTAATATTTCGCATTGTTTGGCCAGCTCATCAGCGTTGGCACCTGCGACTTTCAGCGGCCCTGACCAAAGCGGAACTTGACGAGCGGCATATTTTTGTCACACCCACCAAAATCAACATTACGTTAGGGGCCCTAACTCAACTCTCTCTCTCAACTGCTATTATGCGCCTAGATTGCAGCACTTTTCCAGAGAGCCACAGTGACCATGGTAGTTCTTTCAATAGCTTTGGGATATTGACTTCTTCACCTTTATTTAGCTGTAGGAACTTGGCTTTTGCCAAAATTGGTAAATTCAATTTTTGATTGACTCCTGATTTGACTCCTACACGTGACGGTGGGAGCCAACATCGTTGAAACAGTGGGTTTTCGACCCAAATTAATATACAAAATAATAAACTGGTGCTTACACAATACGTATGTTAGTGTTTGGCCGAGCTTCTCCTCCAATTTGTGCCGTGCGCCTTGATGTTTTACACAACACAATAATTGCTATACAAAAAATTTAGTAAATGTACAAGCATTACATATGTACGTACATATGTTTGTATGCAGGTCTAATTATTATTTTTTTTTTAACATTTCAGCAGCAATTAACTGAAGAATATAATTATTTAATGATGATGCCCACGCTCTGCCCGCTTTTTTCCCTATGCTTGACTGCAGACTTCTTTGCCTGTTAAGTGCAGCATTAGTACAATATTGACGTTGGCTTTCAGCAATTTGCCGCAAAGCAATTCTGTCCCCTCGATGATATGTCCATATGTATGTATGTGTGTATGTATATTTACATAAAACAAAAAGAGAAAAAATGTAATGAAATCTACATACATACATACATATGTACGTTAGACAATCTCATGCAGGCATGTACCTAATGCAAATAGAATAGAATTTTTAATACAAACGCTTAAGTAAATATTCATGTACCTTTTGCTTAGAAAGCCGTTCTATTTTACAACAACAAAGGGGAACAAAGAAAAATCAAATAGTAAAACTACAAGTAGTTCCTTCTGTTGTCCAGCAGTGTTCATTCATTTTATGGTGAAC
>NW_023458561.1:36026735-36042779 GCF_013731165.1 Rhagoletis pomonella
ATACTAATGCATGAAAATCCTAACCTCAAAAAAATCACCCGTTACATATGGACATATCATCGAGGGGACAGAATTGCTTTGCGGCAAATTGCTGAAAGCCAACGTCAATATTGTACTAATGCTGCACTTAACAGGCAAAGAAGTCTGCAGTCAAGCATAGGGAAAAAAGTGGGCAGAGCGTGGGCATCATCATTAAATAATTATATTCCTCAGTTAATTGCTGCTGAAATGTTAAAAAAAAATAATTAGACCTGCATACAAACATATGTACGTACATATGTAATGCTTGTACATTTTCTAAATTTTTTGTATAGCTATTATTGTGTTGTGTAAAACATCAAGGCGCACGGCACAAATTGGAGGAGAAGCTCGGCCAAACACTAACATACGTATTGTGTAAGCACCAGTTTATTATTTTGTATATTAATTTGGGTCGAAAATCCACTGTTTTAAATCTATTTCAACGATGTTGGCTCCCACCGTCACGTGTAGGAGTATTTGTACACAAAACCGATCAAAAATTGAATTTACCAATTTTGGGAAAAGCCAAGTTCCTACAGCTAAATAAAGGTGAAGAAGTCAAGATCCCAAAGCTATTGAAAGGACTACCATGGTAACTGTGGCTCTCTGGAAAAGTGCTGCACTCTAGGCGCATAATAGCAGTTGAGAGAGAGAGTTGAGTTAGGGCCCCTAACTTAATGTTGATTTTGTGGGTGTGACAAAAATATGCCGCTCGTCAAGTTCCGCTTTGGTCAGGGCCGCTGAAAGTGGCAGGTGCCAACGCTGATGAGCTGGCCAAACAATTCGAAATATGAGGACTCGAGGAGGATGACGGAAAGTCTCAACACATTATGATGTATATACAGTCAAACCACGTAATTAATAATAAAACGTCCGCTAAATCAAGGGCAGCGATAATCATGGCTATCAACACTAAATTTCTGCCCTTCTTTGATGCAACAGATCACGACACTGTCACTCTGCTGGTGGAAGCGAAACTTAAAGCGCGTAAGACCGTGATGACCTCCGATCAAACCTTTTGGGGTCCATGCATGCAGTTGTGCGATTATATTCGTGCGAGTAATTTAGGTTTAAATTTTGCGTAGGTATGTAACACTTACAACGAATAAATCCTTAAACAAAGATTAAAGAGCGAATTTAGAAAAAAATATCTTTTCATACCAGTAAGCGGTGATACGGTCTCTCTCCAATCACATCCAAACTAGACAAGAAGTTGCTCAATACGAGGAGTCTTCAACTCTTCACTGCAAGAAACAAAACAAAATTTTTAATAAATAAAAGAATTCCACTATAACAAATGGAGACTTCCGGTCATCTACGCGAATTTTCAATCCAGAGCGCATGAAGGCTAACAATTCGTTTACCAATATTCTTTTAGCATTTATAAAGCAAGCCAAAGCTATTAAGAGTTACGTATTATCCTTACCGATACATTTTTTGACTAACTTTCACACAAGCTACACTTCAGAAAATTTTTGCCACGAACCAAAATCGAATCTGAGAATAACGAAGTTTCGACCCTGCCTAGTGCATATTTACATACGTAGTATGTATGTATTTATATTCACTTGTATTTAAATCTAGCTTACATATGTATGTACTACAAGCAGTAGTCAAACAATGGATACATCTAAACATTTGCTCTCTTAATACATACATATGTACATACTCATACGCTTAAGTACAGGTACCCTCATATCCATGTCGGTATGTGTGCGCACACTTCAGCAACTTTAGCATTTGTATGCACCATTTAGCTGTTTTTTTACGTTGTTATTATATCTTTAAATTTTTGGCTCCCCGTTTTAGCAAAAAAATAAATAAAAATAAAATAAAGAAGAAGAACAAGAATACTCTTCGTTTTACCCCTAATTCACATTAGAAGAGCAAAAGCTAAATGTCAAAGCGACTGTTGGATCACAAAGCAAGTGTTTCATTATGTTGTACATACAAACATCCATACCATTACCTAGGTATGTATATACATACTTTAGTAAACAAACGAACAAAGCAGCTAGAAGTGAAGTGGCAAGCTGGAAAAGCAGTTAGTAGCGTTAAGTAGTGGGTATGGAGGACGTTAAGTCCTTATCCAAGGACCGCAGTGCGACAATAGCATTTCGGGAGAGTTTAAAACTTTTTCGTGTAATACAAGCATACCCAAGGTATGTTCGTGTGTACGTCCAAGTGTTGCGCGCCTTGTTTGTTTGTATATATGAACACAAAGGCAATTAAAAAGTAAAACAAAAAATAAAAGTTGGTCCTCCTTTAATTGGTGAACTTAATACCTTCGTTGGGTAATTCGTTTTCTCTTACTAAAACGAGCATCTTTAAAGTCTAAACACAGACCCATTTCGTAGTAAAAAAAAACAATAAAAAGGAACACAATTTATTCGCGACGTTTCGACTTCAACCCTTTTTTTTTTGTTATTTTTTGTAGCTCGTATTTAAATACCATTTATATGCATATGTATGTATGTAGTAGAGCAGCCACTGCTAATTGTCCAGACGCACTTAGCAGCGGGTATCCTTTTTGGGTTGACGTTTCTTATTTTTGATTGCTTTTTTTGAACTTACTAAGGATTAGAAAAATAATTGTTTGCATATTTTAACAAAGCCATTAACAAGTAAAGGGATCTTCTAATAAATAAAGAAATTTCTTGTGAGCTTTCTAAATTATATAATAAATAACTCGCTATAAGAATCAGTGGTGTCAGAGTTTTTCTTTTCTAGTTCCTCAGAAGACCTGTATTCCGAAAATAAGACACGGTATAGCACAAACAAAGTACCAAAGTTTTGAAAACATATTCTTGTAGAGGACACAAAAAATTTACTTGTGTACCAGAATTTGGAAATTTTGCGTTTGAGCTCTATTTTAGTGGGTTCAAAGTTTCCACCTTTTGCATATTCTTATGGGAAATGGGCGTAGGAAATCATGTGATCCCTAAATTTTTAGACGCATGATGTATTCAGCAGTTTTATGTAAAGCACAGGGAAACATATTTCTGTGAAATATTTTGACTCTCTAACTCTTCAATAGATGGGCTTTTTACCTCTTTTTTTTTAAAGGGACATAAGGGGTTAAATTTTTTTTATGTTCAAACTTTTCGTGACGGAGTTATATTTCCGCTCTGCTAGTGCTTTTTTGACATCTATTTCCAAAATGTGAATATAATAGATATTATTGCTGGCAAAGTATTCATATATCGGTGGGGAAAAAGTTTTTAAAGCACAGTGAATTGGTGCAAAAAATAAAAAAATGGATAAATAATTTTTAATGAACTTGGGATATTGTCCCAGTAGTAGAGAAAGGGTTAAATAACCCTAGCTAAAGAAAATGTATTCTTTAGCTTGATGCTTTATTTCAATATGGACAACTCGCCTGTTTTAAATTGCAAAACCTCATCAGCCATTATTTATTATCCTTCTCATTTCGCCCTTAAATTTCTAACCCTTAACTACTGTGCTTAAAAAAAGCAACATAACTACTGATGTTGGTCTGTGAGACCACACACAAATTTTATTGGTAAGTAATAAAAATATATGAAGAACGTTTCACCAAAAATTGTTTTTAGTTAAAATATAATATACTTTTGACTTGGCAAAAAAAAATTAAAACCTTCGATTTTTGTTTTAATTTAAGTTAGTCAATTTTATAAAAAATATCTCCAAATGACATGTTAAGGATAAAATAAAAAAAAAATTAAAAAGTCATTAATTTGTTTGAAAAGAAAAAGACTGTTTTCAAATAAAAATACTTCAAATTAACAAAATTAAATAAAGAAATTAGCAACTTTCACAACTAATAGAAACTGCTCGAAAATCCTTGCAGATTCCCAGACAGATAACATTTGATATGCAGGAGATATTAAAAAAAACAGTCCAAAATTAATTACGTCAACATTGCTGACTCGGTAAATGCTGCAATATTCATATGAAATTTATCGGCACGTAAACGAAATATTAATTTTAATCTAATAATTTTGTCGTGGTCTCAGAGACCAACCAACAACAGTACTTAAGGGTTTATATTTATTACACCTTTTTTAAATTTTCGCAAATTTAATCAATACTTATTTTAGTTGTATAGCTGACTATAATAATACAACATTATGTGATACTGATACCTTAGATATGCCCGGTTGGTAAATATAAATGTTGGCTTCACTTTCCCGATTAATGTCCAATGCAACACTATCTCTTAGGAAGATAATGTGGTAAGAATAAATAACCCGCGTATGTTATTCTTTGAGGCGTGATATCTTTATATAACGCAAGCAAACACGCTATAAAACACATTTATTGTAGCAATATTGCGTAGGCTGAACCAAAATATGAAATATGTCATGTAAACAATACACATATAGATACTATGTACATACATACATGCACATGTATTTGCTACGTGAAAATAATATTATTAATTGACGCTCGTATTGAAATGCCTGCAGCGTTTTCACTTGCTTCAATGATTTAAGTACGTTATGCTGAAAGCGAAAAGCTGTTGACTTAACTGTCATATATATTGACTTGAATATTAATAGTATACAAATGCTTACGTGTAAGTGGAATGCCTTTGTCACATCCCTATTTTTTTTTCTGCGTTTAATTTGCGTTTGTTTGCACATGTTATTACTGTTTAATGGGCATGCATTCCAATCAAGCGACGGCGATAAATATAAATAAGTAGAAGTTTGTTTGCAGAAGGGGGAAGAGGAAATTGGTATATTTTGGCTTTCATCAGTTCTATCTAGCATTTAATGTTATTTGTTTGTTTAGTTTATGAAATTGGAATAAATTAATGTCACTGCGTCATGTACTCATATACAATATACAGGATGTCCTAGGCCACCCGCTCACCCCCCTCTAAAATGGAGGGAAATGTTTTTTTTTATTGAAAAATGTAAAAATATTAGCTGCCGAAATGGAGATGCTCTATCTTTTTCTGGTAATAACAACTTCCGGTTTCGACTGGAAGTCCATTTTTTTAATTAAAAATATATGTTTAAATACAGAATCGGATTCAATGGATGAAAATATGTACTTTTTTCTGGTTAAACAAATAGAGTTCCAGTTCAGTCCGTTTAAGGTATTTCCGATCAGTAATACGACCAAAAGATAGAGCAACCAATAAAAAAAATTTTACGCATTTCCGAAGTCCCGGATGAGTTGTAGTTCGAAGGTATTTTACAAGTTGAAAGAGGCACCTCCTAGAAAAAAGTTTAAAACAAAAGTTACGTATATTTTTCTCAGAATCCAAATCTGTAGTAAGCACATAAATGTATGCCTAATTTCAAAAATAGACTTCCACCAAAAGATCGAGCATCCCTGGTTTGCTATGTAAATTTTTTTACGTTTTTCAAAAAAAAAAACATTTCCCTCCATTTTAGAGGGGGTGGATGGCTGGTCTTAAGAGATTAAAACAAGTGCTTCCAACTGATGTGTTGGATTCCAAGGGCGAGTTTTTTAGTTAAAACAATATATTCTACTGAGGGGCAACGACTGCTTTGAGCTGTACTAATAATGACTATACAACTACTGGGCGTATACGTAACTATTTTTGTAATGTCGCACTCCGCTTTAAAAATAACAAACATGAACCGATTTCGCTGAAACTCACATATGCAGATAACATGTGCTCTAATTTTTTTAGGAATAGATATTTGTGAAATGTGGTAAAGATGGGCGTATCCCCCCCTTAGTGCACCGAACGTGGACAAAAATGTAAAAATCAAAATTCTTTGTACTTTGTCTTTTTGGTATCATTTAAAAGCTATAAAAAGTCAAAATAGGTCAAGAATAGAAGTAGATATTAAAGATTGAAGCAAGAATTAACGGTAATTGGCCATTGGGAAAGCAAGCTTCTAGAATAGAATAAAGTATACCACCAAGCTGCTGCTTGAATGGCATCGAATAAACAATATTTAATTTGCGGTGCGAATGCTTAGGCCTGACTCCTTTAAGAAAGGGGGCTAAATTTGTCAAATGTGCCTAACTGGAAAAAATTTAATGTCAGCATTTTTTCAAACTCCACTACGTCATTGCTCTGGTTCCTAGTAACCGATGTGTGAAATACTCTTTTTCTACCGCGGGTTTTGTCGAGTTATACGAGTTTAAACTTGCAAATTGCAGCAAATTTTCTTCGAGTCGCAAGTTTTCTTAAAACTGGTAGGCTTTAGTATCATTCAATTTGAACAAAACGAGCCTTATTGTATAGGGTGACCCAACAAGAGCGCCGGATTTAGTTTTAAAGAAAAACACATTTATCCACGGCGCTGCTATGGTCCTTTGGTCTCATTTCTTGCACCGATTGATGCATGTGCGCGTGCAAATGCAGATCTTATACCAAAATTCGTTGCATAGTGCTTCGGGAAATATTTAATTCGTGGCCACGATGCCGAATGGATGCTCCTGTATTCTCGGCTGCATACAGATTCCCTTAATAATAATAACAGATTGGCGCTTACACATATGTATGTTAGTGTTTGGCCGAGCTTCTCCTCCGATTTGTGGTGTGCGCCTTAATGTTGTCACACAAAGGGGAAAGACCTATAGTTTTACGCCGACCCCGAACGGCGATTGTATTTTTATGAGAAGCTGTTTTTCATAGCAGAAATACACCCGGAGGTTTGCCATTGCCTGCCGAGGGACGACCGCTGTTAAGTAAAACCCGTTTTCTATATTTTTTGCGATGTTGCTTTGACCAGGACTTAAGCCCAGGTGCTGATGAGTGAAAGGGCGCACTGCTTACCACTACACCACAAGCAATCGCAAACAAAGCAGAAATGGTACATTGTATAAAAAAAGCAATAACATTTTTTATTGAAATTTTGTTTGCAAAATATTTTATCTACTTTCTCACAAACCATTAAAAATTTTTAAATAGGACAGAAATTTTTGATTCTCCTCTCATATTTAACTCGGACCTAAAAACCTATAAAAAAGGAAAAATAAAATAGCGAAATAGGCTGGAAAAGGCAAAATAAAAAAGCAAAATAGGCAGAAAAAGGCATTAGAAATAGCAAAAAAGGCACTAGAAAAGACAAAAACTTAAAAACAAAACTGGTTTACAGGAAAAATGTTCAACGGACGCCACTACGTATCCAATTCCTATATAGAATTGCTCGCTCATTCCGAAAATCGAGTTAATTTTTTAAAATATGGATAGTTTCCGATTGTACATGGCGTATGAGTAACATTCCTTCCTGCTAATTTTTCAAACAAAAAATTTTTGCGCATACATATATAGATATACAGCAGACAAGCGCTTGCAGGCGTTTTGGCGGACAAACCTGGGTTGTCTAGTGTCGTTTAGTGAGGTAATAAAACTGGTATTTAAACAGATCACATACTTCACAGTCTGAGTGTCCGGTCAAAAACCGGACACCTGGCAACTCTGAGACAAACGCTGTGGGCGGATTGTGTCGACGAGACCCACCAAAGCTCAAAATTTGTACACTGTTAAGTAAAGTTTCATTTAGTATGTTCCTTTGAACTTCCCACTAAAACCTGTGGAACTGTCGAACTACAATTGTACTCTCTCAAGTAAGAGTAAAAGGAGAACAGATGCACACGTGTACGAGAACGTAAAAAGCACTATTTCCTGCAAAAACGTCCGTCGGTTTGTTCATATGTTATTGGCACAATACTGAATTGGCTGGAAGATCACTAAATAATTATTAAAATCTATACAATTAACAGTAATTGCGTATATTTTAAATTTTTTCGTTGTTTACTTCCATTTTTACCAATTACTTATAAGGTTCTTTCCTTTCACCACGTTCTGCTTTTGTTTACAAATGCAACCCTGCCTATCGCTTGACACTTTTCATGAATTTTCAGGAAGAAAATTTTAAATATTCATTGCTATCTACTACGTATTAATGTGCGTAAGAGTAATCTACTTAAAATAAGTTATAAATAAAATTTGGAAAAAAGTGAAAAGACTAAGGATTAATTACTCAAAGGATTGTGTATATATGTTAAATTAAAAAGATACACTCAGAAAAAACATTCCTTGATGTTAGGAAAAAAGTTTATTATTCGAAGGAAATATTACCTTGAAATGGCTCCAATGACATGGCTGATTTAATATGAGTAAACAATTTGACTCAGTTTAAGGAAAACACAATTCCTTGGTTAAACAAAAAAATTTACTTGCCATTTCATTCTCCGTGAAAGGAATTTGTAATTTATATTTAATTTAAATTGAAATAATTGACTTACCTTACCTTAACCACCACCAACCGGATTCGAAACTGCGTTCTCAGAACAAGAAGCAGTAAGTAGTCTTCACGCGATGCCACAGCGGACATTTGCCAGGAAAGCAGTTAACTTTGTCGAAATTCAAAATTATTTAAGGAAATTATTAATTATATTGAGGAAATTATTACTTATATTGAGTAAATTTACTTCTTCAAATTAATGACGCCCTATTTTTAAAATTAAGAAATAATTTCTGAAATTGAGTAATTTTTTCGTTATATTAAGGAAAAAACTGTAACTCGAAGATAAGGATACTGTTTGCTTGATTTAATGAAATGTTTTTTTTTTGAGTGTAAGAAGTTAACACACGTATACTAGGATACGAGAAAAGGTGTACACCTACGCAAGCCACACTACGCTGATTTCTCTTAATGAGCACACCTGCGTTTTATGCAAAACACCTGAGTCACGACGATTCCTGTTAGCTATCAGAACAATGCATTTTTTCCTTATGGATATCTCCACTCGGTACTCCAAAACGTAAGAAATAGCAGCATATGGTGTAAAAGGACATCCCTAACCAAATAGCATAAAGCAAAGTGCATTATGAAAGTAACAAAATGAAAAGCGATTGATTGAAAATATATGAGTGTAATAGCTTGCCAAGCTCATTTCCTTGGCAAAAAGCTGCTTGAATAAAGCAGCTTTAGATAAGCTTACTATGCAAATTAATTTATATCATTTAAAGTTAACAAAAAAGAAACAGGCAAAATTTTACTAAAAGAAATGAAAGCACAAAAGAAAATTGTTGAAAATTATTTTTTAAATATCTATGCATGTATATGTACGTCTACTGCATTCAATGCAATCTGTTACTGAAATTGTTGACCTCATTCTCGTAACAAAAAGGGCACGTGCCTTGCTTGCCGTTGCAGTTGTCACGTGCTATAGCCAGGCATGATTGGTGTGTTAGTTGTTTGGTTGGTTGTTCGTCGGTGGCTAGTGAGCTCGGTTGCTCGGTTGCTCGGTTACTCGGCTGAGGTATTAGTGGCCAAAATCACTTTTTAGCACTAAATCAAGCTCTACTTTATGCTGGCTTCTTGCAATCTGTCAGTCCATCAGCCATCAATTCGAGCTCCGCTTGTGTGTCGTGCGGCAAGTGAGTCAACAAGTTGGTAGTTAAGCTTTACTACTAGTCAACGTTGTCGAAGGAGCAGACAAGATACTTGCGACGGCCAACTGATCCTTTTACATTCTACCTTCATTTCGCTATCATCATTCTCGTTGTTTTCTTCTTTTTATATGGCACTAAAAAGTGTAGCATCATGCATTATCTATGTAGCACATGGTGTGCATTTGCTTTAAAAAGGTATCACTTGAACACGTTTTACTTTGTCATCTGCCGCTTTTGCAAACCCTTCGTACGTTTTATTATTCGTTGTTGCAATGGTGGCTGCCATGTAATCATATCATCTTAGTTTAAATATATGTCTGTATGTATGTATATGAGTAGTTTTGCAGTTTTTGCCTGTCTGTAAGTAGTGTGTATGGAAGTACGCCTTTTTGTGCGGCACTTCGTTTTTTTTTTGTATTCTACCTTTTGCTCTTTTATCCTCATATACGTTTAGTTTTTTTTTTAGTAATAATGATAATTTATTGTTTCCGTTTTCTGTTACAAATGTAATATTGCGGATAAGGACCGGCATTTTTTGAGTTGCTGTCAAAGGTTGTAAAACTGAATAAAAATTTACCGCGCAAGATTGCAATTTATATATCCAGCCAGCAAAGTGTTCGTAAAGGTATCGGTTTCCTATTTCACTTTACGACATTTTTCAAACACGTTTTCCCACTATCGTGTGCATTCGAAACTGAACGTATGGGATTGTGAAATGGATATGCTTTTTAGTGTTTTTTAGCTGTGGAATTTTTTCTGATAACATTTTTCTTTCAAGACAATGAGCGTGAGCAAAGGGAATTATTGAAAATCAACGCAAGTTTCTACCCTCTTGAAAATTGCATTTCATCGTACCTTATGGACTATAAAACTGCATTCCCGAAATTTTTTTCAAAACTCTGAATAAAAAGCTTGAAACTTGTAGGTGTATGTTGATGGTAAAGTTCGTTGAATTTTTATAATTTTGACGTAGAATGCGTCTTACGTTTCTATATGGAGGCTATGCTCAAATGCTGTAGTTGTAATTTTTAGAGCTTTACGCTTATGGCACGAGAACTAATGAAGCGATTTTAACGAAAAGTGTGGCGCATCAAAGACATAGTTCCATACCCATCGACAGATTCATTTTTGTAAGTAACTAATTCGGTTTCTGTCGTAGAAACAACGGTAAATATTGGCTTGTTTTGGCGTAAATTTTGTGAATCTTAAGTGCTCTAGAAACTTTAATTTTCGGGATATAGGATCCTTGGGGCAATAGAAACATTATCGTATACAAATTTTATATAAGTTCAACAAATATTGCGCATTTTAATGCAGAAAAGTGTTGAAAAAATTAGCAAATTTTTTTTTATTTCCAAAATGCTCAAAAACCACTTGAATGATTTTGTTTTTGTTTTCTTTATTCAAAACTTCAAGATTTTTCTTTTCGTTTGGTGTATGGAAAGTATTCGTTGATATCTTCTAACTATGTTTATTTGATTCAAATATTTGGTCATAAATCATTTTCCTTACAAAATCACTTCGTCATCATTTTGAAACCAGGTGCATGCGCTGGAAGTGAGAGAAGGAGACAAAAGATATGTGTGTGTAGGTATTTCGGCTTTTGAATAACAGATGGCGCAATATTTATCACCAAATCGCAGCGTATGTATGTAAATACATACATATCGTCGTTTAAAGTACAAAACCGCGTAACTGACATTGGCTGCCAAAAATTGGATTTGCTCACACGAGCTCTTCGCTCAACGGTAAATATATCCCTTTTAGTAAACTATGCATATACATATGTACATACATATCTGTGTTCGTATAGACAAGTAGCTTATGTCGAAAGGTTGGCTTGAATTGCAAATGACTCACTGGCGCTAAGCCGTTGAACAACGTTTGGCAAATAATCGTGCAAGATATAGTTCCGATACTAGCAAGTCAATATTTCTTTTAAGTCTCATCAAAAAATTCCTTGCCGTTTACAGAATAGTACACAGATATTATATATGTACAGATATGAACATATTGTATGCATAATGCACGAAAATTTTTTTAAGTGAAACTTTAGCGCTTCTTGAATATATGCACATGGTATTAATTCTACATAAACTTGTTAATAAAAGGTTAGAGAATAACACTAGCAAAAAAACACAACAAGAACTAAAGTAAAGGCGAGTACGTGCATAGATAAAGAAAGGGATAAAGGAAAAGGTAAAAATAAAAATAAAAACAAAAACAAAGATGCGTAAAGATAAAGGCAAAAATGAAGACCAAGGTAAATTTAAGCACTTTACTTATATATATAAGGGCAAACGTGAAGGGGAATATGTAGATGAAGAATAAGATAAACGTAAAAGTAAAAACAAAAAATAAAAAAAAAATATGAGGTCGAGGATGCCGATGAAAGTAACGATGAAGATAGGATAGAAAGATTAAAATAAAGGTAATTATAGAGAATAGGATATAGACAGAGATTCAATCTGGGGACTATTTCGGGATTTTAGATATTTTCGGAATTCTCGGGACTTAGCGATATAATATTCGATATTTTATCGGGTTTGTTATCGATGTTTTTTATCGATTTTGTTAACGATTTTGTAGTTGATTTTTTGATCGATTTTGTTAACGATATTTTTATCGATTTGGTTATCGACTTTGTAATCGATTTTGCTATCGATATTATTATCGATTTGGTTATCGATATTTTTATCGATTTCGTTGTCGATGTTTTTATCGATTAGTATGTGCTTTCGTTTTTGACTTGGATGTGCTCTTAACCATACCACGTATTCAACATTTAAATTTAGCGGTTATGTCTCCCATACAGCCTGCAAACCAAGACGAAGGCACTGGACTGTGCTTTTTTTACAATGTTTGAAAAGTGGATTCTATGGTTATAAAAATTAAATTAAATAAAAATTAAAAAAAAATAATAACTTAATAATTATTAATAATTATTAATTTATTTGATTATAAAATGAGCTAGACTTTAAAAAAAATTATAAAAATTAATTACCCAGTTCTAGAGGTACCCGGCCACGCCTTGCTGTTGCTAAATTTTATCGATTTTATTATCGATATTGTTATCGAATTTGTTATCGATATTGTTATCTATTTTTCAATGTTGTTGTAACAGGCGAACAGAGAATCCTGAAAAGACGCATCTTGGGCTCCTCACCAGGAAACACAAGAAACATAATCTCGATAACGTACCTCAAGAGGGTAAAACTCTTGCTGGAAGAGAAGAGACCATTGGTCTACGTCTCATAGTGGATAGGAAACTAAATCGCAGATAGAGTGCGCAAGCCACAGTAGCTCTATATTCCTGCAGCAGGTCAATAGGAAAAAGATGGGGGATGGAACCCAAAATAATACACTGGCTATGCATAACGGTAAATAAGCCAATTTTTTACTACGGTAAAAAAGGATTTTGTAATACCCTTAATAAAGGGGTAAACTTTAAAAAGATGGATAGAGTTGAATGGCTGGCGCGCGCACTCATTACTGGTGCGTTAAGAACAACACCATCAGAGGCACTGTAAAACCTACTGAATTTTCTTTCGGTAGACTACATGCCAAAGAGATCCCAAGTGGTGCGGAAATTCGAATGCACATTCTAAATAAGAGGCCAAATACTAGTTACAGTCACGATAGGACACTGACGGAGTTTCCATAGCTAGCCGGATTGGTGGACTATGCTTTTCCGAAACCTGATCCCTCCTACGCTAAACAGAAGGGTGAAAATGAGACACTGTAAGGAGTGGCGAGTCCGTCCATGTATACACAGATGGTTCACAGCTCCAGGAGATTTATATTCCGAAAACCTGGGAATATGCCTCAGCCTTCGTCTACCGGACCACTGTAGAGTTTTTCGACACGGTACCCATGGGTGAACAATGAAATCATGGGCGCCCACGAACAAAACGGAACGACCAAGTGCAGAAGGACCTACCTGCACTCGGCAGGAACAAGTGTCGCAAATTGATGAAGTTTTTTGGTCTCGGCCCAAACCTATAAACAGTTGTTTTGCCAACTATGCAGATATCCTGACCCAGTTTAAAATGTAGATAAAATGTGACTTACGTCTAACACACGAAACTAAGCTGACTAATAAAACGCGTCTAATATCTAGACTTAGCGTAAAGGAAGTATCGAATATTTATTACTAGAGAAAGCATATCAAAATAAGACATATATACCTAGGAATATTTTCATTTTTTTATTTTAAGTTTTATAATATGTAGCATGTAGTATATGTAGTAGTATGCAGTTCTTTTAGGCGAATAAAAATGCGATTAATAATCTACGTTATTTCCTTTCAAATTTAATATTTTAAATTTCGATTATCTATTTATCAATTCCGATGAAACACTTTGCCTGCTTTTCATTTTACTATGAATTTCCAAGCTGCAGGCTTTTCCAATTTCCTTTTGATAACTAAAGAGATTTCAACGAACATTCTATACCCTTGTACACTTGCACACTTACATATATGTATGTATATACTACTATAAAGTATATCTCTATGTTCAGTGCGTACGGTACGTAGGAAGACGATTTTCATAAGCAAATTAAACTACCATAAAAATATGTGAGTTTAAGATGTTCGTGTTGTGTGATCTTTGAACGAAATGAACACAAATGTCAACAGCATTGTTCACTGAACAGCATTGTTCAAGCACTCCAAGTACCAGAGTAGTAGCAAAGGAGGCTTGCTTATACTTACGAATATACAGATGTACATTAGTGTGTTTCACGCTGCTTACTAAAAAAAAAATATCATTATTTTTTATGCGTAAATTTAAACCTCAATTCTATCATAAAAAAAAAATATATATGATAAGAAAAATTAAATTTGACAAACTCTCAATTTTATATTAAGTTTTTAATTTTTGGAAGATCTGACCTTTGACCCGTTATAGCAACTGTAATATAAGTTTTCACAAAAAAATTTATATACCATATAAATAAGAGCAATAGGCGCACTACGTCTGTATTTTTACTTTTTTTGCCTTTTACAAGCAATAATCAATTATATAAATAGGCAATCATGTTTCCTTTACACCCCTTTTACGGCTAAACTGTACTTCTAAGGTATAAACAATTATATATCATTAGAAAGGTATTTTGATGCTGATGTGCAGGCAATTTTTAAAATTTCAAATCAGTTTAAAATAGAGCGAAAAAATCAATTCAAAAGTCACACCAATACCAATGCCATACATGTACATGGTTGGGGCGGAAATGCCTCCTAAATGTATGCTTTAATATTGATAGTGAATTAAAGAAACGTGCTAAGCAGCAGTTTAGGAATAAGATGTATGTATCTATGTACATGAATAGATTAGCCTCAAACAAGGATGAGATAATTTTGAGTATGGAGAAGAAGAAAGGGATAAATACAGAAATTAAAATAAAAGTAAAGAAACCTAAATATAAAGACAAAGAGGAAGGAAAATTTAAATACCTAACCTAATAACAATGGTGGGGGTGAATATGTAAATGAAGAAAAGAATGGACATATTTAGATCAGGATAAAGGAAAGGATAAAGATGAAGAAGAAGATGAAGACCAAAACGAGGAAGAAGATGAAGATGAATATGAAGATAAGGATAAAGTTAACTTATCTTAACTTAACCCCTTAACTTAACTTAACTCACCTCAACTCATCTCATTCCGCTTAAAAACTTACTCCACCTGAGTTCGCTACACATTAATTCACCACACCTTAACTCCCCACACCTAAATCCACCACTACTTCACTCCCCACACCTAAATTCACCACACCTTAATTCACCACACCTAAATCCACCACACTTTAATTCACCAAACCCCAACTTTCTCACCACATCTTAACTCACCACATCTTAACTCACCACACCTTAATTCACCACACCTTAACTCACCACACCCCAACTTTCTCACCACATCTTAATTCACCACACCTCAACTCACCACAACTAAATTCACCACACCTCTTAAGACCACCACACCTGAATTCATAACACCGTAACTCCCACACCCAATTCCACCACACTGCAACTCATCACACCCAATTTCAACACATGACATGATATCACTAAAGAAACAATGTAAAGAAAAAGAGGAAGGAAAATTTAACTACATAACCTAATAACAATGGTGGGGGTAAATACGTAAATGGAGAAAAGAATGAAAATATAGATCAGGATAAAGGAAAAGATAAATAAGAAGACGAAGGTGAATATGAAGATGAAGATGAAGATGAAGATGAAGATGAAGATGAAGATGAATATGAAGATGAAGATGAAGATGGAGATGAAGTTGAAGATGAAGATGATGATGATGATGAAGATGAAGATGAAGATGAAGATGAAGATGAAGATAAAGATAAAGATAAAGATAAAGATAAAGATAAAGGTAAAGATAAAGATAAAGATAAAGATAAAGATAAAGATAAAGATGAAGATGAAGATGAAGATGAAGAGGAAGATGATGATGAAGATGAAGATGAAGATTAAGATGAAGATGAAGATGAAGATGAAGTTGAAGATGAAGATGAAGATGATGATGAAGATGAAGATGAAGATGAAGATGATGATGAAGATGAAGATGAAGATGAAGATGAAGATGAAGATAAAGATAAAGATAAAGATAAAGATAAAGATAAAGATAAAGAT
>NW_023458561.1:36042879-36048375 GCF_013731165.1 Rhagoletis pomonella
TTTTTTTTTAAAAAAAAGTTATCAAGCTCTTAAAAAATCACCCGTTATTAGAAACGTAGCAGGGCATTTACAAGGAGATATGTCGTCCATAATGCAACAATCAATTTTCTATACGAAATCACGTTGAAGTCATTTTGGTTTGCTAGGATATTATCTTTGGAATTTCTATCTGGAACCATGTGGACCTTATATGACCTTAGCCCTTCCTATTTTTTTAACTTTTCTAACAAAGAAATTAAAGCACAGTTTTTTTTTAAGTACTCTTCTTCTGGATATTTTGTTACTCTTACAATATTCTTGGCTACATTGAGGGTTTTGAAACCATTTACTTTGCCACTTCCTTTTTCCTATTTACAGTAAGACGTTCGTCATAGATTTTAGTAACACGCGAATCACTTACTTTTTATTCGAGGGTTTTAATAGTCCAGTGCACTCTCATTCCTTTACTCATTTCGAAGCAAAAGCTTATCAGATGTCTTTAAACCTTTGCATTATATATTATATCCATTATTGTATATTTAGCAGAGGTATCTTGATTTCAGGTTATTTTCGCTTTCGTATAGGCTAACTATGCGGCTGTGCTTATAGCGAAAAACCTCTGCTGGAAATATGCAGCGGATTTTCAGTTCCCGGCAATATATTACGAAACACAGGCCCTTGTAATTCCTGCTCCTCAATCATTACGAGAAACCTTCGTTCGTAATTAAAGCAAGGTGCCATAAAATCGGTGTTGCCTATGCTTCACGCCTCAATTGCGCTCTACACCAAGGTTTTGAAATTGAATTCCCCAATGGACGTCAATCTACTATCTGTGGAATTATCAGTACGGTTTTTCATGCTTAACACCGAAGATTATTTCTAAAGTACTCATTAGAGTAGTTGCTTCCGTGATGCACAGTGCTGCGAGACGCTGAATTTTCTCCATCAGGGCGCAGATTTTTTTAATAATATCTTAAAATAAAATTTCAATCCCGGTGACGCTTAGTAAATATATGACCAGCGGCTATACTTTCTCTACAAAAAGCGATTTGCAAGTTCACAAAAGCTTCCTGCCTTTTCGCTCACTGTCACCCCCACATTCGGCAATTTCCAATTCCAATGTGTATGAGTTTCTTACCGTTGCCAACGGCTGTTTCAGCTCTAAATTTTTATTGGCCACAAAGTGATGATACAAAATTGTCACAAAAACGCAGGCCTCTAATCCCACTAACGGCAAATGTTGCCCTTCACCCTCTACCAATGTCTCCTTACTTTAATTCATTTTGTATTACTTTTATACACTTGAGCGTTTCTATTTTCATGGCAGAACTCGTTTTGATGTTGACGTTGATTGTTATCGCCATTAGCGACGCCATCATGATTATCCGCTTCACAGTTGCAAATGCAGCTTATATCAAAATGTTTGTTTTCCCTTACTTTTCCATACAACTTACATATGTATACTATGCGAGTAGTATTCTATGTATACCCGCACGTGTTTGTATTTGCTGGAAACGCTAATGCAATTTAGACAATTTTGTGTAATAGACATTTTATATCTACGCCGAAAGTTTGCTTTCTACGAATTTGGCAATTTACATTTCACTTTCATTTAATTTAATTTTTACTTGAAGCACTTAAAATGTCTGAGGTTAAGCAGACTTTTAGTGCTTGACAGCGAATGTGTTTAAAGTGTTTTTTGAAAATTAAGTATTAAATTTTGCAAAAAGAAATTTTGATAGCACGCTCTCCAGTTCTAGTAGAGGTCGTATTTAAATAACTCCGAGAGTATGAGGTCTAATACTGTCTCGTACATGAGGAAAAGTTAAACGTACTAATGGTTTCCGCAGAAATTAATGAAGTAGTGCGACTTCCTCACTCATTGATCAGTAAAAGTTGCACGACACTACTCAATCCTGACTCTTGCGCCCCTGTTCGCATACTATGGGCAACGTACGTAACCCATGTGTAGCCTGTGGTTGCGGCTGAAAGAGGGGGAACATTATTAAGTCCGCTCCAACTTATTCAATTTAAAAGCTCACTGAGTTCGGCAGCGTCCATTTATGTACTATCAAGTGCGCCGCGCAAGCCGACGTCCGTATGGAAGCCAGTTTCCTCTTTCCAATTGACATGAGACGGTGGTCAAATTTTGGGTGGTATTTGTAGTTTCAAGGTAACTGGATTGAGAATACACCATATTTTTTTCCAGCTGCTACTCCATCAGTAAACGAAAAAAACTTAATATCTACTGTAAACTCTCTAATCATTTTTTTAATATTGATTTATAATCAGCTATATTTTCAGTTTGCGGTATTAGACAACTCCGGTGGCTTTTCCACGTAGATTGTATTCTACATGCATTCTTATGAGGGCAATCCACCGATACGACGCTTCATG
Source organism: Rhagoletis pomonella (assembly GCF_013731165.1). Classification (NCBI taxonomy): domain Eukaryota; kingdom Metazoa; phylum Arthropoda; class Insecta; order Diptera; family Tephritidae; genus Rhagoletis; species Rhagoletis pomonella. Next base: position 36,045,256 of record NW_023458561.1, read on the forward strand.
AAGTCGTTAGAATAATCGAGAGGTCACTCGAATCTAAAAAGTATATTCTGGCAACCTTTCTCGACATAGAAGGAGTAGAAGCCATTCATAAATCCCTAGAAGGGATGAGCGTCAAGGAATTCTATAAACGCCTGGCTATTGGCGATTCTTCGCAGCAGAATGATTTCAGCTGAACTTGGAACACTAAAAACAAGCGTTTGTAGAGCACTACTTAAAGTGGAATGATCTCTTTAATTTTATTGCTTACCACCATCAACTTAGTACTACTCAAGCCCACCCAGGGGGAGTGAAAGTGATGGCCTAGGTTGACAATGTAGTGAGTTTGGTAACAGGGTTATTGCCATCTGCGCTGAGAAGCATCATTTAAGTAACTTTGGCAGAGCTTTACCGAAAGTCTGAGCAATGTGGTTTTAGAGTCAACCCAAAGAAAACAGAATTAAGGTCCAAATATTTAAATTAGCTAAATGCACAAACCCTACGATTATTTAAACAAACTAAGTATTTGAGTGTCACACTGAATCCTAAATTAAAGTTGGAAAATAAATATTGAAGATATTTGTCGACTTCTATTGTAAGCGGCTTTTCTTGAAAGACGTGGGGTCTTCATCCGAAAGTGTTACTCCGGATGTACACAGCGATTGTACGTCCGATCTTATGCTACGATTCCCTGGTGTGGTGGACAACCTTAAAGAATCAGTATGATCAAGTAAAACTAGGCAGAGTTCAGAGAAAAGCATGCATCGGGACCACGAAGACAATCATAACTTGCCCTACAGGCGCCCTGAATGGTACAACACACCTACATATTTCCTATAGACCTTAACATAGCGCAAACCCCATCACTATCGGCTATAAGACACAGAGAACGGGGTATATATACAGAAATAATGATCGGGCATGGTAATATAATTTATCTGTTGCCCCCTTAGATGAGATTGTCTGTCGATTATATATGACCTGAAGTAGAATTTCACAGGACTTTCGGAGTCTCTGGTCCGTCGAGAGCCGTCTGGAGCGGGGAACTTGATATCTCAGCGGGCATACATCATCTGTGAACCAATGGCTCCAAAATACAAGGCGATGTTGGAGCAGGCATTTAGTCCGAATCTTCGGAATAAATAAGATCCATTCATAGATTTGCTGGTGTTCAGGCAGAAGTATTCACTATAGCTGAACGCAACTGTCAAATTTGTTTACATCATTACGAACGGGTGGCCATTTTGTCAGATAGCCAAGCGTCCCTTTAGGACTAAGCGGCCTTTAAAACAACTAAACGAAACTTATCAAGGGATATAGAACTCTTTTAAACTGACTAGGTTGTCAGATCGATCCAGATATAGTTTGGGTCCCTGGTCATCGAAAAAATTCCGGGAATTAAGCTGCAGACGAGTTAGTCAGAGAGGGTTTCACATTGCCCTCGATTGAGGATCGGATCTACAATCTTCAGAAATCGGATCAAAGGCGGCACACGGTGGAAGGCTGCCAGACATTCTAAATCATGTAGCCCGTGAATATCCCTAAAAGGACACACAACTTATTAAGAAAACCCAGATTTGATGTTCCAAATCTTTTTCCCTCAGGTGGATTCCCCATTTCTGGAATTACGAGCAAGACAACGGACAGGACGCCAGTCCTCCAGTGGAGTACAAGCTGATCAGAAATTTAACTCTGCTACAGCGGGGAACAGAAGCCTCCAGATTATACTATATTTACTCTGGCCTCCTCTTGGGTACGGCCCCTTGGAGAGTATCGTGGTGTCTGTGGGTTAGCACCCAAATTCAGGTAGAACTGGCCTTGGTTGGTTCAATGTGGAGTTGCATTCCAACCGGGTGCCAGACCCAAAATACGGCAGAGGCTTTAGATAGGTTTCGAGCCCTACCAATGTGGTAAGTGTGTCCGCCCACACTGCCGATTGGAACCGACAGAAAGGTTGCATCGCGGGCGGTGATTAACGATTTTGATTCACTGTGCTTTTGATCGCCGTGGCGTTAGGCCTTCGCTGGCAGGTGCCCACGTTTGGATGAGGACCATTTAAATTCCAATTATAATAGTTTTCGCAACATTCGTTCCAAATTTTGAGCTACATATATGCGCACTATTCCAACTTTGGATGGAAGTATTATGCAATTTTCAAATTTGTACTTTGAATAAAACTGGAATTGCAAGGCTAGAAATATAATAGCATTTCAAATCGGCCGCCATTAGTTGAATGACAGTTTTTTGAAGTTATCCCAAATAAATAGTCTAATTAATTTCTACTCGAGAGCTGACAAAGGCACACCATTTTCATTAATTACATTTTTTATGAGTTACAACTTAACATAAAAAACTATGCATTTAAAGAGCAACAAAATATCTGCTCCAGCCAGTCGCGGTGCTAGCGGTGCGGTCAAATTCACTATTGCCATGCACTAAAAAACTAAATGCCCTTTGTTTTAGTTTGTGCGAAAATCTAATTAGTGGCCTGTCAGCAAAAGTAGTCTGGCGTTGAACTTGACCTAATTGCAGAATTTTTGTGTGACTATTTAGTTGCTGTCTTTTATTTTAACTACAGCTACATATTGATAAGTTTTGACTAAATGTTATGTTTTTTGTTACTCAATTTGAATTGCTTTTATGAATACATGGTTTACTCTTTAACAAAAACCTTTGTACAATGTATACTTACATTCAAAAAAAAAAATCGCAAATATTTGATTTTTTAACAGGTTTTGAGTATCATTAAAAGTTACTAATTTAAAATTCTGTTCACTTTCGTTTCATCCCAAGTGTGCACTGAAAGCGAACGATGAATAATTAGGGCATAGAGGGAAACAAGACAGTTGATATTATCGCCAAAACCGGCGTGGAACTTGCAAAGGATCAAACTACAGAGGTTTTTAGACCTCTGCAACTAATACACATACAATCAATTGGACGAGCGCATATGGAATAGAGCAAAACAGAGGTGGCGTAGATTGACTACCCATAGAATAGCTAAGGTCATGTGCAAGCATACATTTAACGATAACCGAATATTTTATATCGCTCGATAGAAAGAGCTGTAGAACACTCCTCGGTGTATTAACAGGCCTTTGCCTGAAATAGACACACACGAGCCGGGGCCAAAAGAAACGCTGG
>NW_023458561.1:36048475-36063696 GCF_013731165.1 Rhagoletis pomonella
CCAGCGTTTCTTTTGGCCCCGGCTCGTGTGTGTCTATTTCAGGCAAAAAGGCCTGTTAATACACCGAGGAGCGTTCTACAGCTCCTTCTATCGAGCGATATAACATATTCGGTTATCGTTAAATGTATGCTTGCACATAACCTTAGCTATTCTATGGGTAGTCAATCTACGCCACCTCTGTTTTGCTCTATTCCATATGCGCTCGTCCAATTGATTGTATGTGTATTACTTGCAGAGGTCTAAAAATCTCTTTAGTTTGATCCTCTGCAAGTTCCACGCCGGTTTTGGCGATAATATCAACTGTCTTGTTTCCCTCTATGCCCTAATTTTTCATCGTTCCCTTTCAGTGCACACTTGGGATGAAACGAAAGTGAACAGAATTTTAAATTAGTAACTTTTAATGATACTCAAAACCTGTTAAAAAATCAAATATTTGCGAATTTTTTTTTGAATGTAAGTATATATTGCACAAAGGTTTTTGTTAAAGAGTAAACCATGTATTCATAAAAGTAATTCAAATTGAGTAACAAAAAACATAGTATTTAGTCAAAACTTATCAATATGTAGCTGTAATTAAAATAAAAGACAGCAACTAAATAGTCACACAAAAATTCTGCAATTAGGTCAAGTTCAACGCCAGACGACTTTTCCTGACAGGCCACTAATTAGATTTTCGCACAAACCAAAAACAAAGGGCATTTAGTTTTTTAGTGCATGGCAATAGTGAATTTGACCGCACCGCTAGCACCGCGACTGGCTGGAGCAGATATTTTGTTGCTCTTTAAACGCGTTGTTTTTTTATGTTAAGTTGTAACTCATAAAAAATGTAATTAATGAAAATGGTGTGCCTTTGTCAGCTCTCGAGTAGAAATTAATTAGACTATTTATTTGGGATAACTTCAAAAAACTGTCATTCAACTAATGGCGGCCGATTTGAAATGCTATTATATTTCTAGCCTTGCAATTCCAGTTTTATTCAAAGTACAAATTTGAAAATTGCATAAAGCTTTCAGTCGTCGAATACTTCCATCCAAAGTTGGAATAGTGCGCATATATGTAGCTCAAAATTTGGAACGAATGTTGCGAAAACTATTATAATTGGAATTCAAATGGTCCTCATCCAAACGTGGGTACCTGCCAGCGAAGGCCTAACGCCACGGCGATCAAAAGCACAGTGACCAACCAAGGCCAGTTCTACCCGAATTTGGGTGCTAACCCACAGACACCACGATACTCTCCAAGGGGCCGTACCCAAGAGGAGGCCAGAGTAAATATAGTATAATCTGGAGGCTTCTGTTCCCCGCTGTAGCAGAGTTAAATTTCTGGTCTGCCTGTACTCCACTGGAGGACTGGTGGCTTTTGACAAGCGTCCTGTCGGTTGCCTTGCTCGTAATTCCAGAAATGGGGAATCGACCTGAGGGAAAAAGATTTGGAACATCAAATCTGGGTTTCCTTAATAAGTTGTGTGTCCTTTTAGGGATATTCACGGGCTACATGATTTAGAATGTCTGGCAGCCTTCCACCGTGTGCCGCCTTTGATCCGATTTCTGAAGATTGTAGATCCGATCCTCAATCGGGGGCAATGTGAAATCCTCTCTGACTAACTAGTCTGCAGCTTAATTCCCGGAATTTTTTCGATGACCAGGGAGCCAAACTATATCTAGATCGATCTGACAACCTAGTCAGTTTAAAAGAGTTCTATATCCCTTGATAAGTTTCGTTTAGTTGTTTTAAAGGACGCTTAGTCCTAAAGGGACGCTTGGCTATCTGATAAAATGGCCACCCGTTCGTAATGATGTAAACAAATTTTACAGTTGCGTTCAGCTATAGTGAATACTTCTGCCTGAACACCAGCAAATCTATGAATGGATCTTATTTATTCCGAAGATTCGGACTAAATGCCTGCTCCAACATCGCCTTGTATTTTGGAGCCATTGGTTCACAGATAATGTATGCCCGCTGAGGTATCAAGTTCCCCGCTCCAGTCGGCTCTCGACGGACCAGAGACTCCGAAAGTCCTGTGAAATTCTACTTCAGGTCATATATAATCGACAGGCAATCTCATCTAGGGGGGCAATAGCTAAATTATACTACTATGCCCGATCATTATTTCTGTATATATACCCCGTTCTCTGTGTCTTATAGCCGATAGTGATGGGGTTTGCACTATGTTAAGGCCTATAGCAAATATGTAGGTATGTTGTACCATTCAGGGCGCCTGTAGGGCAAGTTATGATTGTCTTCGTGGTCCCGATGCATGCTTTTCTCTGAACTCTGCCTAGTTTTACATGATCATACTGATTCTTTAAGGTTGTCCACCACACCAGGGAATCGTAGCATAAGATCGGACGTATAATCGTTGTGTACATCCAGAGTAACACTTTCGGATGAAGACCCCACGTCTTTCAAAAAAAGCCGCTTACAATAGAAGTCGACAAATACCTTCAATATTTATTTTCCAACTTTAATTTAGGATTCAGTGTGTCACTCAGATACTTAGTTTGTTTAAATAATCGTAGGTAGGGTTTGTGCATTTAGCTAATTTATAAATTTGGACCTTAATTCTGGTTGTAATTCTGTTTTCTTTGGGTTGGCTCTAAAACCACATTGCTCAGACCTTCGGTAAAGCTCTGCCAAAGTTACTTAAATGATGCTTCTCACCGCAGATGGCAATAACCCTGTTACTAAACTCACTACATTGTCAACCTAGGCCATCACTTTCACTCCCCCTGGGTGGGCTTGAGTAGTACTAAGTTGATGGTGGTAAGCAATAAAATTAAAGAGATCATTCCACTTTGAGCATTGCTCTACAAACGCTTGTTTTTGGTGTTCCAAGTTCAGCTGAAATCATTCTGCTGCGAAGAATCGCCAATAGCCAGGCGTTTATAGAATTCCTTGACGCTCATCCCATCTAGGGATTTATGAATGGCTTCTACTCAAAAATTGTTTAGGGCTCCTTCTATGTCGAGAAAGGTTGCGCACTTGATAGTACATAAACGGACGCTGCCGAACTCAGTGAGCTTTTAAATTGAATAAGTCGGAGCGGACTTAATAACGCTCCCCCTCTTTCAGCCGCAACCACAGGCTACACATGCGTTACGTACGTTGCCCATAGTGTGCGAAAAGGGGCGCAAGAGTCAGGATTGAGTAGTGTCGTGCAACTTTTACTGATCGATGAGTGAGGAGGTCGCACTACTTCATTAATTTCTGCGCAAACCATTAGTACGTTTAACTTTTCCTCATGTACGAGACAGTATTAGACCTCATACTCTCGGAGATATTTAAATACGACCTCTACTTGAACTGGAGCTATAAAAAATGTTTTTTGCAAAATTTAATACTTAATTTTCAAAAAACACTTTAAACACATTCGCCGTCAAGCACTAAAAGTCTGCTTAACCTCAGACATTTTAAGTGCTTCAAGTAAAAATTAAATTAAATGAAAGTGAAATGTAAATTGCCAAATTCATAGAAAGCAAACTTTCAGCGTAGTTATAAAATGTCTATTACACAAAATTGTCTAAATTGCATTAGCGTTTCCAGCTAATACAAACACGTGCGGGTATACATAGAATAGTACTCGCATAGTATACATGTGTAAGTTGTATGGAAAAGTAAGGGAAAACAAACATTTTGATATAACCTGCATTTGCAACTGTGAAGCGGATAATCGTGATGGCGTCGCTAATGGCGATAACAATCAACGTCAACATCAAAACGAGTTCTGCCATGAAAATAGAAACGCTCAAGTGTATAAAAGTAATACAAAATGAATTAAAGTAAGGAGACATTGGTAGAGGGTGAAGGGCAACATTTGCCTTTAGAGGGATTAGAGGCCTGCGTTTTTGTGACAATTTTGTATCATCACTTTGTGGCCAATAAAAATTTAGAGCTGAAACAGCCGTTGGCAACGGTGAGAAACTCATACACATTGGAATTGGAAATTGCCGAATGTGGGGGTGACAGTGAGCGAAAAAGCAGGAAGCAAAGTGGAAAAGCTTTTGTGAACTTGCAAATCGCTTTTTGTAGAGAAAGTATAGCCGCTGGTCATATATTTACTAAGCGTAACCGGGATTGAAATTTTATTTTAAGATATTATTAAAAAACTCTGCGCCCTGATGGAGAAAATTCAGCGTCTCGCAGCACTGTGCATCACGGAAGCAACTACTCTAATGAGTACTTTAGAAATAATCATCGGTGTTAAGCATGAAAAACCGTACTGATAATTCCGCAGATAGTAGATTGACGTCCATTGGGGAATTCAATTTCGAAATCTTGGTGTAGAGCGCAATTGAGGCGTGAAGCGTAGGCAGCACCGATTTTATGGCACCTTGCTTTAATTACGAACGAAGGTTTCTCGTAATGATTGAGGAGCAGGAATTGCAAGGGGCTGTGTTTCGTAATATTTTGCCGGGAACTGAAAATCCGCTGCATATTTCCAGCAGATGTCTTTCGCTATAAGCACAGCCGCATAGTTAGCCTATACGAAAAGGAAAATCACCTGAAATCAAAATACCTCTGCACCCTCGAAGAAAAAGTGAATGATTCGCGTGTTACTAAAATCGATGACGAACGTCTTACTGTAAATAGGAAAAAGGAAGTGGCAAAGTAAATGGTTTCAAAACCCTCAATGTAACCAAGAAGATTGTAGTAGTCAAAAAATATCCAGAAGAAGAGTACTTCAAAAAAAAAACTGTGCTCTAATTCTTTTGTTAGAAAAGTTAAAAAAATAGGAAGGGCTAAGGTCATATAAGGTCCACATGGTTCCAGATAGAAATTCCATAGATAATATCCCAGCAAACCAAAATGACTTCAACGTGATTTCGAATAAAAAAATTGATTGTTGCATTATGGACAAAATATCCCCTTGTGAATGCCCTGCTACTGTTTTTGTTTGATTCAAACGCCCGAGATAGTTAGCCTAAAATAAGATTAGTCAGCCAGTTTTTCAAAACAAACGCAATGAAAAATTACGAAATTCAGAAAGTTGGCTGTTCTGTCAGAGTTTCTAATACATCGTACCAACTGAATTGACCAAAACGCAACACTGAAATTTACGAACTACTTTTGGGGGCGTTTTCGCGACTAGTTTGCCTCGAAAGTATAAGAAAATTCGCTGTGTCAATACTTATGTTTGTCACTGTAGGTACATATTTAATTTACAGGTAAAGCTAAATACTGAACTCCCAAGAATAACGAAAAATTAACATAAAAAATATCGAAAAGAAATTTTCTCAAACCAAATTATACCTCAAAAAAATGCGCGTATATTTATTCTTCCAATAAAAATTACAGAGAAAGCAAATAACTTTTTCAAGCGACAGAAATAATTAAAAATCGTTCTTAAAATTTTTCGAATTTCCACTAGGCAATGAAATAACAAAAAATGTATGCCATTTATAAAATTCTATGTGTAAATGAACTTAATGAATCTTTTTTTAATGTAATGACACGATTATTTTTTAATGCCCGACTTTGCCATTTTCCATTTTTGCCTTTTAATGCCTAGTGGAAATCCAGCCTAAGCTTATATTTTAACTTATTTCCAATGAGTGTAATTTATTTCAATAAAACTCAACATACTCAAACTCAGCCAAAAATATGGAAGGTTTTAATTTTAGCGGTCACAAAATATTTTCAAAAACAAAGCTATTTCGATCGATACCCATATTGTAATAATCCTTTGGAATTATTAAATAATTTAATTTAAATAATTATACAGGGGGCACCTTTCTTACACCTCTTTCCCCTGATACCCATACCGTGATGCATATGTACATATGTATTTGAAAAACCTAAAGCCCATAATTCGAGTTGAGTTTCATTTTTCAAACTGGTGGCAACCCTACTACATGTAGTTTGGAAATAAAGGCTTTCAAAACCATTTGACTGATACGCCTATCGTAATAATTCGCTTGTTAAATTCATTTATTTTAATTTATTTCTAAAACAATTGGCAACCCTCTTCAAATATCTCTCTTCATTAAATTCGACTTTTAAAACAGGTGGCAACCTTCTTCAAATTATTTTCAAACAGCAACCTTATTAACCGTTTAGGTAAAATTTGATTTTTCAGGTGGCAACCCTGCTACGTTTAGAAAAAAAAACTTTTCAAAACCATTTCGATTGATACCCAATTTCAAATAATCTATTTAAGTTAATTGATTTAATTTTTAAACAGGTGAAAACCCTTGTAAAACACCTCAATAATATTCTAAGTGTTCAAAGCAAAGGCATCTTAACAATCATTCATATGACTTCCATATTTTAATTTTTCATATATCGCATAATGTCTTCAAAAGAGTTACAACTCAAAATTTGGTATTTTTGAAATTATGAGCTAAAAATGTACACACAGCCTTTATTTACCTTTCAGCAAATGCTGGAGCAAACTTTTTTATAATTTGTTAAAAAAAAAACTTAGCCAAGGCCCCCTTGTCCAAATAGTTTTTTGCATTTTACGACGAACGTATTATCTTGAGTTGTGACCCTTTTGAAGACGGTGTGCGATACGTAACTTGCGAAAAATTTTTTAAACGACAACCTTTTTTAAGCATCTTTCATCTGACGCCCATCTTGTAATACAAATTTCAAATAAATAATTCACTTAATTCCTTAGAATTTGATTTTTTGTAGAGGTGGCAGCTCTCCCCCATGAGTAAGGAAGTGATTTTATATATCTCCATATCAAAAAGGCTATCCTATATTTTAAGTTGGGCTTAATGACACTAGTGTACGAAATTTAATGATGATCGGTTGAGCAGTTCAAGCTGGAAGCGTAACAAATAAACAAACTCACTTTTGCATTATAATATTAGTAAGTATGTATCACACTAGTCTAGTGACCGCCTGGTGAATGTGTAAATGATCTGGAAAAAATTAAAATAGCTTTTCAAAACAGAAACTCCACTCAACTAAAATTTGTATAATTAATCAAGTTTTCCCCAATTTTTTTTTTTTTTATTCAACAGCTTAACAAAAACATATCAAACTAATGGAATGTATGGATGCACAACTTTCAACTAATTGCGAAATGATGTGGTTGACCAGAGGCAACTGGACAAATAAATAAAAGATGTCGCATGCATACATAAAGAATCGTTATACACATCTACTTGTATACATAAATACGAGGGATGCTATTTGTATTTCTCAGTCCTAACAATGGAGAAATGAACTTTGGTAGGTGAAAACGATTATATTAATTTTCAAAATATAACCCAAAATGATAGTTATACTTTTGTCTTCATTTCAACATTTTCTTTCACCAACTGACACGGGCCCCTATTTTTGGGTTGCTTAAATTGTGTGAGATCCAACGCGCAAACACCTTTTTTACCACAAGTTGATCATGCAAAATTTTATTGATTCACAACAAGCTAACGCCTAAATAAAACTTAATGTCATGATATGCGTGTATAATTTTGGAGAAAATTCATTGTGCCAGTTCGTTTTACGGTTCTAAGATATGGTGCTTGGTCGCCGTATAGTGATTTTAGTTCATCGATGCTTTCTTTTCTTGTTAATGCACGTAGAAAATTCTGAAAAATAATCACATGAACATGCTCACAGTTTAAACATTTTTTTTTTTGTACTACAAGTGCTTAGGGCCAGAAATATACATAAATAGCAACCCTCGTATGTGTTTGTATATGAAGGTAAAGATTCCTGGGTTAACTGACACAGAAAGACAACTTCATTCAAATATGTGATTTAGGTTACTTTTAGGGATGTACCTGAAAGCATTAATTATCTCCAACTTGGTACGTTTAAGAGGTGGTGACGAAAAAATACAACAAAACCGTAGTTTGAGTTTCGCTTTGTAAAAAAGGGTATACTTGTAACTATTATAAACAATGGTAAATATTCGCACAGATTTGGTGATGCTGCTGACAAACTGCCAGTGGTCTTGGTCAATGACAAAGAGCAATTCATGAATCAATTAGGTTGTCAAGCAAAAAATTCATTGTATATACATATGAAATAGTCCCAACGGCATTAAAGTTTAACCCTCCAGTCTTGCATTTGTTCGTATATTCGCAAACGTATCTAATCTAATTAGTAATTTATGTGTGTGTTTGATAACTTGATTCAAAGTAATTAACCCATTTTGTGTTTAATATTTATTTTTGGTTTGTGAAGCATTTCTATGAAATGAAATTAATGTTGCGTATACGCAGTGTCATCCCTATTGTTTAATGTACAGACTTGTTTCTAAGTAGCTTTGTTCTCATTTCTGCTTATTGTCCGGTTTGAACATGAAATCTGTCCATTCAGTATCCACTGCCATCCCCGCATTCCACTCGGTTTACCTTTTTTTCTGTTTGTACATGAAATGAAGTTACCTAAAAATTGTCTATTCAAATAAATTTCCACTCCTTTACTACCTCCGTTGCGGCTGTACGCATTATCTAAAGTTATGCTTCCAACTAATCCGCTGGCTCTTTGTTAGCTGGCAAATCTACAGCATGTCCTTAACAGCAGTGGATTGTGTGGTTGTACATGCGGGTTGTTTTTTCTCTGCAGTCCATTAAGTTTGTTATTTTATTTATTTATATACCTAATTACTTACTAACAAGATTAAAACAAATTTATACACATATGCTTCTTTTTGCCATACTTTGTATTGGCTGTGCGGTTTTTCGTCATAGCGTGGGTTTTTGTCACCCACGCAATTCACACTGCTTCATTTGTTATCCTAAATTTTTTTTTGCTCTCTGCAAACGCTTTGAATAATTAACTGATTAATTTAAGTGTTTTTCTCAACAAAACATTTACTCTCACACACACACGTACACATGCAGCGAGCACGCATGGAATATAGATAGTATAGTTAAGGTATTTACGCTACACTGGGTCACGAAAAAAAGCTTGCAATCAACCCCTCTCAGTTTGAAAGCATAATTTCAAGCATTTGGAAGTTATGAAAGATCCTTATTGGCGAGTCTATAAGCAGCGAAAATCGAAATTTCATCCTTAAAAAAAAAAATCGATTTCAGAGTGTGATATATCCTTAAAAAGATATTCTTTAATTACTAAACATCTCTCCGACGCGATCGGCCTAGAGAAGTTGTTTAGCCTACTAATTTCTAATTACCAAATTTCTATGCCTTTAATGGAATTTCACTGTTCATTAAATTAAACACTTCAGCAGATGACGAATTTTTTTCACTGGAAGCGTAAGAATAAGTAAATAAACAAAAACTTTAGAGCGACTTAAATTTATATTTCTACCGGACTAAATTCTGAAGTTAACAGATAACTCATACGACCTGGCATACGAATAACGTTGACATACGGGCAAAAAATCAAGTACACCACTTTTGGTGTTGCAATTTGGAATACGACTATTGCTATAAGGCACTCAAATCGCGTACCGATCCTCTAAATTATTTGTTTGCCATGGCATATAAGTTCTCTATCATCATAAATATGTTTAGCTCAATTCTGGTTAAAGCAGGGATCACACGATTTGTACATTTGTACAGATTTGGCCATGTTGTTTGGAAAATTGGCATTGAACTGAACTCAATAATTTCGATAAAAATTTCTAGAAAACACCACGCTGTGACTACCAAATGTACAAATGTGCAAATAGTGTGATCCCTGCTTAAGCTATTTGAGGCGTCTTATAAGACAATCGAAAGGCAATACGCAAAATATTTTGAAATGTTTCCTTATTCCTACACGAAAGTCGTACAAAAAAAGTGTCTTTGCCAACTTTCGTGGTGAAAAGCTCTTTTGACAGATATCATTTGTACATCGTTTTGCTTGCGCTGCTCCAACAGTCCGAATAAGCAAAGCATTCGAAAGATTGCAGGTTCAAGTCCTCGTGCAGCGAATTTCTTTTTATTTTTTATTATTTTTATTTCTATTTTTTGTTTTAATTTAATTTTTAGATTTTATTGTTTTAAAAGGAGAAATACTTTGAAAATTTCATTTAATTTTTTAAAGCTTATATTTTTTTCTTACTTTTTAACCCTTGTGTTTAATAAAATAACAAAAACATATTTTTTTACTTTTTAGGCAATACAAATGCAAAGTTATGAATTAAAAAAAAAATTGTACATTTGCAAACGTGGAAATAAAAATATAGTCTGTTACATATATTCGTAAAGTTATTTCATCTATGTATACACAACGTTTAAAAAAATATGTAAAAAAATATTCTAAAAACACACAAAAATTTACAAACGGCTCTCTTACAACAACCACGCTGAGGTGCAAGGCAATACGTCCGGCTGCTGAAAGTAAACCATGGATGCCAAAGGAAAGTGGAATATGAAATATATTTGTTTCAAAGGTGATCTAGTATATTTCCCGAATATAAAAAAAAAACATAGACATTCTTAGTGCTGCCCTTTTCAGTTTAATTTACCAAACCTTTTCGGAATTCAGAAGTATACGGCTATTTATAGATTAGACCGGATTTTGTATTAAAACGATGCTTGTTTATAAGATCTTCGTTAACGATAAATAAATCAATACACATCTAACACCCAGGATTATACTAAGTTACAGCTGACTTTTAGATACGAAACAGTAAGTGGGTAACCAGGTAGCCCGATTGGGCTACATCGTTAATTAATTTGGTTGGACAAACTAAGGTTAAGGCAACTTCTTAGTTTAATTTCCGTATTTTTTTTTAATAAGAAAAAATTTTTTTTTTTATCTTTTAATAATTAGGAATTTTTTCTTTTATTTCTTTTTTAGTTATTACTTAATTTGTGGGACCTTATTTTTTTATTTTCTTTGTTAAATTATTTTTTTCCTTTTAATTTTGTGTTCTTTTAATTTTAGATTTTATTGTTTTAAAAATACAAATATACATATATAGTTTTTTGATTTCGTTTAATTCTTCAGAAATTATTTTAATTATTATTTTTTATATAATTCTTTATTTTCTTTTTTATAATTTTATAAAGAAAAATATTGTATTTATTTTTATTTAATTTTTAGTAAGTTATCTAATTTTATTTTTCGTTTTTGATTGAATTTTCGTTTTGTTTTAAGATGCTATGGTTTAAAAATTAACTTACTTTTTAATTCGATTTTATTTTAAGAAATTTATTTTGAATCATCTTTAACAAGCTCGAGGCCCAGCAATTAAATAAAATGCAAAACTTCGTTCTATTGATATTTAAATTGTTTTATTTAATTACTCGAGCTTGTTAAAAATAACTCATAGTTTAATATTCAAATGCCAACAAAAAAAAAATAACAAATTTATTTTGTTTACTTTTTTTTAATTTTAAGTTCAGTGTTTCAAAAATAAACAAATTCTTTTTTAAATTCCTCACGAAAAAAATGTGTTAAAATTTTACGATATAAGTTCACTGTGGTCGTCCCATTTTATTTTATTTTGCCCCAATAGCCCAATATAAAAAATGTATAAGTCAATACAAATTTACCACTCGTGTGACACTGCCTTAAGACTTTCTCAGTAACATATCTATCAATTAGTCTTTCGAAAGACAGAAAGGAGCTTTTAACATAGTTGCCATAATTGACAATTATCTTATAAAAAGCTATTCTCTTAAGGAAGGCTGTTGTGAGTTGAACTACAGTTGTCAGAATTGCTATCGAACTTTTATGTTTTTTAAATTTTTTTTTACGGTTCCAGGGAAAAACGTTAATCGTTTGCTAAAATATATAATATTTGTGAAGAGTTTAACTTCTCTTTAGTGGAGTAAAAATTGAGTTATTAGAATTGAAGTGGGCAGGCTTAAGAGCTACTCAATGTAGAGGGGATCGTTTTCTAGATGCGATGATGAGTACTTAGAAATATCTATTCGCTGATGTCTCACACTTTGAAATCGACTCTTATAAGAAAAAGTTACGAACAAATTTCCATTTTGGCTGTTTTTTGAACTCGCCAAGGACGAAAATTTTTATGACTCCAGAAATAGAAATTTTTTATTTTTTTTGCACGCGGCCCAATCCAGCCTAATGTACGCGCTAAGCAGCATCAATCTGTGTCTACATGCACTTGTGTGAATTTTCAATGTACAGCAGGTAAAATGTATTCATTCGCATTCGTTTGTATTTGTGTTTATTTGCATGGAACTGTGATTGCCTGGCACACATTTTAGTTTAATTGTTTCTAAATGAAATGTTTGCAACTATGTGCACCCATACGTACAGTGGAATTAGACAAATAAATTTTCTAAAAGTTAGTAAATATGCCCGTGTGCATTGCTAAATAAGGCTACGCATAAATGGGTTTTGATGAGTTAATAAAAAGCATTTATATTTTTGCACTTTTACTTATTGAGTATGAGAGGAAAAATCTGATGATTTTGATTCCAAGAAAGAAACGAAAAACTGACCGAATTGCATGGAACCCCATTGTTTTCTTTTTTTTTTATAGGAAATGAAACCTTTAAAGAAAACTGGCGAAATATCCGCAAACTTGACCCCAAGTGTTTTTTGCGCTGTCGAAACGTTAAATTAATGAAAAGGTAAGTTATGTGAAGCTGGTTAGCTGGTTATGGATTTGCAATGCACTGCGAATGGTGAAAAATATATAAGTTTAGCGATAACGTTGGGACTCCAAAACGAAGTTTCCTACTTGTCCCTTTTGACTGGTTAAAAAATATGGTCCAATTTAAGTAGACCTCAATCTTCAGAGAAAGTGGTGAAATCACTTCGCCTTATCAGCCTTCCACTAGCTGGAAAAGGGAGAATATGGTAAAGTAATTACTTACCATCTCTCCGCATGATTACCTGTCGGGGTAACCGATAAGATTCTTGTGCGTCTCTGTTCAATATTCATCCAGAAATATATTTATATATCATATAGTTTTATATCTTCCAGTTTTCGTACAGCGTTTGCTGAGCTAACACCCATACTGGCTCGAGAATGCCTGAAAATTTCCGGCAAATCTAATCGGCAACCACCGATTTTGTTCTTAATGGCCCTTAACTCTAACTTTAAAACATTAAAATGACTTGGAATTAAGACCAGCTTTTATGAGTTATTGATGAAAAATAAAAAAAACCTACTCCGCGCTACCCAATGGCTAAATTTTCTGTAGTATTGTTTTTCTCCAATCAAGTAATACACGTTCAAAATATTAACCATATCGGACCATAAATTCGGTTTTCCCAAAATATCCCAACTCCTGCACCACCTACCGATAAATTTTTTTGTGGAACTATTTTCTTCCATTTAGGTAATATGCATTTCAAATGTGAACCATATCTGCCCATAAATACAGATTTATCAAATTGCCCGACATCTGCGCCACTAAGAGGAATAATTGATACTTTACATTGCATTGTCATCGGGTTCTCAGCTAAGTTCGAAGCTTAAGGTCTCCAGCTCATCAGGAAGATTACACACAGGTGAAACACAATAAAATTTTGTAAAAACTGTAAACATCCATACAAATTCCTCATTTATTATTCAGGAATTTCAGAATATTTTTGGTTACGCAGTTTTGTAGTCCATTCAAGCATAGCCAAATAAAGTGCAAGTTCTAAGTGGCTGCAAACTACCGCTGATTTTTTAAATTTTTTTTTTTTTGTTAACGGGTCACGCATTTTCTTCATACAAAGTATACTTACCTTCTAAGTTAGTGCGCTGTAAAACTGCTTACCCAGAAATTCTAAATGAAAAATTTAAAATTTGATGGAGTTATGTTGAATTTTAAATTGATCAATTGTGAAAAATTCGAAGCGGTGTTACCCAGTTTAAGTTTTTTGGTAGAGGGGATTTTATATCATAAATTTTGGATTATTCATATATAAAACAGTTGAATTATCATTTAGCTTTTAAAAATTATAATAATAAATAAAATTTTAGTGAACATATTTCAAAATTTTTGTAGTGTCCTTATGTCATCAGATTATTTCACATTACATGTAGCCAGCCAGGCCTATAACTGTTTTCTATATCGAATATATTTGTTTCTAATATAACTTAGACACTTAAATTACAAGTGAGTATTATCCATCTCTAGTATATTTTGACAATATCGTTTTTTCTTTTGGTAAAAACAAATATATTTCACTTTTCACTATTGGAGGGGGTGTGAAACAAAATTGGTGATTTATTGTTAGCATGCAAACTAGAACTACAATTATCAACTTATTGAGTATTAAGAGGGAAATATTCGATTACTGGTGCAATGGTTTTGGGTTGTGGTACATAAAACCCCACCTATTAGAAAGATACAGTCGAAACTTTAAGAAAAATCACCCTTTCCCTCTTCGAACCCTGGGGACTCATTGGAAATGGAATTTTTGCGCAAAATATCTTTCCGCGTTGTAGGCCTTCGGTCGCGCTTAAAATAATTACTCTTATCAATCCAACTCCGGCTGAGTTGACCACAGTTTTTTTTTACAAAAAAGTCAATATTTCTAACCGAATTTAGCAATAAGTTGTGTAAGAAAATTTTAAATCTGAAGTTTAAACTAACGTTCTATCGTTTGACCAGACGTTAAAATTTTTTGTTTTGGGTGACGTGTTTTTGACACAATAATAAAATCAATACCCTTTTACTCTTTCCTCGTTGGAAACATTTTGCTAAATTCTTCTGTGTATGTATGTTATTTCACAAATGTCATTTCCCTATTACCATAAACTCTACTTCTAATCTATATTTTTTAGCGAAAATATAAAGCACCATACCCCTGTTAAAATCGGTGTTCCGTGCTCATTTTCTAGTTAAGTTTAGGAGCAGCGCATAGTGTCTAGCTGTCAAAAAATAAATAAGAACTTGATACGAAAAAATCCTTAAGAATTCAAAAGGAAATTTTCTTCTATCTAAATTTCTGATATCAGGTTGCAGCTCCAAAGAAACAAAAGCTTACAGCAAGTGAAACTGCAGGCCACTTGTTTTGTCATTTTATCCCAGCTTATTATCAATCTGAGTCAGGATACCTTATTTTCGAAAAAAAAAATAGTTGTCCATGTTTAGCAGATACAGCTTAATTGACTTTTTTTTTACTAAAAAGGCTCAAGTGACATAGGTTATAGGAAAGAACAGAAAAACTGAGAAAACGCCAAACCAAATGCCCGAATACTTGGTGTATTTAATTCGAGCAGATGCTGGGAAAATTTTAATTATTAGTCAACTCAATTGCATAAATTTAACGACGCCTAAGCGACTACTAAGCTGCAGCTGCCATACGCTAAGCGTTGAATAAAATTGAACTCAGCATACATAAGTAACGGGTGATTTTTTTGAGGTTAGGATTTTCATGCATTAGTATTT
>NW_023458561.1:36063796-36075124 GCF_013731165.1 Rhagoletis pomonella
TTGGCTTGAGAAGTGGACGCACCCTGCGCACACTTACACACACACACGTACCAACATGCCGCTGCTGCATACCGCTCTATCACTACCAATGTATATATGTATGTGTACATATCTAGTTGTATATTTAACTATTTACAAAACACTAAGCTTTGCTGATGGCGTATGTATGTGTATACAGCATCGCATAAAGCAAGGAGGGGGTTAAATGCAAAATGGGATGACAAGGTTCAGATTTTTGTAGCAAACTAGGTCATCACATGCTGACCTTCAACTTTACGTGCATGTGAGTGTGTGGAGTGGAGGTATGGGTGCAAAATCAAACACCGCTGCTGTCAGCTACTCGCCCCCCACCACCATATTTGCTTTCGGTTACCCTTTTACGCCTTTCCTTTCCGCTTCTCACATCACTATGTATTATGTACGCAGCAGCAGGACATTGCACGCGCGCGCACAGTGGGCACTTTCGTGACTTATCACCTATACATATTTACTCTCATTTACATGGTAAGTACTTATGTATGCTGAGTTCAATTTTATTCAACGCTTAGCGTATGGCAGCTGCAGCTTAGTAGTCGCTTAGGCGTCGTTAAATTTATGCAATTGAGTTGACTATTAATTAAAAATTTCGCAGCATCTGCTCGAATTAAATACACCAAGTATTCGGGCATTTGGTTTGGCGTTTTCTGAGTTTTTCTGTTCTTTCCTATAACCTATGTCACTAGAGCCTTTTTAGTAAAAAAAAAAAAGTCAATTAAGCTGTATCTGCTAAACATGGACAACTATTTTTTTTTTATTCGAAAAAAAGGTATCCTGACTCAGATTGATAATAAGCTGGGATAAAATGATAAAACAAAATTATAATTTTTATAGAAGTGGCCTGCAGTTTCACCTGCTGTAAGCTTTTGTTTCTTTGGAGCTGCAACCTGATATCAGAAATTTAGATAGAAGAAAATTTCGTTTTGAATTCTTAAGGATTTTTTCGTATCAAGTTCTTATTTCTTTTTTGACAGCTAGACACTATGCGTTGCTCCTAAACTAAACTAGAAAATGAGCACGGAACACCGATTTTAACAGGGTTATGGTGCTTTATATTTTCGCTAAAAAATATTGAATAGAAGTAGAGTTTATGGTAATAGGGAAATGACATTTGTGAAATAACATACATACACAGAAGAATTTAGCAAAATGTTTCCAACGAGGAAAGAGTAAAAGGGTATTGATTTTATTATTGTGTCCAAACACGTAACCCAAAACAAAAAATTTTAACGTCTGGTCAAACGATAGAACGTTAGTTTAAACTTAAGATTTAAAATTTTCTTACACAATTTATCGCTAAATTCGGTTAGAAATATTGACTTTTTAAAAAAAAAAACTGTGGTCAACTCAGCTGCAGTTGGATTGATAAGAGTAATTATTTTAAGCGCGGCCGAAGGCCTACAACGCGGAAAGATATTTTGCGCAAAAATTCCATTTCCCCCAGTCCCCAGGGTTCGAAGAGGGAAAGGGTGATTTTCCTAAAGTTTCGACTGTATATTTCTAATAGGTGGGGTTTTATGTGCCACAACCTCTCCCCCTCCGCTCCGCTCCCCAACCCCCAAAACCATTGCACCAATATCCGAATATTTCCCTCTTAATACTCAATACGTTGATAATTGTAGTTCTAGTTTGCATACTAACAATAAATCACCAATTTTGTTTCACACCCCCTCCAATAGTGAAAAGTGAAATATATTTGTTTTTACCAAAAGAAACAACGATATTGTCAAAATATACTAGAGATGTATAATACTCACTTGTAATATAAGTGTCTAAGTTATATTAGAAACAAACATATTCGATATAGAAAACAGTTATAGGCCTGGCTGGCTACATATAATGTGAAATAATCTGATGACATAAGGACACTACAAAAATTTTGAAATATGTTCACTAAAATTTTATTTATAAAGATTTTGGCTAGTGCTTATCGAATTTAACATACAATTTAAACAATTTGAAGACAGGATACGAATTATTTTTAAAAGCTAAATGATAATTCAACTGTTTTATATATGTATAATCCAAAATTTATGATATAAAATCCCCTCTACCAAAAAACTTAAATTGGGTAACGCCGCTTCGAATTTTTCACAATTGAGCAACTTAAAATTCAACATATTTCTATCAAATTTTAAATTTTTAATTTAGAATTTCTGGGTAAGCAGTTTTACAGCGCACTAACTTAGAAGGTAAGTATACTTTGTATGAAGAAAATGTGTGACCCGTTAACAAAAAAAAATCAGCGGTAGTTTGCAGCCACTTAGAACTTGCACTTTATTTGGCTACGATTGAATGGACTACAAAACTGCGTAACCAAAAATTTTCTGAAATTCCTGAATAATAAATGAGAAATTTGTATGGATGTTTACAGCTTTTACAAACTTTTATTGTGTTTCACCTGTGTGTAATCTTCCTGATGAGCTGGTCAGATATGTTTCACATTTGAAATGCATATTACCTAAATGAAAGAAAATAGTTCCACAAAAAAATTTATCGGTAGGTGGTGGAGGAGTTGAGATATTTGGGAAAACCGAATTTATGGTCCGATATGGTTAATATTTTGAACGTGTATTACCTGATTGGAGAGAAACAATACTACAGAAAATTTAGCCATTAGGTAGCGCGGAGTAGGTTTTTTTATTATTTTTCATCAACAACTCATAAAAGCTGGTCTTAATTCCAAGTCGTTTTAATGTTTTAAAGTTAGAGTTAAGGGCCATTAAGAAAAAAATCGGTGGTGGCCGATTAGATTTGCTGGAAATTTTCAGGCCTTCTCGAGCCAGTATGGGTGATAGTTCAGCGAACGCTGTGCGAAAACTAGAAGATATAAAACTATATGATATATAAATATATTTCTGGATGAATATTGAACAGAGACGCACAAGAATCTTATCGGTTACCCCGATAGGTAATCATGCGGAGAGATGGTAAGTAATTACTTTACCACATCCTCTATTTTGCAGCTAGTGGAAGGCTGATAAGGCGAAGTGATTTCACCACTTTTTCTGAAGATTGAGGTCTACTGAAATTGGACCATATTTTTTAACCAGTCAAAAGGGACAAGAAGGAAACTTTGTTTTGGAGCCCCAACGTTATCGCTAAACTTATATTTTTTTCACCATTCGCAGTGTATTATAAATCGCCAATGCTCCCATGCTTAGGCTAACCAGCTTCAAATAATTTACCTTTTCATTAATTTAACGTTTCGACAGCGCAAAAAACACTTGGTTTCAAGTTTGCGGATATTTAGCCAGTTTTCTTTAAAAGTTTCATTTCCTATAAAAAAAGAAAACAATGTGGTTCCATGCAATTCGGTCAGTTTTTCGTTTCTTTCTTGAAATCAAAATCATCAGATTATTCCTCTCATACTCAATAAGTAAAAGTGCAAAAATATAAATGCTTTTTATTAACTCATCAAAACCCATTTACCAACAGAATTAAAATTAGCGTAGCCTAGGCGTATGCGTAACCTTATTTAGCAATGCACGCGGGCATATTTACTAACTTTTAGAAAATTTATTTGTCTAATTCCACTGTATGTATGTGTGCACATAGTAGCAAACATTTCATTTAGAAACAATTAAACTAAAATGTGTGCCAGGCAATCACAGTTCCATGCAAATAAACACAAATACAAACGAATGCGAATGCGAATGAATACTTTTTACCTGCTGTACATTGAAAATTCACACAAGTGCATGTAGACACAGATCGATGCTGCTTAGCGTGTACATTAGGCTGGATTGGGCCGCGTGCAAAAAATAAATAAATTTGCTATTTCTGGAGTCATACAAATTTTCGTCCTTGGCGAGTTCAAAAAACAGCCAAAACGGAAATTTTTTCGTAACTTTTTCCTATAAGAGTCGATTTCAAAGTGTGAGACATCATCGAATAGATATTTCTAAGTACTCATCATCGCATCTATAAAACTCTACATAGAGTAGCTCTTAAGCCTGCCCACTGAATTCTAATAACTCAATTTCTACTCCACTAAAGAGAAGTTAAACTCTTCACAAATATTATATATTTTAGCAAACGATTAACGTTTTTCCCTGGAACCGTAAAAATAAATTTAAAAAACATAAAAGTTAGGGGGCAATTCTGACAACTGTTCTCCAACTCAACTCAGGCTTTCTTAAGAGAATAGTTTTTTATAAGATAATTGTCAATTCTGGCAACTATGTTAAAAGCATGATACAAAAAAGAAGGTAGTTTCAATAAACAACTTTTTGATTAAAAAGCAGATTTTTGACAATTGCTCAATTGTTAAAAATTCGAAGCGGCGTTACCCAATTTAAGTTTTTTGGTAGAGGAGATTTTATATCACAAATTTGGGATTATGCATAAAATAGTTTTAATAACATTTACCGTTTAAAAGTAATTCAAATCTTATCTTAAAAATGTTTAAATTTTACACTAAATACGATGACCAATTCTTAAAGACTTTATTTTTAGATTAATTAAATTTTAGTGAGCATATACATATGTATATGTAAGTATTTTAAAATTTTTTAATGTCCTTTTGTCATCTGATTATTTTACAATGTATCTAGCCAGGACTATTGACGTTTTCTATACCGAAGATAATAGTTTACACATTTCGGTGGGAATTAAATACATATAAATGGTGGCTTGCGAATCTCTTAAATATAATTAACAAAATTGACGAATCCACCCAACGGTCCAAACCTTAAGGGAAGTCACTCTTCACCTCCCTGACCGCTGGCGACCCATTTGAAAATGGGGTAAAATGTAGTGTCACACGAGTGGTTAATTTGTATTGATTTGTACACTTTTTATATTGGGCTATTGGTGCAAAATAAAATAAAAAGAGACGACCACAGCGAACTTATATCGTAAAATTGTAACAAATTGTTTTTCGTGAGGAATTTAAAAAAGAATTTGTTTATTTTTAAAACACTGAAAACTTAACATTGAAAAAAGTAAGCAAAGTAAATTTCTGATTTTGTTTTTGTTGTTGGCCTTTGAATATTAAATTATGAATCATTTTTAACAAGCTCGAGCAATTAAATAAAACAATTTAGATATCAATAGAACGAAGTTTTGCATTTTATTTTATTGCTGGGCCTCGAGCTTGTTAAAGATGATTCAAAATAAATTTCTTAAAATAAAATTGAATTAAAAAGTAAGTTAATTTTTAAACCATAGCATCTTAAAACAAAACGAAAATTCAATCAAAAACGAAAAAACTAGATAACTTACTAAAAATTAAATAAAAATAAATACAATATTTTGCTTTATAAAATTATAAAAAAAGAAAATAAAGAATTATATAAAAAATAATAATTAAAATAATTTCTGAAGAATTAAACGAAATAAAAAAACTATATATGTATATTTGTATTTTTAAAACAATAAAATCTAAAATTAAAAGAACACAAAATTAAAAAGGAAAAAATTATTTAACAAAGAAAAAAAATAAGGTCCCACAAATTAAGTAATAACTAAAAAAGAAATAAAAGAAAAAATTATTATTTATTATATTAAAAGATAAAAAAAAAAATTCTTATAAGAAAAAAATACAGAAATTAAAATAAGAAGTTGCCTTAACCTTAGTTTGTCCAACCAAATTAATTAACAATGTAGCCCAACCGGGCTACCTGGGTACCCACTTACTGTTTCGTATCTAAAGGTCAGCTGTAACTTAGTATAATCCTGGGTGTTAGATGTGTATTGATTTGTATATTGTTAACGAAGATCTTATAAACAAGCACCGTTTTAATACAAAAT
This sequence comes from Rhagoletis pomonella, assembly GCF_013731165.1. NCBI lineage: Eukaryota > Metazoa > Arthropoda > Insecta > Diptera > Tephritidae > Rhagoletis > Rhagoletis pomonella. The sequence goes on from NW_023458561.1 coordinate 36,069,587, forward strand.
CCGGTCTAATCTATAAATAGCCGTATTTTTCTGAATTTTGAAAAGGTTTGGTAAATTAAACTGAAAAGGGCAGCACTAAGAATGTCTATGTTTTTTTTTTTTTTTTATATTCGGGAAATATACTAGATCACTTTTGAAACAAATATATTTCATATTCCACTTTCCTTTGGCATCCATCGTTTACTTTCAGCAGCCGGACGTATTGCCTTGCACCTCAGCGTGGTTGTTGTAAGAGAGCCGTTTGTAAATTTTTGTGTGTTTTTAGAATATTTTTTTACATATTTTTTTAAACGTTATGTAACAGACTATATTTTGATTTCCACGTTTGCAAATGTACATTTTTTTTTAATTCATAACTTTGAATTTTTATTGCCTGAAAAGTAAAAAAATATGTTTTTGTTACACAAAAAGGTTAAAAAGTAAGAAAAGGATATAAGCTTCAAAAAACTAAATGAAATTTTAAAAGTATTTCTCCTTTTAAAACAATAAAATCTAAAAATTAAATTAAAACAAAATATAGAAATATAAATAATAAAAAATAAAAATAAATTAAAAAAGAAATTCGCTGCACGAGGACTTGAACCGGCAATATTTCGAATGTCTTGATATATGTCAAAAGAGCTTTTCACCTCGAAAGTTGGCACAGACACTTTTTTTGTATGACTTTCGTGTAGGAATAAGGAAACCTTTCAAACTATTTTGCGTACTGCCTTTCGATTGTCTTATAAAAGGCCACAAATAACTTAAGCAGGGATCACACTATTTATACATTTGTACATTTGGTAGTCACAGCGTGGTGTTTTATAGAAATTTTTATCGAAATTATTGAGTTCAGCTCAATGCCAATTTTCCAAACAACACCACTCTGTGACGGCGAAAATGGCCAAATCTGTACAAATGTAGAAATCGTGTGATCCCTGCTTTAACCAGAATTGAGCTAAACATATACATATATGTGACCTGGTCTACGGAAAGGGGGCTTAGGTGTCAAAAAATCAATTTTCACTTTTTGGTTGATTCGGATGGAAGATGAGATGCTTTTTCACGTGGTGAAAAGCAGAAAATCCTAACTTGCTTAGAAGTGTACTAAAAATGTAGAGAAAGAAGAGTAAAAACGAGTAAACGAAACGAGTTGCTTACTTTTAACAGCTTTTTCACAGAAAACTAGTTTTCGCACGTAAGCTCCCTTTTCGTAGACCAGGTCACATATGATGATAGGGAACTCATACGCCATGGCAAACAAATAATTTTGAGGATCGGTGTGGAATTCCCTCTAAAGTTTTTGTTTATTTACTTATTGTTCGCTTCCAGTGAAAAACAAATTCGTCGCCTGCCAACGTATTTAATTTTATGAAGAGTGAAATTGCACTAAAGGTGTAGAAATTGAGTAATTAGAATTTTGTAGGATAAAACAATTCTCTAGGCCGATCGCGTCGGAGAGATGTTTAGTAATTAAAAAACATCTTTTTAACGATACGATATATCACACTCTGAAATCGATTTTTTTTAAGGAAGAAATTTCGATTTTCGCTGCTTATAGACTCGCCAAGAAGGATTTTTCATAACTTCCAAATGCTTGAAATTATGCTTTCAAACTGAGAGGGGTTGATTGCAAGCTTTTTTTCGTGACCCAGTCTAGCGTAAATACCGTAGCTGTACTATTTATATTCCATGCGTGCTCGCTGCATGTGTGTGTGTGTGTGTGAGAGTAAATGTTTTGTTGAGAAAAACACTTAAATTAATCAGTTAATTATTCAAAGCGTTTGCAGAGAGCAAAAAAAAATTTAGGATAACAAATGAAGCAGTGTGAATTGCGTAGGTGACAAAAACCCACGCTATGACGAAAAACCGCACAGTCTATACAAAGTATGGCAAAAAGAAGCATATGTGTATAAATTTGTTTTAATCTTGTTAGTAAGTATATAGGTATATAAATAAATAGAATAACAAACTTAATGGACTGCAGAGAAAAAACAATCCGCATGTACATACAACCACACAATTCAATGCTGTTAAGAACATGCTGTAGATTTGCCAGCTAACAAAGAGCCAGCGGATTAGTTGGAAGCATAACTATAGATAATGCGTACAGCCGCAACGGAGGTAGTAAAGGAGTGGAAATTTATTTGAATAGACAATTTTTATGTAACTTCATTTCATGTACAAACAGAAAAAAAGGTAAACCGAGTGGAATGCCGCGAAGGCAGTGGATAATCAGTGGACAGATTTCATGTTCAAACCGGACAATAAGCATAAATGAGAACAAAGCTACTTAGAAAGAAGTCTGTACATTCAACAATAGGGATGACACTGCGTATACGCAACATTAATTTCATTTCATAGAAATGCTTCACAAACCAAAAGTAAATATTTAATACAAAATGGGTTAATTACTTTGAATCAAGTTATCAAACACACACATAAATTACTAATTAGATTAGATACGTTTGCGAATGTACGAACAAATGCAAGACTGGAGGGTTAAACTTTAATGCCGTTGGGACTATTTCATATGTATATACAAGGAATTTTTTGCTTGACAACCTAATTGATTCATGAATTGCTCTTTGTCATTGACCAAGACCACTGGCAGTTTGTCAACAGCATCACCAAATCTGTGCGTATATTTACCATTGTTTATAATAGTTACAAGTATACCCTTTTTTACATAGCCATACTCAAACTACGGTTTTGTTGTATTTTTTTCGTCACCACCTCTTAAACGTACCAAGTTGGAGATAATTAATGCTTTCAGGTACATCCCTAAAAGTAACCAAAATCACATATTTGAATGAAGTTGTCTTTCTGTGTCAGTTAACCCAGGAATCTTTACCTTCACATACAAACACATACGAGGGTTGCTATTTATGTATATTTCTGGCCCTAAGCACTTGTATTACAAAAAAAAAAATTTTTAAGCCGTTAGCATGTTAATGTGATTATTTTTCAGAATTTTCTACGTGCATTAAAAAGACAAGAAAGCATCGATGAACTAAAATCACTATACGGCGACCAAGCACCATACCTTAGAACCGTAAAACGAACTGGCACAAGGAATTTTCTCCAAAATTATACACGCATACCATGAGATTAAGTTTTATTTAGGCATTAGCTTGTTGTGCATCAATAAAATTTTGCATGATCAACTTGTGGTAAAAAAGGTGTGTACGCGTTGGATCTCACACATTTTAAGCAACCCAAAAAAAGGGGCCCGAGTCAGTTGGTGAAAGAAAATGTTGAAATGAAGACAAAAGTATAACTATCATTTTGGGTTATATTTTTGAATTTAATATAATCGTTTTCACCTACCAAAGTTCATTTCTACATTGTTAGGACAGAGAAATACAAATAGCATCCCTCGTATTTATGTATACAAGTTGATGTGTATAACGATTCTTTATGTATGCATGCGACATCTTTTATTTATTTGTCCAGTTGCCTCTGGTCAACCACATCATTTCGCAATTAGTTGAAAGTTGTACATCCATACATTCCATTAGTTTGATATGTTTTTGTTAAGTTGTTGCAAAAAAAAAAAAAATTGGGGAAAACTTGATTAATTATACAAATTTTAGTTGAGTGGAGTTTCTGTTTTGAAAAGCTATTTTAATTTTTTCCAGATCGTTTACACATTCGCCAGGCGGTCACTAAACTAGTGTGATACATACTTACTAATATTATAATGCGAAAGTGAGTTTGTTTATTTAGCTTTATCTTGATTAGACAAGGGGGCGTGTCGCCTCCGATACAAATGGAATTTTTCATACTTCATATCTCAGGAAGTTTTTGTGGTAGAGTATTAGAAATTGGTATGAAGATATACAAAATCACTTCCTTACACATGGGGGAGAGCTGCCACCTATTTAAAAAATCAAATTATACTTGAATTAAGTGAATTATTTATTTGAAATTTGTATTACAAGATGGGCGTCAGATGAAAGATGCTTAAAAAGGTTGTCGTTTATTTTGCGTTTTATTCGCAAGTTACGTATCGCACACCGTCTTCAAAAGGGTCACAGCTCAAGATAATACGTTCGTCAGAAAACCTTGGCCTTGGCTTAGTTTTTTTTAACAAATTATAAAAAAGTTTGCTCCAGCATTTGCTGAAAGGTAAATAAAAGCTCTGTGTACATTTTTAGCTCATAATTTCAAAAATACCAAATTTTGAGTTGTAGCTCTTTTGAAGACATTATGCGATATATGAAAAATTAAAATATGGAAGTCATATGAATGATTGTTAAGATGCCTTTGCTTTGAACACTTAGAATATTATTGAGGTGTTTTACAAGGGTTTTCACCTGTTTAAAAATTAAATCAATTAACTTAAATAAATAATTTGAAATTGGGTATCAATCGAAATGGTTTTGAAAATTTTTTTGTTATCTAAACTAAACGTGGCAGGGCTGTCACCTGAAAAATCAAATTTTACCTAAACGGTTAATAAGGTTGCTGTTTTGAAAATAATTTGAAGAAGGTTGCCACCTGTTTTAAAAGTCGAATTTAATGAAGAGAGATATTTGAAGAGGGTTGCCAATTGTTTTAGAAATAAATTAAAATAAATGAATTTAACAAGTGAATTATTACGATAAGCGTATCAGTCAAATGGTTTTGAAAGCCTTTTTTCCAAACTACATGTAGTAGGGTTGCCATCAGTTTGAAAAATGAAACTCAACTCGAATTATGGGCTTTAGGTTATTCAAATACATATGTACATATGCATCACGGTATGGGTATCAGGGGAAAGAGGTGTAAGAAAGGTGCCCCCTATGTAATTATTTAAATTAAATTATTTAATAATTCCAAAGGATTATTACAATATGGGTATCGATCGAAATAGCTTTGTTTTTGAAAATATTTTGTGACCGCTAAAATTAAAAACTTCAATATTTTTGGCTGAGTTTGAGTATGTTGAGTTTTATTGAAATAAATTACACTCATTGGAAATAAGTTAAAATATAAGCTTAGGCTGGATTTCCACTAGGCATTAAAAGGCAAAAATGGAAAATGGCAAAGTCGGGCATTAAAAAATAATCGTGTCATTACATTAAAAAAAGATTCATTAAGTTCATTTACACATAGAATTTTATAAATGGCATACATTTTTTGTTATTTCAATGCCTAGTGGACATTCGGCATTAGTCTTCCGCTCTCAAGAAAAATTTTAAGAACGATTTTTAATTATTTCTGTCGCTTGAAAAAGTAATTTGCTTTCTCTGTAATTTTTATTGGAAGAACAAATATACGCGAACTTTTTTGAGGTATAATTTGGTTTAAGAAAATTTCTTTTCGATATTTTTTATGGGAATTTTTCGTTTTTCTTGAGAGCTCAGTATTTAGCTTTACCTGTAAATTGAATATGTAACTTCAGTGACAAACATAAGTATTTACACAGCGAATTTTCTTAAACTTTCGAGGCAAACTAGTCGCGAAAACGACCCCAAAAGTAGTTCGTAAATTTCAGTGTTGCGTTTTGGTCAATTCAGTTGGTACGATGTAACGGGTGATTTTTTTGAGGTTAGGATTTTCATGCATTAGTAT
>NW_023458561.1:36075224-36096424 GCF_013731165.1 Rhagoletis pomonella
GTGTGTGTGTGTAAGTGTGCGCAGGGTGCGTCCACTTCTCAAGCCAACGACGAGCGATTTACTCATTTGCATAGCGTTTTACAGAAAACACTGAACGAGTGTTTTTTTTGTTTTATATGCGGGCGAGTGTGCGAACGCATACCAATTCGAGCTATGTAAACAAGTTTGTTTGTATGTGCATACGCATGGGGGTTCAAGTATATAACGACATATGTTTCAGTGGGTGGGTCGCAAAGTAGTTTATCACAAAATATAAATGGCGCCGCCTGTACTTAGACTGGGTAATGGAAGCAGCCGCAGCAGCAGCAGCAGCAGCAACAATAACACCAAAAGCAACGCTGACTAGCAGCTTAATTGGATACACACGCAAACTTGTGAAAGCCATTAATAAATAATGGAGAGCTCTAACGGAAAAACAAAAAAAAAAAGAATTAAAAGTAGGTACTTATGTACGCGTGAATGCAATGCATTGGCGGGAAAGTGAAAACAAAATTATGTAGAAAGTAAAAGTGAGAGTAAAATAACATAATTTACGCGTACATATGCATGCAAGAATGAATAGGCCTGTAAATTAGCAAAATGCTTAAAAGTTATTGAGCTTTTGGTAAGCACTGGCACCTTAGCTTCTGATTGGCTGCGGCTTAAAAACAATAATTGACTGGTTAGTGAATGTTGTTTTGAAATATTAAATAAATTATTCCGAGCTGTATATAACATTTACGTTCAATATTCGTATTTATGTGCCTATATGAATTTTGAATAAAAAAATATTCTAGCATAGTAAATAGCCAAGGTTTTTGGAGAATATAAGAATAATACAATGATAATATAAGAAACAAGTTTTTGCGCATTATCATATTTATATCAGACACTTAAATTAAAATTTATTTTAAGATTAAAAAAAAAAATATTATACCACAGAGCAAAATTCATTTTTTATATGTTTGCAAAACAGAGCACCCCAAGTTATGTGGAAATTTTCCCTAGAGAAACTGGTATCAATTCCAAACCGGCAAAAATTGTCATCTTGCTTCTCGTTTCAAATCGAAAAAAATTCGCCCAGCTCCAGCTTCATCTTTAAGCAGTGACACTCTATCTCGGAGGAAATCTATACTAATATATATTTTGAAATCGGTTTTTTTTCCTGTTCACAAAGCTCGAGAACGGCTGAACCGATTTATTTTTTTAATTCGGACAACTACCGCACACCTCCCAAGGATGGTTATAGGCTAAAAAAATTTTGATATATAAAGGGGGCCTGGCAACTCCCATACAAAACGAATTTCTCATACTTCATATCTCTGAAATTCTTCATGATTAAATACTGGAACTTGGTATTGCGGTATATGTAATCAATCGCATACTCTTGCAGAAAAACTGGTGTTATTAGAAAAGGGGGCACCTGTCATACAAACCAAATTTTTCATACTACGTGCTCCTTGAAGTGTTAAAGGTATAGTACTGGAGCTTGGTGTTGGGGTCTACAAGCGTACCGACTTTTAGCTATCTTTGAACGTATTCTTATGTGGGTGTGTGTGGGAGCGAGTTTGGGTGTTCGGGTTTTAACGAAATTTTTTGTATGTGTTTGAGTGGGTCTCTGAATACTTTAGTTTCAAAATTTAACCCGCCAGTTGGCGCTGTAGTTTAGTTATTACTAAAAATTTTATTTACAGCGTGGCGGCGAATAACTGTTTTTGAGGAATGAAAGGGTCCTTTACAGATTTTGCGAAAGCAAATCCACAGATTTTACTTTAGTTTTATTAATTAGTTTTTAAATCTTAATCCTTATTTACATTTGCCAGCAGTGTAAACTTTGAGAGAACAGTTCATTTGGCACGCAGGTCTTCGTCAGTTAATTTATTCCATATTTTCTGTAACCATAGGCAAATTTTCTCCATTTTGAGTCCCTCATACTCCCCCTTTTGTCCAACATAAGGTCTCATACTCATAAATCGAATTTAGTCGGAACTGGTTACTAGGACGGCCATTAATTCGACCAAATTTATACAGTTTATTTCTTTATTGTATACAAAGCCTAAAATAATAGAAAAAATACACCTGAAAAAGATTTGCGTGCCAAATGAACTTTTCTCTCAAAGTATAAACTGCTTGAAAATGTAAAAAAAGATTAATCTTTAATAACAAATTAATTCAACTAAAGTAAAATCTGTGGAAAATTAACAATAAAATATCTTTTTGTCAATGTTATTGTGGCTTGTTAACATTTTATTTTTAATATTTTTATTGAGCTTTGTACCACGATTGTTTATTAGGAAAAATTGAAAAAGCAACAAAGTCTAAGCGGTAGAAGTTATAGCACTATTTCGGAGATCACCACATCTCCTCATCAGACTTCTTTTTTCTAGACTTCAGCAGGAATCGAACCTGCGAATTCGATGTTCAAAGTCAGAAGCGTTAACCACTGAGCTATGTACATCCCGCTATGTACATCATCGTGGTACAAAGCTCAATAAAAATATTAAAAATAAAATATCTTTTTCGCAAAATCTATAAAGGACTCTTTTATTTCTAAAAAAAAAAACGGGGGTAACAGTTATTCGTCGCCACACTGTATATTCGACCTTATGAAGGGATACCTGAACGTATGCACAAAGTGGTCTGCAAACTGCAGGTTTGTTACTAATCCTGGCAAGTTGAAGCTCATCTTGTTCAGCAGGAGATAAAAGTTGCCTGATGCCCAGTATCCCACCATCTAAGGCACTCAACTTGTTCTTTCTGATAAAGTCAAATACTCTAAGAAATTATTCTTGACAGAAAGCTAATGTGGGACCAAATATCGAGGGAGGCATCGGTTTACCTTTAATGCTGCAAAATCGCTACTGGGAAGAGTTGAGATCACCAAGGTTATTTTTTGGTTGTATGAAACTATCATTAAACCTATTATGCGCTATGGGACCCAGCCAAACGGCTAGAATAGGTGCAAAGGCCATCACTAACTGGTATTAGTGGGTCACTTTGCCATACTCCAACGCTAGCCATACCGATGGCGTATGAGTAACATTTTCCATATAACATTTTTTATGAAAATATCTTGGGGAAAATGACCTGATCTAGAAAAACGGTATATAGAACCGTAATCTACGACTCAAAATGAAGTTTACGTGCCTCGGCGTTATTTTTTTGTTGTAATTTTATCGTCCTTACAGTGGTATCAGTCGCCGTGAGGAGGCGGCGTAAAACTATAAATGTTTGTAGACGTGAGCACTCGCATGGGGAACTTACGTTCTATCCTTTTTCGTTATTTTATAGTTAATCCGACAAATACGTAGTATGTAGAAATCTCTAAAATTCATTAGCGTATTGCGAGAATTATTTCGAGCATCAGCTTTTTAAAATTTCGATTTTAAATAATATTAACTTACCTGTAAACATAGATTTTCGTGAGAAATTAAGAAATTGATCAAATAGATGCATAAAACCAAAACAAGCATATCGAAGTTTTGAACTAGTTAACTTGTTTGCAAATTCGCCACATACCTTCAAGCCAAGTGTGTATGTACCGAAAACGTACCAATTTACGGACTTAATTTCCAAATAGCACACGTGCACTCTCAAAGCAGTAAATATTTACTACACAAATGACCACTGCGCTCACTTCATCCTTTTACTTTCTTCATCAATGGGAATTCAGTTTAAGTTCAGATGATACCTTAAACTAGCAAACTCTTTCATTTAGCTATTTAACCTTTTTGTACAATTTAGATTGAATACGTATTAGGGTCGTCCCTAAAATACCAAAATCTAAATAAGCAATTCACGAACATTTAAAATTTTTAAAATAAATTCTAGGGGTTGGAAATGTTTGAAAAAATTAAAATTTAAATTTTATATATTTTTTAAAACTATTCGTATAAATTCATAGCCATGGTCAAAGGGATTCGTAATAATATTAAGCTTCAACCAATGCCCACCATCCTAACGCTTTATCTTTCTCAATTATTTTCAAAAATATTTTGAATTAACAAATATACCGGTATTGTCAGGCCAGATTAAAAAGCCGAAAATGTTTGGTAAATTAACATTAACTATTAAAAATAAATATTGATTATTTAAGGTTAGAGTGCGAATATAACTTAATTAAAACTCGACTTTTTCAAACAGGTGGCAACGCTCTTGAAAAATATTTTGGAGAAAAAGCTCTCTGTAACTTATTTCGTTTAAGACCTGTATTGTTTCATTTAAGTATTCATTAAATTAAATTGGAATTTTTTAACTGGCGGCAACCACTTTCAAAAATATTCTATAAAGCTTACATAAACCTCTCTTTTGCCGCGTATTATGCAACTTTTTCATTAAATTGAGTTTGCATTATTAATCCGGTCGCAACCCTCTTCAAAAATATTTTCGAAATAAAAGCTTTTTGATGTTTATTGAACTTGTCAATTAAATTAATTTTTAGTTTCTAAACAGGGGGCAACTGCATCAAAAATATTTTTGAAAATAAGCTTTCTTAAATTCCTCTCGTATGATACCTGTATAAAATTTATTTAATCTGACTTGTTAACTGAGTTTATTTTGCAATTATAAGCAGATGGAAACTTTCGCTAAAATTTTGTTTAAAGATCTCTCGTTTGGCGCACATATACAAATATTTCATTTAACTAGTTAACTTAAATATCTAAACAGGTGGCAACCCTCTTAAGAAATGTGCTCCAAACAAACCCTTTCTAAGCCGGTCTTGCTTGAGACCGACATACATGCAACTATTTCATTTTTGTAACTTGCTAATTAAACGGATTAGGAAGGCAACCTTTGCCAAAAAAATTCTAAAATAAAACTTACTCAAACCTCTCTCCTTTGATATCCATATAAAGTATTTAATTTAACTTGTTCATTAAATTGATTTTGAGTTTCAAAACAGGTAGCAATGCTCTTAAAAAAATGTTTTCGAAATGAAGATGAAGTACTCCAATCAGGTGGCAGTCCTCTCAAAAACTATTTTCGAAAAAACCTTTTCTAAACTTCTATCGCTTGACACCTATATGTAGTTATTTTATTTGTCGTGCTAATTAAATTAATTTTAACTCTTTGAATGGTTGCTAACCCTCTTAAAAAATTGTTCGAATTAAATCGTTTTTCTAACCCCTTCCTTCTGACATTGACATTTCTGTACTTTTTTTTAACCCATTACTTCATTATATATTTTCATATATTGCTATCACTTTTAAATATTATTCTAAAATTTTAAAAATTTTCCTGGGTGTTTTTAGTTTGCTATTTTAGAGTTATAAGTTATAAATTTAAATTCTTTCTAATATCAAATTTTTAAACCCAAAAGCCAAAAGTTTCAAGGTGATTGAATTATCTTTGATTTAATATTTTTTTAAATTAAATTTACTTTATTTTCTATTATTTTGGTTTTTTTTTTGTAATTTTTTGTTTAGTAAATTTTTTATCTGATTCCTTCCCAAATCGATTCACCCTAATATCAACTAACCAACGTCACCGGCAAAGCAAATTTACTATGTATTTGGTTCATGTTTGCTGGATGTTACGAGCTGTGCACAAGCAGGGTTACCACAGGCAAACATTGTCGACAATGACACTCACACCACACATCATACACACATATGCCCTACCAATCCTACAAAATTTGTTTGCTCGACTGTATATCCGCACCGAATGCTATCGCATCCTTTTTTCGTCATATCCTTTTTTACATTTCTTCTCTGCGCTTTTACAACTGACCACATCCGCAATATTTACGCTCGAGAGCACTTCTTCACATGAAAATCATGGGTGTACTTCTCGAAGTTTTCATCTGCTCCTGCACTATCTTCATTACAATATCCTTGCTAAATATATTACTAACCTTACTTCTTTCACTTCACCTATTCGCAGGCAAATATTCACACAAACACATACATACATATATATATTCCATACTTAGTTGCTCCTACACACAACATCACACATACAAGCAGGCGAAGGAGGCAAATATTTGCATGTGGTTCAACGCTTATCTTCAACTCTCTGCCGCCTGTACATCGTCTCCCGCTACCGCCATAGCTGAATTTTAAACATGCTCAATTAATTTTTAAAAGTGTGCGTATGTATGGATGTACGTGGCGTGTAGCGTGTGGGTGTAAAGGTCGATGGATATTCATTTGCTGTTGCCATCAACTCTTTTTCTTGCTTAAGTCAAGCGTGAATTTGTGTCAGACGTGACGCCGGCGCTGACGTTAGCATCAGTGGTGGCATTGGGCAAGTCAGAAGTACATTCGTATGCAAATGGATATTTGCATACATACTTAGCTGTTTGCGAATTTGCATACATACGTAGCTATGTAGATCTAAGTATATGTACATGCACACAAACATTCCTATTTGCACATACGACGCCCAAGAAAATAAATTCTAGTTCATGCCAAGTTTGCTGCGAAAACTTACAAGTAATTTTGTTCGTTCAGTATTTGTGCGTGTTTGTGTATTTGTATGTGCCAGCAGGAGTTGCCTGGTTGCCCTCGAAAGGTCAGCAATGAAATGAAATGAAATTAGTTGAGAGTAAGTTGCTTTTTTACTATATTTTTTTTTTTTGTTATTTTAGGTTATCGCCTAAGTGGAGGATTGGCAATGAGCGTAGCTGCATGCAAATTTAGTAGACAGCTGACATTAACTGATGCTTATTAGCAAGCTGCGTATGCTAATAGAATTGGGTATGCTAATCTGACCGTAAAGATAAAAGGTTAAATGATAGAATATAATTTTATTTAGTTATTGCTCGAGGTAAATAAATGTAATGAATGCAAGTTACGATTAAGAGAATGAAGTTTGTTGTATAACTTAATTGAGGGTATGAATACCAAATCACAACGTAGATAAAATTATCCTTGCCCTATTTTTATAAAAACTTGATTTTAAATATAATGTGCGCACCTCTTGATGGGTAAGTCTTTCGATCTCGGCACTGAGTCCATAAAAACCCAAAATCGATGAATTTTACGATTTACTAGACATAGAATATTGATATCATCATTACATATTGTCATAATCTGCTTCTACGGCTTGGGCGAATCAAACTTTTAGACCCCAATACACCCACAAAAAAAAAACTATTATAAAAGCTTATATAATAAAGCCGCGAAATTAAACGGAATTTTTATAAAATTAAAAATTAATTATGGTCGAGCAATACCTAGCACTGTTCTATATTTTTAATTTTATCGATATTACGAAAATTTATCAAAGTCGTATATCTATTGGAAATAAAATAAAAGACTTGTTTAATAACAACCTACGTAATTTATATATATTCAATATATATAAACAATTCAGACACATCGCTCAGATTTAAGGGATGTTCAGCGAAAAGACGTCAAAGATTTAAAAACCACAATTTTAAAACTTAGGGGGATTCCAAGGTAACGGCTAGACATTTTTTAATTTGTTTTGCTCACCATAGACTTCCGATTGTCAAGTTTGGCAACTGCCTTTAAAGCTCTTACTGTCATTCGAGAGCCTTAATGAAAGATCTGCTAATGAGGACGTCTTAACGTTATTTTTTGTAATGTAATGTGGAACGATTTTCCGTCATCCCTTGTCAAATTTGGTTTGGAGACAAACCGGTTTCGCCGTTGTTTTCAAAAAATGACACTGAAGATGGCACAACGCCGAAACCGGTTTGTCTCCAAACCACATTTGACAAGGGATGACGGTAAATCGTTCCACATTACATCACACTCCTACCCTCTCGGAAACGCCAACAACGAAAATGAGATTATTTTTTGTACTTTAGCAATAATTTTTTTTGAAACTAAATTAAAATAAAAAACACATTTATTTTCCTTTTTAAAACAATAAAAAAGTAATAAATAAAAGAAAACCAAATGAAGGTAAAGCAAAGAAAATATTTTTAATTAAATGAAATGATTAAACCATTTTTTGTTCCTAAAACAATAAAATTTAAGAATTAAGTTAGAATAAAAAAATCCAATCAAACAAGTAGAAAATAGTAGGTACTTAAAAATTAAATAAAAAAAATATTTAAGTTTTTAAAACGAAATTATATTCAAACCATTTAACAACGAAATCTAATAATTAAATTAAAAAATATAAAAAATAAATAAAATGAAATCCTAAAAAATAATTGAAATATATATATTTTTTAACAATACATTTTAAAACCAACATAAAATGAAATCAACGAAATAAAAAAAAAACAAAACAAATAAAAAAAACAGTAAAAATTAATAACAAGTTTTTAAAAACTAAAAAAAATGTTTTTTTAAATGATATTTTAAACTAAATGAAAATTATATTAAAAAGAAAAAATTAAAAAAAACAAACATTTAAATATAAAAAAATCTGCTGCCCGCTTGGCTCACTCGGTCATTGCGACTATGCGAACGCGAATGTGTATAGAGTTAGCAGAGTTAACAACATCAAGAATAAAATTTGGAAAAAATAATTTTGTCGTTCTCGTATTTTTATTTAAATATAAGGTGTTTTATTAAAAAAATATTTTCCACAAATATTTAACGGCAAAAACGGCAAACTCATGGGTATATGCGAATTTTTTTCTTCATGTTGTTTCGCTAACTTTATACACTTAGAGAGCTTTTCTTCTAAGTCTTTTATGCTAAAATAACAAAAGTCTTTCCAATTGTCTTGCCATCAGCCTTTAATTTTCCTTACGAAAGACATTTTACTATCTTAGCCAGAATTGCTTTGTAAAATAAAATTCTGTTTAACCATTAATTTGACATGTTACAAAATAATATTATCACTTGAAGTCAGATGTCAGTTTAATACGAAACTAATATAGTGTAAAACTCAAGTATATAATTTTCACATAAAATTGTAATTTCCCAAGAGTGACGGCGGGACCACGATGAAACCGGCCTCTCTGTTCTGATGGATATGGATTCGTTTCCCGATTTTGTCCTTCGCAACGCTTTTCTCGACTGTAGTTAGTAGAATGTAAAGATCCATTTTGTGCTTTGATGGCACTATTATGTACAATATACATATATTTGAAAATTCTAAAAACAAACCCATTTAGCTTGTTCATAGTTCAGGAGTAAAATCAACACAACTGGTTTGATATGAATATTTATTATATTTTTAATAAAAGTACATTATATATAGGTTGCCACAATGAGAATTTTATTTATTTTTTTAAGGTTAAACAAAAGACAAATATTTCTGTAATATTTAGGTGAGACATCCAATAAGGAGATGTTGTTATTTGATTTGCGGTTCAAAAACCAAAAAAAAAACCGCTTTGACGAACCAATTCAAAAGTGCAAAAACGGTTCGAACCGCTGAACAGACCCGACCAAATTTTTCATCCGGTTCACGTCCCTGTTTTCAACAATTTAAAATGAAAACTTTCTTCTCCAAAAGCTAAATGTTGTGAAGCAAACGTTGTTAGTGAGTATAAATTCTGCCAAAATTCACAAAAAATATCTAGATTTTTTAACTTTGATCCTTCAATAGCTACGCTAATTTCAGGAAGATTTACATTTTTGCAAAAACCAGAATTTTGACACCTTGTTACTTATAGTTCTCACTAACAAACCTATAACCCAAATGCCACCTGGACAGTTATACGAATTGATTGTAACACAGCACATATAAAAAATTCAAAAGGATAAGTCTAGGACATGCTTTACTTACTCCTGTGCGTCTCAGCGTGTAAGATGGGGTCACATGTCGAGAATCAGTAAAGACACGTCCTATTTCTTCACACATTTTTGTACAGAATCACTTGCCACTCTTGGCCCTTTAGAGTGTAAACAGGGAAAAATGACTTCAAACCGTTTTTCATGTACCAACCTCACTTTATCTACTAAAATGGCGTACGCAACCAAATAATGCAGTGCGTTCTTAAAAATTTAGTTTTGTCTTTGTAGAATCACAGAATATATGTATATGAAAGTACCCACTTGAAGGTTGAACTGGAAGACAATACTAGGATTTTGCGGGTAACGTAGCGAGTTGGGTAATGTTTTCGGTGCAAACGATTGGATAGCGCTGATTTTTAGCTTATTTGCCCTTTCTAGACTATAAACAATTCATTAATCGCAGATAAATGCTATTTAAGCTTTTCGATCAGTTATTTTGCGAAAACAATTTTTATGCGCTACCTTTTTGGGCTTCTTGCGTCCCTTCCGCCTACACATGCTTGTGCATTGTGTATAGTCTAGAATAGGCTATTCATTTTAATTGCTCGTAAAATAGCGTAAACAAGTCAACAATATAAACGAGATTCAACTCCAAAGTAACTGCTTTTTTGTTTCTCTGCTAAAGGGTAACAAATTGAAATACTAAGTCTTGTAAGTAAAAATTAAAAACAAATTCAAACGCACACATTCGATTAAAGTTAATTGTCTTAGCCAAAAGGCAATATATCTTGCTTCTCTACACATACATATGTACATATGTACATAGCATACAAATAAATTAAATTCAGTACCTCAAACCGCCAATTTTTTATTTTGTTGCTCAAACCTTAAAACTCTTAATATCCAATTTATGTCCCAGCAGGTAAATAGATTAAACATTTTCAAAAACACAATTAATTTGTCGCCAAGGCGTCCTTTGTGGCAACCTATATACCTTAGCAGAGTATCCACAAATTCCATCTAATTAAACTGTTGTAGCCAGGTGTGACACTCCAGCTGCAGCGGCATAGCCGAAAGCATAAACAAGCTATTTGGGATATTCACCTTTATAATTTCCTAACTCAAACAAACTTCGCATACACATACATAAATATGTGCGTATCGTCGTTTAAAGTACAAAAACGCGTATCAACAAAATGCAAAAACGCGTATACGAGGTTGCTAAATCATTTTCTAGAGAGTAAAAACACTCGTATTTAAAAATGGTTCCCTTTTTTATTAAGCAATCGCATTTTTGGCTAGTATATTTCAGAACGAAGCGATAAGGGTTGAGCCAAGAGCTCGTGTGAGCAACTCCAATTTTTGTCAGCAAGTGCCAGTTACGCGGTTTTGTAGAATGGCGATACACGGTTTTGTACTTTAAACGACGATATGTATGTAATATGTACGAAACATCTGTATATCTGCCTGTGTGTGATGTGTTACATATAACTTGTTTTCGCAAAATAAGCGACACTGTGCTCATTCGATTACTTACACCCGACTGATTGGTATCGTGGTTAATGCTATTTTAACGCTTGACTGAAAAGCTGTGTAAAATTAAATTTAGTAACTTGTTTTGATGTCCTTTTATATTTAGTTAGCTTTACCCCAATAAAGGGCGGTAGGGAAAAAGGGGACACATTTTTATTTACAAAAATAAACCTGCGCTACCCCATGCAATTTAATTGTACTCGTATTTAAATTACGAAAGTTGCGGAGAAGTGTTTCAAGACTAGGCTGTGTGTTAAAAAATGTTCATATCTTTAAAGAAAAAATTGTCTGCCTATAGTTTGCAAACCAGGTAAACAATTACTTGTCTAATCTGAAAATTCACATTTCGCAAATCTTAATTACCACATTTGCATTAAAGACATTTTCCGCTAAGGTGGTTGCCACTCCGCGTAGTCCGGCAGAGTGGCACTTTTCGGCCACTTATGTATATTCTGATGCCACTTTCGCGTGCTCTTGTTCCTTCTCTCAGTCTCCCGTGTGATAGAACGATCTTGTAACTTTAACTTAACACTGAAGGTCGCGGGTGTCCACAGAGATGAGATCAGCTAAATACCGAAAGAAATATTCATTACAAATAACAAGTCCTCTCACTTATCCCCAAATAATTCACTCTAATTAGTCTCTCTTCCTTCTTACTAAAGACGTTGGAGAGGCATGTTCACCTGTATAACGGAAAGAGGTTTCTTATAGAGGGACTAAGCTTCTCTCAGCGGACCCATATTGAGTCCAGGTTCGTGGAAACTGCCTTGAATTATCTTGTTCAATTTATAGAAGAAAGCCAAGACTTCGCGTTTGGGGTCTTATCTCTGCCATCTCTGCCGCAAAGAATCGGCGAATGTCTTTACGGATGGGTCGAAGCTTGGATATTAAGCTAAGATTACCGGATTTCTGTAGCGTATTTCAGGCAGAGGTAGCTGCCATAAAAGAAGCAGCCGATTCGTTGCGAACCTGTGTAAATAATACCGTTAGCGAGATATATCTCTCCCCATTGCCCCGGATTACTTCGTCGGACTGATTTGGGTACAAACAGCGTCATTGTACGAAACTTCCGCGGCGATTAACTAGCCAGGAAGGGCGCCTTATAAGCCCCCACCAACGCGAAAGAGGGTCCATTGGGGTATCTGTAGCAACTTTTGGACTGCTTCTGGATAAATGGAATTTTAATCGGCTCAGCGAAAGATGGGCGGAAACATTGTGGAATGGCTCTTTATGTTATCACATAGTTTTTTATACGCGTCTACTTATCACTGGATACTTTACTTGTTCTTGTGTCATAGGGGATTAAAAATGAAATATTTTGAAAAATTGATGTCACACTCAAATTACATCAATCTCTTTCTTGCAGCACACAAATCACTGCTGCATTAGAATCTATAATTTCGGCCAATCAATTTTTTAAAAAATCAATTCACCCCACAACACACGAGTGAGCACGCTCAACATAAAACTAAAGAACTTGTATAAATGAAATAACAACTTGAATCAAAAAGCCACATTGAAAAATATCGGCATTGAACTAACAATAACAGCCATTTAGAAACACCGAAAACAAATATCAAAGTGGCATCGAAATTGTAATTGAAAATCGAAACAAGTGCAACAACAGAAACAGCAAAAACAAACAACTATATAAGCAGATTATAACAACAAGCATTCAGAATGAACAAAATAAAATAAATACATACATATAACAAATAGCGAACAATAAGCAGGAAAATAATAAAAATAAATAAATACAATATTAGAAAAAAGTGGCATACAAGCAAAAATTCTATAGAAACAGCAAATCACTGCAACTGATTGATTAATGTGCAGCAGAGTACAGCAGCAGCGACAAATAGAAGGACAACATTGTGGGATAAAACGAAGGCCAGACGCAAATAGACGACAATAAAAATCCAATATGAGGGGATGAGCATATAAATAAATATATAAGTAAAGGAAATAAATAAAAATTACAACAACAAAAAAATTTAGTAGAATAGGGTATTTGGACAACAAGTACAAATGTCAATCAAGTGAAGAAGTGTAATCAGAGTAATAGGAGAGTGAGAAGAGAGAAAAAAAATATTACATGCATGGGTAGACTGTAAAATAAAATAATGCAAACTCAACTACAAACACAACTAACGAATGCGCTTTTTTAGTTTCACCTGTTCATGAAGAAGAAGAACTACGTGGCTGTTAATAAAAAATATTTCAAAATAAAACTAGCAGTTATTCATAAAATCTATATTTTGAATAAATATTCAAGAAAAAATTCATATCTTTAATCTAGACATAAAAAGCTATTGATTTCAAAAATGTTACCCAAGAAATGTTAATTGAATTTATCGTAATGCTAGTGTATTCACTTCAGTGAACAAGTCCAACTAGAATTCCCATCAAAGCAAGCTTCTTAAATATTTTGTGGATTTTCACCACGCCCCGACGGAAGAGAAGAAACGATTCCACCAAAGAGCTTTTCTATTTATCAGCGCTTGGAGTACACCTAGTATGAGCGTTGCCCTATTCAGCATATAAAAAACCTGTTTCATAATTTCAATGCCAGTGCAAGCAAAGAACGGAGCTTTTATTCCACCCTCGGAAAATTTAATCTCCAAAACGAAATTTTCTAGGGTGGTCGACGGCAGCCGAAACGCGGTAGTCTGCAGCTGATGAACCAGTTCCATCAAGACAAATGGTTGTGTCCGGATCGCTAAATCAGAAACCAAATCGAAGAAGTAGTTGTAATTCAGCCAGCCCGAAATAACAGCTAGTACGGCAAGGAGTATCGGAGAAATAAAGAGGTAAACTATAGGCAAATCGAGACAGGGGGATCGATATTTGAGCTAAAAAAGGAAGGGTAAAGAAAAATACTTGGGTACGAAAAGCAGTAAACAAAATCGTCATTAGTTTTATCAGAAGATAGGCGGCTTGCCTACAACTTTAAGACCAAGGCGATTTCCCACAAAAATAAGAAAGGAAAACTGGTAAAAAATGTGCTGAAAACAACTAAAAAATATGAAAATATGAAAAATAATGAAGACTTCTTCAAGCTCCTTAGTGGTAATAACTCTGAAGTCAACGGAGAAGGTAAACCCGAGGGACAATTTCATGGCTGTAGAACAACAAAGCTGTGGATGACCTACCAGATAAACTACTCAAGTCCGGAGTTGGAAAAAAACTCGTTTACGCAGAATGTGGCTGAACAGATGCACGACTTACGCCTGACATTAAAGTGCACTCCTCCGAATTCACAAAAATCGAAGGTCGAATCGATAGTTGCGAAATTAAAATAGTTCTGCTATTTCTACAGACTGACTCAAAGTCACTGCTTGGGATTTTACGTTATAACCTAAGGTAGAAATGCATAAGGTTAAATAAATGAAATACATATTATGTCTAATAAATAATTATAGTGAATATCGTGACCTGTTTGTTGACACACTTAAGTATATAACTATAAAGTGCCACAAATAGTGAGTGCCTTGTGATTTACACGTACCAAATGCCACCAGCGGTGATATATGAGCCGCTCTCGTGAACTCGCATCTACCTAGTATTTACCATCACTTTTGTGCAGATATACATATAGGTATGTGCCATAAGTACATATGTATGTACTCTATGTAATTCATACAAGCTTTATTTTGATTTATGATCTGCGTCATCACAAATTGTTTCCTACCAAAGGCTCGTGCCAAAACATTTAAGTGTAGCGAAAGAAACTTAATAATTTATATTTATCCACACAAAACACACACGCACAAATGTGCAGGTAAGTTTATACTCGTATGTGTGTTTTTGATAAGTAGACTATAAGCAAGAATATATGTATGTATGTATGTATGTATGTAAGCATAAAGTGAGAAATCAAAGAACCAAAACTACTGGAATGGACTGAACAATGCGAACGTGAACCAGTCAAGCGTTGACAAGTCAAAGTGAATTGCGAAATGTATTTTATGAGTAGCTTACATGCAGGCCAACAATGCAAATGGCCGTGACGGCGAGTGTGAATGGTGCAAAAGTTTATTTTTCACATAAAACTCCAAATTTTAGTGGCTAAATAAAAGGAAATCACTTTGCGTATTAGCCGGAAACACAAACCCATGGCTAAGTAGCTACTTATTTATGAATTGATAGTCGGAGGGTTGGCAGTCGTATTGTATAACACTTATGAGCATAATAAATTGTGCATAATACTATGTACTTTGTATGTATGTATGTGTCTGTTTATTTTTTTTTTGTATTTGCGTGCGACCCATTTTTATGCCACTTTGACTGCTCAAGTGAAATGTCTGTCACAGCTCAAAGCAAATACGATTTACGATGTCTAGAGAGGCAAATACCACATGACAAATGCAACATTGTCGGTCACAAATGAATGTGTGCGTGTGCGTATGTCCTTGTTATAAAAGATACTCGTTTTGCGCTCAAAAGAAAATCCCAAGCTTTTTTATTGTTGCTGATAAGTATTGGTATTTTTTATGGTTGTTGCTACTATTTATTAATATGTTGCCTATGCGCCAGCAAAGTTTTCTTATGTCACTCACTCTGCTCTAATAGCGAATTATGGAGTAGTTATGTTGTGGGCATCTACGCAAGTTAGTACTACAGTCTAGCATAAGGACCAATTCACACGCATATGCACACGCAGTTTCATGTTTCGTGGTGCGTATATTAAGTGGCATTTAACTATGCTCATGCTTGCGGTAAACGAGCGTGTAAATTCTCATTTTATGCGATATCACGTTTCGTTTGCCATTTTATTGCTCATATTATTTAACATTCTTTGCTTTGCTTTTGTGCAACGTTTATTTTTCCTTAACAGCTTACATTGGTAGCTATATCCTTCAAATGACCTCGGCATTTTATTGGGTTTAATTATTGGAAAGTTATTAACTCCGGAAGTACAACCTTAAGTAATGAATAATTTTATATAGTAGATAATTAGGGAAACATAACGAGTTTTTGTTAATAAGTCCGCGACTTTTTTAAGTGCATTTTGGTTCTAAAACTATTTATTATTTTGCGCAGCTTATATTTCACCCGATTCGATTTCTGCTTGTCATCTAGTGTATAGGTGACCAGAGATGTTAGATATTTCAAATACAAGTATTTACATTTCAACTCACATTTTAAGGCTTAATTCTTAAACTGTAATATAAAATTCTTTAAAGCGAGTATTTTCTAATAGGTTTCCGAGATATACACAAGGCCTAGAAAAAAAGTTTTAAAAACAATTTCATCCGAACGAGTTATCTGAATTCTAGTCACTGTGACGGGTGTGACGAGTACGCAAACCAAATAAGCTATTACTTAATTGCATCAGAGTTTCTCTGCTAATTATGTCTTCTGCTTATGGTTTTAAATAGTTCGTTGCATAGTTAAATAAACATTCTCAACATTTACGCCAAAGTTGCTTACCTCTATTGGAAATTATAGATTATATGTGCCAAATTCAACTGTGACGGTCGAGCATGAATACATAAACATACACTATTAGACAACTAAACTAACTTGATTTCTCAAAAAATTGGATTTTACGAACACATACAAGATTCTGCCACCTAAAGAGGGGATAATCCTTGATCGGACTCTTCAACTCCATTGTATGCCTGAGTAATTGTAAAGTACCTTATTTTTAAATAGTATGAGAGTGTTACCTGTGAAACCGAGGCCTTTACCTGTAAAAACTATTTTATATACTGTTTTTGCCCTGATGGTTTCTTTTTTTCCGTAACAGCATAGCTTAAGTTTTCCCATCGCTCGAGCAATATATCTTTATGATGAGCTTTATTATCGCTGATCACAGACGGATATATGACACATTTCAGACAGCAGATAAGTAGCGGTAGCAGTCCCCGGCCGAATTTATTGAAGTTTGTCACACTTTAAACTGTGACGGGTGTGACATGTAACGGGCGTAACCAACATAATCGGTTCTTTTTTCGAAAATAAAACCATATAAATACTTAAAAGCAATTCGCACATATTCACTTGTGTCATAGCGTTACTTTCGTCCGCTTTAATACACTGTGCAAGATGTTTTTTCCTTCAAAAAAAAAAAACTATTTTGTGTATTTTGTAACGGGCGTGATATTAAAATATGCTTCGTTTCAATATATAATAAAATATTTAGTACGTGCCCGAAAAATTTGGGAATTACGCCGTTACAATGCTAATGAATTGTTCTCTCCAGAGACGGCTTAAACAACGCAACAAAGATAATACAAATACTACAAAATCAGTCTTGTAAATTTTGAAAAACCTCTCATGAGTTTGTAAATGGTACAGCCTAAAGTAAAAAAATATCTGGTTTTGACATAAATTTCGGAATTTCGGCTTTCAGTCTTGAAAGTTAGATTTATTTAATTTTTCTTACTAGAAATAATACAGTAAAATTCTTAAGTTTATTTCGTTTCATTCGGTATCGATTACCGTGGAATGAGCCAAATCATTCGTAATTCGATAATTAACTTCGTGGCTTTTTAATTGCAATGCACTAAGGCAGGCAAAAAAACTAATGTTAATATTACGGCAAAATTAAAGGAAGTGAGATTCAGAAAAATTCGGAGGGACAATAGATACTGTAATAGAAAGCCACGCTTATGTTGCTAATAGTTTTCAGACAAAAATTTAATAAAACAATAAAAGTTAAGGTGGTGAATCACAAACAATTACGCCTTTTTGATGTTTCTTTATTTAATTTTTTTTCCTGTTTATTATCGAATAGCCTGAGCGGAGACAAATATTTTTAAATGGAGTAGGTAAAATATATCAAAGAAACACCGTTCGAAAAATTAATCAAAACGGCTTACAATAATAAAAAAACCAGCATTGTTGGTTGCTAGTTATTTGGATCGTATATCGATGGATCGTTTTTGATTTTTCGTTTTTACCACCATAAAAAAACTTAAAAAGGGGGGCACAAAAAATAGCGCTTCGTTTGGAAATTGCCCATTTTTTGGAAAAATGTATCATGAAAACAAAGCCAAATATTTCTTATTGAAAAAAGAAAAGCAGGACGCAATCAATAAAATGGGACAGCCAAAGCTAAGACCTGTCGGTATGTATGACAACATATGTTTAAACTTTACAGATTGCGGGGTTAACATTTAAGAAGTCCAAGTTCATACATTGTCGTGTCCAGAACTTTTACTGTGTATCGGAAGAAAAGAGTGACCACTACCATTAAGGACTGGTAAATGGCTTAAGTCCCATTGGGTATGAGCAAAAAGGAATTACACGAACCGCCTACAGACATTTATATAATTTAAAAGAAAATTCCTGTCCAAGATCAGCTTGAAGTTTTTGCAGCATGAAACGTTGTGTTTCTGTGCTCTACCAGGTGAAGCATCCTCGTCACAATATCCTAGCGCATTATAATTTTTTATTGTTTAACGTTCATATCATTTTTCTATACAGTTATTTAATAAGCACTTTTTATGTATGTTTTTTCCATTTACTGGTGTAAGATCCCAGCAAAACATCGGTAATCGCTTTAGGTAGTAACGTGTTCCAGAACGCGTGACCTTATAATGTCCTCTAATTTATTCGTATCGTTTCGAAAAGGGTAAGGGACCTTGTTTTATGTTTTTTTTTTGTTTATATTCAATGAAAGGAAAATTTGCTAAGCCCAAAAAAGCTCCGAAAATTCGATAAGGCCAAAATAGTTCGAAATCTTTTAATAAAGATCGAATCTCTCTGATTTGTATGGAGGTTTGCTTTGCTTTAAACAGGAAAAGTTTTTTATTCAAAGATTTTAAATTCTTAATGACTATAAGAGGTTGTTTCCTCTCCTCTACAATTTTTAAACTGAGACTTGCCAACTCTGCACTCTAAGCTAGCGATATGTATGTATGTATGCTTGTAAGTATGTATGCATATATGTATTTACACATAATGCACAACAAGTGGCTATTTTCCGTTCGGACTGCAAACTACGAGCATTCTCATTCCCACTTACAGCAAGTAATTTGTCTTTGTCAAATAACAACAAATGATCATTGACAAACGATAATTTGCTGTCTGGACGCATGTCCTTACCGTACCACCGTTAGTCAGCCACATTAGTAACAAGAAATATATAGGTAGATGGAGTTGACAATAAAAAGGCTGCACTTTACATAAGATGCATGCAATCTGCACACAAACAAACTTCTAGAAATGGGTATTTTGCGCACGCTATTTCAAAGTGCATTAGTAATGGTAATGGTAAAGATAATTTTAAAGCTAATGGTAATGATAATGTTAATGGTGATAGTATTAGTATTGGTAATGATAACGGTAGTGGTAATGGTATCTGTAATGGTAATGGTAGATAATAGTAATGATGTTGGCAATGGTAATGGTAGTAGTAATAACATTGGTAATGGTAAGCTTAATCGTAATGGTAATGATAAGTCATAGTATTGGTAATGCTAGTGGTAATGATAATAGTAATGGTAATGGTAATAGTATGGGAAGTGTTTAGGGTAATGTTAATGGTTAATGGCAAATAGTAATGGTAGACAATGGTGACGGTATTGGTAATGATAATGGCATTTTTGTAATCGGAGCGCTTTTCGGATGCTATTTCTAAAGCTAACGTTCTTCTAGATTTCCACATACATGTGTAACTTAGTACATTGCAATATTCGCCTCATATTGTATTTCTTTCCGTACCGTTCGTTTGCTAGATTTAAATAATGTACCCAGTTTACATATGCGACCTTGAGTGCCACAG
Source organism: Rhagoletis pomonella (assembly GCF_013731165.1). Taxonomy (NCBI): domain Eukaryota; kingdom Metazoa; phylum Arthropoda; class Insecta; order Diptera; family Tephritidae; genus Rhagoletis; species Rhagoletis pomonella. The sequence goes on from NW_023458561.1 coordinate 36,095,079, forward strand.
TAACCTATCTGAAATTTCAAAAAAAAAGTTGAGATACAACTTAAAATGCGTTACTAGAATCGAATCGCTATAGCCAGAGGCAGGTCCTTTTAGTTTTCTTTTACTATATTATATATGTAGCATCACGTAGGTGCAATCAACTTCATAGTAAAAGAACGCATTTATTTCATACATTCTTTTTCTCATATCACTACAATTTTTGTCTTTTTCAGATAGGCTTATCTGGCCCTCATGGCCTCATGTATTCTTTCTTCCTCTAATTTATCAAGATTTGAGGGAAGTCAGCGACCTTTGTTTTAGTTTTTATGCATACATACATATGTATATGCATCGATTATGCCCCGTGGTGCATGATTGTGCATTAATTAGTCGCAACTAATCTCATACGGCCATTATTGGAGAAAAGTTAGTTAACCAGTTAGTCCCTGACTCATCCCTTACGGGTATAATTAAAAATTTACTGGTATTAAAGTAGCAAAATTTCCTAAAATAAACCAATTATTGTAAAAAAAATTAATTTAATAAAATTTCATTAAGCTAAGTTGTTTTAAAGATTCCCGTTCGGGTAGAAAAAGGTAAAATGAGTCAGACAAAGGCGAACAATTCCTGAGATCAAAAGTGGCATTCGTCGAATTATCCTTTGCGATTTATCCAGGAGTTATTCCGGATTAGTAGAATTTTTCGCGGGGTTTTTTACATACATACTTACACATATCCACATTTATTTATTTAGTGCATATTTTATTTTTGTTTTGTTTTTTTTTGAAATTTCTTCATTAAACAATTTGTGCACTAACTTTCATCTTTCAATGAAAACGTTAGCTGATACGTTATCCACTTAGCAGCTCACTGGCTCTCTAGCGCTAGCGGTGACTGAACCCAGCTTAACGGTTTTTCATCAAAATTTCATGTTAAAAGCTTTTTACATACTCAGGAAATTTTGCCATACGTTAGTGTATATATTGCTGGAGCGGCAATTGTATGTGTGTGTATGCCCCTAACGGACGATCGAATTTTTATGTTCGACCCTTTTAAGCCATCAATATTTCAAAGAAAATAAATGAACGGTGACATTGTTTAAGCGAGCACGTTTCACAATTTTTGCAGCCAATTTTTCGTTTTCTCTTCTGGGAGGGCCTACTGACCAGCGGCGCAGATTACAAAAAAATTTTTATTCGTTACTTACTTAGGGCAGGTGCATAAATGCTGTTGTGTTGGTACCCATTGTAAATGTTCGAGTGTGTGGACTTTAGTGATTTGCTTTAGCAGTGGGCATAGGTTAACATACATGGGCGTAGCCAGGTAGGGGCAGGTAGGGGCAAATGCCCCAACCTAAGCCAAATGTC
>NW_023458561.1:36096524-36099586 GCF_013731165.1 Rhagoletis pomonella
TTATGTTCTCCATACAAAATATATGAAAAAATGTATGGGCACTGAGTACCCCAAGTCACGTATAGCGTACTCATAATATAAAATACCGTTACTTTCTTTTTATAAAATATATACACCTAGAATTCAGTCAACTTATAAACCAAGGTGCAATCTATCTGCCTATGAAAAAAAAAAATCGCATTGGGCTTCCCAAACCCCCGAAATTCGATATCAAAAATTAATATGGGCACTGAGTGCCCAACTCACGGTTCTAAGGTTAAAAAAATAAAAAACATAATTTCGATTTCAAACTAAACAAAAAAAAATATAAACTTACCTTCGCCAAAAACTGATACGTTAGTGGTCGCATGGGGTCTGCACTCAAGACAGTAGCTACATATTTGTAGGCGACGACGTTCTAGCCGTGACTTAATAAATAAAACCGGAATATGTATTGTCATAAATATTTAAGCTTGTTATTATAGTTAGCTTTAAGAAAGAAAAGCATAACTTTGACCTCAAACTTAGATACAAAAATGAAAACTGGAAATGAGCTTCACCCCATGCGCCTAATTAAGGGCTAAGTGTCGTTTTATGCATGGGTTGTCATATGGACACAGGTTTTTATTACAAATTGTCTTACAATTTTCCTCGCTTTTTTATTGTTAGTGGTATTTTATATAGCTTTGTATGAAATTGTACTAGTTTTCTTTGTAAGTATAGTAGTCTATCGCTAAAAAATATCTTAGAAAACTTAGAAGAGTTTTGTTCGGCGGAACAAAGTGGACTTGATCAGCGGGTAGTTAGTGTATTTCCCACCAAAAAGAATCACGAGCAGTGGTGAAGGTGACACAGGCAATGATGGTTACGGTGGCACTCCATTCCCTCGACAGCCGGCGCTACGTACCGGAATAGCTCGGGTTTTCTCGGCCAAAGGATTTTGTTTCGGCGACTTTACCCGGTTTATATCGCCGAACCCCATCAATCGTTCTACGTGGGTTATACAACACCTTGCAGCCAGGTTGCTCAGCATCCTTCTTCGCCAGGTGGGCATTGAGTCCAACCCCAAACCTGAAATACTTCTGCTTTGTTTACCTGAGGCAACTTAATTTGCACTCCATTTTTGCCAGGTGCAACAACTGCAACGCATGAAGTAATCGAAAACCTGCTAGGCGTCAGGTCACACATGAAGTGGGACACAATTACACTGTCCATTTTGTGTGTCAGAACAGGATATACCGGAGAAAATAATCGTCTTTATGGGTCGGCATGGCGTACTGAAAGATGCGATCCAAGAAACGAAGTTAGAGATTACCTCGAATGTGTTGAGTTCCGATGTGCCCCGTAAAGATCGCGAGGGATACAGTGGTGGAGAGCGAGCTTTCATCTTATATGACAATGTGTAGTATTGTGTCATCGAAGAAAGTATAGACCCCAGTCTAGAATTTCAGGGAATTTTCAAACAAACTTTATCATCCCGTAAAGTTTTGTGTGTATGTTATTGCTGTTGCTTTCTTTTTAAAAAAATGTAACAAATATGAGAAAATTACGGTGGTAATTAAGTTCCATCAAAAACACAAATCCAACTAGACAATTCCTTACTATGTCCGCCTGGAACAGAATATAAAGAAAGTAACGAGCGTAAAGAAAAAAGTGACACGAAAAAAAAATGAATTAATAAATCCAAGGCTTAAAGGTGCACATAAATTTACAAACGCAAAAAAACCGAACGTATTTATGTGTTCACAGAAATTTATGGACGGTCAGTTGGCTTTTGCTGAGTGGTCTGCATAGATTTCAAGTATTTCTACAGGCAAACGTGTGCTCGCATGCCACGTATATGTGTTTACCAGCAGTCACCGCACAGCAAGATGTCCGAAATAAGTTAAGGTAAATTTAATATAAAGGTGGAAACAATCAATCAGCGTCAATTTGTTGTTAATATAATTATGTGTGTGTATGCTTATGTGTCGCCTTACGAAATGTATGCAGGTCAGCTCGAAAATGGAACTAAGAAATAAAAGGGGCAAACTCTGTATAATGGCAAAAAAAAATATTTCAACAGCTACATATATCAAAATTAGGCGGCATTTAAAGTAGATAAAGGAATTACACATAGAATGTGAAAATTAGGAAAAATGTGCAAGGAAAGAAATAAAACATGACATATTAGGTTCGATAATAGCATACTCGCTTATACAATAATGAACTCATTCCAGTTTTTTTGTTTTGGTAAATCGAACTCAGCGAACGGACAGGTCAGCATTAAGGCAGAATATACTTACGCCCACAACGCGCCAAACTTAAAATAACTTATATATGTTAACATGGGCGTAGCCAGGAATTTTTTTAGGTCTTTTTTCGAGGACAATTTCTCAAAAATCAATGAAAAAACGAGGATATTTTTTTGAAAAAAAAGTAGGACATATTTATTGACTAGAATATTGAGAGATACTTTAAAAGTATAATTTTTTGGTTTCTCAAAATAGAGAAACATCTTTAGTATGAGAAACGAATCAAATTGATTTTATACATTTTTACCATTGATTTCGCGTTTTATAAAACCAATTTTCTGGGATTTTCAGCAAATTTCCTGAGGACTTCATCTACTATTTCGGTTTTTCTTTCCTTTACCACACAGCGCTCACAAGTATCTTGTATATCTACCTAAAGTCGTGTTTGCAATAGAAATGCGATGTTGAAACCCACCGCACCTTTTTCGTTGCGATGGTAGAGGCATTCGAGTCAACGACTGAGCGCGAGTTATGTTTCTATAAACACTTAACACTTATATTTCCACTGTACTTCTAATAAAACACTTTGTTTAATTACTTCGTGGTAGAAGTATGAATGAATGAATGAGTTTATTATCAAATTTACATCGCTTTATGTGTGTTTGTCTGCACCTGTTGATCTTCTAATGATCGATATCTTCTTCGACGTTGAATTTGTTTTGGGTGTTGAAGGAGTTGAAGATTGCGTCGACCTTGCTTGTTGTTGTTAGGGTAGATATCAGTGATGTGTGGTGTAACGGCTTTTTCTTGATCTGCTTTGGCTGCTGCTGTTGCTATGGCTGATGTGGT
>NW_023458561.1:36099686-36112493 GCF_013731165.1 Rhagoletis pomonella
AAGCGAGTATGCTATTATCGAACCTAATATGTCATGTTTTATTTCTTGCCTTGCACATTTTTCCTAATTTTCACATTCAATGTGTAATTCCTTTATCTACTTTAAATGCCGCCTAATTTTGATATATGTAGCTGTTGAAATATTTTTTTTTGCCTTTATACAGAGTTTGCCCCTTTTATTTCTTAGTTCCATTTTCGAGCTGACCTGCATACAATTCGTAAGGCGACACATAAGCATACACACACATAAATATATTTACAACAAATTGACGCTGATTGATTGTTTCCACCTTTATATTAAATTTACCTTAACTTATTTTGGACATCTTGCTGTGCTGTGACTGCTGGTAAACACATATACGTGGCATGCGAGCACACGTTTGCCTAAAGAAATACTTGAAATCTATGCAGACCACTCAGCAAAAGCCAACTGACCGTCCATAAATTTCTGTGAACACATAAATACGTTCGGTTTTCTTTTGCCTTTGTAAATTTATATGCGCCTTAAAGCCTTGCAATTTTTTTTCGTTTATTCTTTATATTCTGTTCTGGGTGGGCATAGCAGGGAATTGTCAAGTTGAATTTGTATTTATGATGGAACTTAATTACCACCGTAATTGTATAATTTTAAAAAGAACGCAAAAACAATAATATACACGCAAAACTTTACAGGATGGAGACGAATAATCCTAAAGTTTGTTTGAAAGTTCCCTGAAATTCTAGACTGGGGTCTATACTTTCTTCGATGACACAATACTACACATTGTCATATAAGATGAAAGCTCGCTCTCCACCACTGTATCCCTCGCGATCTTTACGGGGCACATCGGAACTCAACACATTCGAGGTAATGTCTAACTTCGTTTCTTGGATCGCATCTTTCAGTACGCCATACCGACCCATAAAGACGATTATTTTCTCCAGTATATCCTGTTCTGACACACAAAATGGACAGTGTAATTGTGTCCCACTTCCTGTATGACCTGAGGCCTAGCAGGTTTTCGATTACTTCATGCGTTGCAGTTGTTGCACCTGGCAGAAATGGAGTGCAAATTAAGTTGCCTCAGGTAAACAAAGCAGAAGTATTTCAGGTTTGGGGTTGGACTCAATGCCCACCTGGCGAAGAAGGATGCTGACCAACCTGGCTGCAAGGTGTTGTACAATCCTCGAAGAATGATTGATGGGTTTCGGTGATATAAACCGGGTTAAGTCGCCGAAACAAAATCCTTTGGCCGAGAAAACCCGAGCTATTCCGGTACGTAGCGCCGGCTGTCGAGGGAATGGAGTGCCACCGTAACCATCATTGCATGTGTCACCTTCACCACTGCTCGTGATTCTTTTTGGTGGTAAATACACTAACTACCCGCTGATCAAGTCCACTTTGTTCCTCCGAACAAAACTCTTCTAAGTTTTCTAAGATATTTTTTAGCGATAGACTACTATACTTACAAAGAAAACTAGTACGATTGCATACAAAGCTATATAAAATACCACTAACAATAAAAAAGCGAGGAAAATTGTAAGACAATTTGTAATAAAAACCTGTGTCCATATGACAACCCATGCATAAAATGACACTTAGCCCTTAATTAGGCGCATGGGGTGAAGCTCATTTCCAGTTTTCATTTTTGTATCTAAGTTTGAGGTCAAAGTTATGCTTTTCTTTCTTAAAGCTAACTATAATAAAAAGCTTAAATATTTATGACAATACATACTCCGGTTTTATTTATTATCTAAGTCACGGCTAGAACGTCGTCGCCTACAAATATGTAGCTACTGTCTTGAGTGCAGACCCCATGCGACCACTAACGTAACATTTTTTGGCGAAGGTAAGTTTATATTTTTTTTTGTTTAGTTTGAAATCGAAATTATGTTTTTTATTTTTTTAAGTTAACGATAATAGAGTACTTTAATATATTTGATAATACACACATCGTTTTTTTATTTCGAAAACTCATTTCCCATTCTTGTTTTTTTCAGCTCTTCTGACCTTCAAGCCAGGGCGATTTGGGCTAAATTGTAATGTTGCGTATACGTAACGTAGACTTCCTCGAACCGTCATCGATAAGGTGCTATCTGAAAGATGGTCTCATACTAATGTTAACGGTATACATAAATTTTTATATGATCGCTGAAGTCGGTCGTATTTTTTGCTAAAGATTTTTGGTTTCAATAATGGACTGCCCTCAACTTTTAAGCCAGCTAAAGCGACTAAAGCGACAAGCAACTCGTCATCGCCCCGATAAAAATGAGTTGGCTAGGCAAATGTAGTTGGCTAGTATACCCGACGCATAATAAGTGCATTAGAAAGAGTGTCATTCCGCTACTGCAGAGAAATATACAGGTAATAGAGACATGCTGCAGCTTGTTAAGCGAGCATAAATTAAAGCGATCCGGTCAAGCAGATCAAGGACGATTATTACAAGAATCTTGTAGGCACAACGGGGTTAACTACGGACATACCAGTAAATTAACACTAAAATCGCAACAGATAACTTAATGGTCATAGTAAAGAAGAAGTTGAGAAATGTCTACAAATATAGAATAGAAGAATATCTATTGAAATTATACATACACATACGACAGGTAGTAAAACAGACAAATATTCAACCTGAGACGTAGACGAGCAACTTAAAATTTTAGCATTTAAAAATAATTTACTATACACAGCTACCCATGGAAAGAAACTAAGAGTCAGGAAATTCTGCGTCGAACCAGGTCTGAGAGATACAAAGCACATCGACAGACGAGCATTCTAATAAATGTCTCACATTATCAAATTTATCGCCCAAATGCGTATGTATTTCTTCTTTTGATGTATAAAGAGTATATTTTCAGATTAATTTGAATTTTCTCATGTGTACAAATCTTTGTCGGACGGTGTAACAGTTTCACGAAAGCAATTTAAGTTAAAAATTTTATTTTAGTTTTACTTTAGTATAAAAACTAACACAAAGATTAAAATCATTTTTGCACTTAAATTGTTGGTGAAATTGGCAGTAGGAATTGTTTTATAATTTCAATATATGTATGAATAAAATTTACTTTACCCTATAACTCAAACTTAATTAACTCAATTCATTGTATTTACGCCTACGCTGTACCATCTGATGTTATTCGCATACATACATACATACATACGTACATAATTTCTTAAGCACTTAATATCAAGTTTATTATTCAACACAAAGCTCTACAGAAAATTAATTGAGGACCATTTTCTTCGTGTTAATTTAGTTTTGTTGACGTCTTATTTATGAGCAACACTACACTATCACTAAACAAAAATAATAGGGAAAAATAGAGTGTCAAAAAGGTCTTTGAACCCATTAAGCTAGATTTTATTGTGTATTCTGATAATCCATGTAAGATATTTTCCATGGAAAGCATGTACACAAGCACATTAACAATATGTAATTATGTAAACTAATGTCCCATTCGCATTATTTTTCTCCTCCTCATTCCGTCAGAGGCGGCACTTCGTCATACAATAGCTTTTGCTCAAATCTTTTAAGAAATTAATCTAACTTCAACTGAAATTAGAATTAATGTAGTGTGCGTAGAGAGATAAGCGTGTGAGTAGCTCAATTTATTAACCAAAGATTTGCGGTTAAAGACACGTACATAGGAAATGGCAAAAACTAGACTTTTGGTTTTCTGTTCAACGTAATTAATGCTTGAATTTTATGCGCTAGTTGACTAATTCAAAAATATCTATTATATTAATCTGCATACAGGTATTTAAGCCGGAATGCTAAGTTGACAAAATTTATTGGTATAAGTAGCTGTCAAATTTGAAACTACACTCTGTCTTTTGGGAACACATTGAGACCATAAGCATTGGTTCTTCAAAAACGATAAACTCCACGCTATGAGCAAAGTTTCGTAGGCAGCTGGTATCAGTCTCAGAGATTCTTTCCTTAGTCTTACGGGAAAATTAAGTTTTAAGTTACAACATTAAGGCAGTGTTGCTGAATACATTAATGGAAGATATTATATTAGCGGCGAATGTATTAAACGCGATAATTTCTAAGTGTCAGAAGAACGGACTCTTTACATCCGGCAGACTTACCCCATGAAGCACTGAACAATTCGTAAAGACGGAGCTTTCTTTTATCAATAACCGCTAACGAAAGAAGAATATATGATGACTTTTCTGCTTTTGTCCAGTTTTATTTGGGAAAATGGTAGTGAAATTCAACGCGACGGATCTGCTTCCGACTCCTTACACATAAGGGAATGTGTCAATCCACCGCATGGCCTCCTTGTTTTCATAGATAACCATGTAGTCCTATAGCGACAGCAATGCCCGAGTGATGATAACGGCTTCGAGTGGGGACCCTATCAGAATGGGCAAGCCAATAAATTAAAGAAAGAGAAAAACAACGCAGGTGCAACCGCCTAATACGCCTTCTGGCCCTTTGGAGAACATTTTGCGACAGCTATGAGGCAACCTCAGCTCGCTCTGTAATAAAAGGTGTTAAATTCCCAGAAACAGCAACACTTTTCTGGAATCGATAAGTCGATCGGTAGGCCCCTGGGGTTGAGTGCCCATCAAATACCGGCACGGCTGCGAATACAATACTCAATAGGACAGGCGTCTCACGACCAGGCTCGAGTAGAGAAAGGCGACAAGCGGCCACAAAAGATAATTCCGGTTGAGTTGTCGCGGCGGAAAGTATAGTATCAAAGTATAACGAAGTGAGGTTGGGCACATTTCCTCTGAATGCGAGAGAGTCGGTTTAGAAGGAGAAACTGTCAGAGCTGGGGTTTCGGTGGAAAACCAATCCCTGCCCCAGAAGCAAAGGTCGGTGCAGTATCAGTAACCGTAAAAAAAAAGACCTAGCTTTGCTGAAGTTGCTAGGGACAGGGTCCTCATCGGGGTTCTTGATCGCGGCAAACTTCAGGACCAATGGAAGTGGGTGAAGGCGGCTCTGGAAAATGTAATTTTTTTTGTTTTGTTGGAGAACCCTGGAACCCCCCCGCGTGCAGATATACCGGCTGGTAAAGGGCCACATTAAGGCAGGAGCTATCTATCCCGGATAAAATCTGGAATGAAATCTTGAATACCTAGGGCAAGGGCTTGGTTCCTGTTATGGCATCATCGTCAAAAGGCATCATATATATACATACATATGTACATAGTATGTAAATACACACTTACGTAAGTGCGTAAAATAAAAGTTTTCTGACGCCTTATCATACCGCCATCCAACATTCTCTCAGCCAATTACAAATGCCATCAATTGCGTATGCGTGAATATTTTTTTTATTGTGGCAACGAAGCGTTAAATTTAAAAAGTTTTGACTGATGCACTTTGAAAGTTTTCAACAAAAGCAAGCAACGTGGGAGCCAAGTTCAAGCAAAAGATTGAGTAGAATGCAAATTGACGAATAGAGCAGGATAAGACGTAATAAAAATAAAGCCAATACATGTGAAAATTAAGGGCATTTTAGTTTGTATGGGCAAATTTAAAAATGAGTTTTTTGTTGAGCGCCGACCGGATATTTTTTCCTTTTTATTTGAAAAATTTATCGTAAAAATTTTAAGTCAATCGGTTAGCGTTTTATAGAAGCGAAAATTGTTTCAAGTCTGGTTGTAATTATCAGCAGGTCGAGTATGCAACGCGCACATTCGAGCAAATCATGTGAACAAATCAAAGGAAATTACAAATATATTTTCTGACAATGTAATTTAATTTCAGGCTTATTTAGATTTCTTTCATCCGGAATTTACTTCATTTACATTTAAACACAATTGGATCGTTTAGCCCGCTCGCTCTAGTGAAAATATTGGTAATATTGTGGAATCTTCTGAACCAAGTTCAAGGTATGTCCTTTCCTTGACTACAACTGCGAGTAATACAGGTACTAAAGGGGGAGCTGCAGTTCTGTTGGAAAAAAATTGGTCGCAAAATGTATGCGGTTGCCTTGTCGTCACCACATAATTAAATGAAATTAGTACCAGGCTGACCGAGGTTAGCTAGGAGTGCATATACTGTTTAAAGTTTTCAATGTTTGGGTTTCAAATACTGGTCATTTGGATAGCTTAAAAAAAAACACAAAACATTTTTCAAATAAATTAAATTTAAGACGTAAATAAATTTACTTAACTTAAAATTTGGGTGACACGCCTATTTATAAATACGCTGGAATGAATAGTAAATATCTTGAGCGTATATGTACTGTGTATGCATGCAAAAAAATGCTGACTAAATTTAACAAAATAAATATTTTTAATACATAGAAGCGTGGCAACCCTGATCGCAAAAGATTTTCGGACCAAAGATGTTACCAATACCTTTCATTTAAGTTTAAGTTAAATTGTATAGAATCGAAAATAAGTGGCAACCTTACACTAATATCCTAAGATAAAACACTTAGTATATAGGGATACCCATGAATATTAATATTATAACTTTACTTTCTAAACAAAAAATAAATACATATGCGATTCAAAATGTCACTTGACTTAATTAGCTGACCACAACTGTATATTTATATACAAGAATTGCTCGTTTAATGTTAAAAGATTTTGCGTGCTGTACCTGATGTTACAATTTTTGAAAGTTTTGCGAAGACTTGGCCAAACTTAACCATCGGTCGATTGAAAATGGCATCGAAGATGTTGCCGTTTGTTTAGTTATAAATGCAGCAGAATGGGAGGACATAAAAAATTTCAATCAGGGATGATTATAAAAATTTGTTCAATTGACTTTGACACTAATGGGCGTAGAACCGTTTCGCCTTTTTAGTCATTATTTTACATAAAAAAATGTTAGGCTTAAGATTTTACGACAATTAATAAGTATTGTGAAATCCCTAAATATGATCGAAATATAAAAGCCGTAAAATAAGGATTAAAAATTAGCGGAAAAATATAATCCAAGAACAACTATTATTTTTGATCAAAAAATAAAAATAAATCATAAAATAACGATTAGAAATTATCAGAAGATAAAAATGAAAAATACGATTTTGCAATGATTTTAAAATAAAAATCCTTCATAATAATGATTAGCTCCAGAAAGAAGTACAGTGAAAAATAAATCAACTATTTGAACAATTTTAGTCTTAAAACGATTATTTAGACGAAAAAGTACAGAAATTACAAATTTTTTTATTGTCACTCGAAAAAATTATATAAATATATATTTTGTTTTATAACTTTGGGAAGTTTTTAAATAGAATGTTTATATTAGAGGCAATGGAAGACGGCATCAAATAAAAGATATCTGTAAAATTTTAAGAGAGTGCCATTAAATTAAAAAAATGGCAGCATGCTGAATATCTCCCGCAGCTGTTTTGTAATTTTTGAAAATTCATGTTTTTTTTGATTTTGGAAGTTTAAGATACTTCGAAATTTTGGCATTAAAGGAAGAAAAGATTCTTCTTGCTACGAAAAAATCTAGAGTAGTCTTATAACCTGCTACAAAATGAAATAAAAATTACATTGATTATACGGTGACGATGCTTTGAGAAACAAAAATTCCAATTATATAATTTTTATTGGCGCACTCGAAAATCATTCTAAAATTGTTATAAACATTAAGAAACTTTAGTCAAAAGTTAGCCTACTTTTTACATAGCTTATTCTTGACTAAGTCTAAAAAATTGGCAAAGCTAAGTTAAGTTGAGTTGGAGAAACCAGCCCTGTGACTTTAAAGTTAAGGCGTGTGAGTAAACGTCTTAGCTTGTTGTGTATGGTGCTACGGGCGTATACGTTACATACACAACTACACAAAAGGTACTTGAACTTGATCAAGTGTTATAATTTTTATGCTTTAGCATAATATTTTTTAAGATTTTATTTAATTACGATTTCGCGATGGAATCTTGCTCTTTATAAAAAAACTAAAGATAATGCATGGTGTGAGATTAGTTTGCCACCATTTTTTTTTTTATCAAAAAAGGTTTTTGCTGAAAAATGTAACAAGGCGTGAGATTTACTCATAATAATGTTTACCATCTAACAATCAGAGGTTATATTCGATGTAAATAAGTTGGCTTAAATTAAATAATATAATAATAAAACAAGTGGGATTGAATTTTTTCCGTTTTCCGCCTGCTTCCAAAAAACATCCCTGGGTGTGAGAGTATGAAATTTTTGAAAAAAGCTACTTACAAAACCTTTAATAATTGAATAATGGATACGTACATACTATTTAAATAATCAATAAAGCAAATTTTTTTTGTGAAATATGTATCACTCATGGACGCTTAAAATAAAAACGCCCGCGTTGAAAATAAAAAAGCCAGCAAATCATTAAAATGCTTATATCGCCACATGTGGCAGTCACATGTAGTCTACCTGTACGTTTTACTGTTTCATGCATAATTTTGCTTGTTTACATTTCTATTTGTTGTTTTAGTTGGTGCGTGTTGTGCGCACCGCATTTCCAATTAACATTTAATTGTAAGTAAATAATGTAGCTCAATTTTCAATTTCCAAACAAATAGTATACCCAAACATCGCGTGCATTATGCAAGCGCAGCTAATTAAAATTCACATTTCAATTGCGTACTTACTGCTATCTCGTCGAGCATGGCTGGCCCTATGCGCAACATTTGTGCGAGTATTTGTGCAAATTTCCAATATTTGCTCTAAGCCACTGAAAGTAAATATGTACAATACAAAATTTGGCAGCTTTCCTATGCATGATAAAGCTTATGCTTGGTGCGAAGTTGAGTGAAGCCGTTCCGAGAGCAGCAGAGCTGTAAAATTGCTGTAGCTGTATGAAGGCATATTCCAGAGATGGGCAAGGCCGAGACCGAAAAGAGCCACATGTAAATTCTAAATGCTACAAAGAGCTATAAAAAACAACAACAACAAAATTTTTATTTTTAAAAATCTGGTTTGACGTTAGTTAAAGCCGCTCATTACAGCTTCGTTAAATGTTGGTTAGTCAATTGTGAACGGTATTTTGACTTTACGAATTTCATTGTAGAAATAAATAATACGCAGCACACAGCTGTTTTCAATACCGGATATTTTAAATCTGGTACTTGTTGGCGGAATTCGAGCATTGGCAAAGCGGCGATTGTATTTTTATGAGAAGCTGCTTATCACGGCAGAGGATGAAAATATTTTTATTATCTCCTTGTAGAGACAAATTCAAGTTTTGCAAATGCTCCATCATATCGGTAAAGAACATTAGGGAAGAAAGCCAATTTTCATTCTTCAATTGCGGGTAATTTTCCGATCTCAATTTGCATATGTACATATGTGTTTATAAAAAGAATAAAATAAAAAAAACGCAATGGAAAAGAATGTTCAGCAAAGAAATTTGTATTTTAAAAAGTAAAAAGTACCAAAATGTTCTTAGCAAAGAGAAAGTAAAAAGAGTCGCACTTTGCTAAGAAAAGGGCCGCATTTGGTTCAAGAGAGCCGCGTTTGCTCACCGTGGGCATATTCAATAAGATAGAAGTGATTTCGACATTTCTATCTACAATCATATTGAACAAATTTCTTCAAATTTTTTTTTAGTTGTTATAATACAGACTGCGTTTTAATAAACGCTTTAATTCTTTTATGATCTAAAAATTATATCCGAAAATAATGCTTATAATATAATCCTAAAAATATAAAATAAGTAATTAATGATTTTAATATAAAAATCCTTCATAATAACGATTACTTTCGATCCCAGGTTAAGATAAATATATTTATGAATTTCTATTTCGGCAGGAGTTGTGTACATTATACCACACATGTTTATGTGCTTGTTCTCCATTTTCATTTGCTTGACATTGAGTTTCTATTACCTTTACTTTGATGAAATTGCCACAAAATGGAAAAAATGTGGGTTGCAAAGGGGAAATGTCGGTTGTCATAGCAGTAAAGTTAAGGTATATGCATGTGTGTAAGTATATATTAATATACAAAATTTATGAATTTTCCCATCCCCATTTGGATATACTTTAGCTGAAAATAAGCGCAAATAAGCATATACGCAAAAATATGTCGCTCAGCTTTGGATAAATTAATTTTGCACTTGGCTGAAAATCTACATATCGTCATCTGAAATACAAAAAGACGTAATAAACATCGTCGTTGAAATTAAAGTTGTAACTAATAAAAAATTCAAAATTCAGGTTTTGACTGATATAATGGGTTTCATCAAATAGCAGCTCCCACATCACATAATGAAAAAAATAAAAATTTTTAGTCACGACTTTTTCCATTTCAGTTACGATGTTGTTACGTCTTTTTGCATTTCAGGTGACTCTACATATGTATGTGTACTTCCTTTGAGCCCCCTTTCCTACACCTGTGTACATATGTATGCACACGCAGACGTATTTTTAATTTTCCTTCGATGACTTCGACACAAATGCGGAAAAAGCCTCACTCTTCTGGTTCATTTACTGCGTGCGTACGTGACATATTTCAATTTGATTGGACGGAATTCGACATTTTATTAACTTGAAATGCTTTGAATTAAGTGCATTAGACTTTTTTTAATTTTTTACTTCTCATTTCCTTCTTCTTGTGGTTGACTGATTAAAATTTAAGTAAATATGTATATGAAACTACGTAAATTTCGTTTAGAATTTTTGTATAAAAATATCCTACTTAAGTTTACCGTCAATTGTGTAAATGATAATTTAATTAAATTTGAGCAGCAATTCATGATAATAAAGTAGATAATACCAAATCGGGATTTCAATCTAGAAGAATGCTTCGAAATGTCCTCCCGCTTAAAGTCGATCCCAAATTTGTACTTTCTCTGTGGAAATTTTAGGTCTATGTTATGTAGTTTGACTATTGTCAATTAACTCTAATGCTTTGTATTGCATGCGTTCCACGTTTCTCGTTTTCAATCTCATAAATTGTTTATAGTGACTTTTGCTAAAATTTCAAAATAAAAAGTTACCAAAGCAAATTCTATGGGACTGAGAAATATTATTTTCTACTTTTTCGTCCTTTTGTAAAAGCGTGTTAGTTATATTAAAAAGCACATTTTATGTAAATAAACGCAACATAAGAAATCATTTACTACAATAGTGTTATAATCCAAAAAAAAAACATAAATTTTAAGTTGATTATGCAAAAATTACCGCTATCTGTTTTTCAACATAGACGTAAACGTAAAAATTGCATAGCTGTATCGATTACCAGTATCTCACTAGAACAAAGTATGTATTCATTTTTACTATGGGCGTAACTATTTACATACATAGTACATATATGTAAATTCAAAACTTGACACTATTGTAGTAAATAAGCGATATGTATGTAGCGTCGGCCGCAGAGGAGCATTTGCGGCCAAAATCGCAAGGTGAATGTCATTTGCTTCAGCTACCAGACAACCAAGCGACAGTTACATGGCAGCAATGATGGCCATCAAATTCTACGACCAGCTGCATTGTAGGCACATAGTACTCAACGCCTTATGGCAGTAAGCAAAGGGCAGCAGCTGCCGTGGTTGGTACGCATTTTATTGCGAAGCAACGCAATCAAGCTACGAGTAGTCTGCACTATTTGACATTGACAAATGAAACATTAATCGAATTTCTGTGCAACGTTGAATGTAAGTAGAATGAGTGAGCGTAATTTTACTGAAAAAAAAGGAAAGTAGATAAATTGGTTAACAGCTTCCCAAGTGCTGGCGTGCAAATGGCAGAGTCACTTAATTAATTTGCAATTATTGGTGGTGTTGTTATCAAAAAGATAGTCGAAGGTAATTTGATTGGGTTTTATGTGCCTGCCAGTTGGACTATTTTGTGAGGAGGTGCGTGCATAAATACATAGGTAGAAAGCAATGAATAAATAAACATGTAAAATAAATACATAAAGGGCGTCAGACCTGCACCATTTGTTCGATTTTCAAAAATTAAGTTTCAATTAAAAAGGCTTGGTCAGTAGATATGCAATAAGGCTACTTTTTAGAAAAGAATTTAAAAGTTAAAGCAATTAATACAGTATGCGCATCAACCGAAATGACTTTGAAAAGGCTTTATTTCGTAACTACATATAGCCGGGTTGCCACCTTTTTAGTAAAAGAAATATTATAATTTGGAGCACACAATAGTAGTAGTGAAAATATTTTGTTAGGGTTGCCACCTGTATTGTACAGAAGTCAAATTTAGTTTCCTTGTGTACTATCTTATACAAAAGCAATATGAACTATTAACAAGTAATTTTTAGGCAAAAAACAAAACCGACTACAATTCTCATATACAAATTTAAGATTATCGTTGATTTCTTCATGATCCGATGATCCGATTTAAAGCAAATTAAAATGGGACCACCTGTATAGAAATCGATGAACGTTGTCCAAAGTTATGCGGTAACATACAAACAAAAATTCTCCGACGAATTGATGATCTTTCTCCTTTTTGTGAAGTCGCCCAGCAAAAAATCGGTAATCGCTTTTAGTGGTAAAGTGTTCTAGAAGGCATAGCGTTATAATGCCTTCGAATTTTTTTGCTTCTTTTAGGTATTGCCGGTAATGCAAAGTAGAATGTCCTACAATATTTCAATTATTTCGTTTCTTTGTTTCATTTCGGGGAATGCGAAGTAGAATGCTGCATCGTAGTCAGCTGAAAAATAGAAAGAATATCCAAAAATTGTTTTTCTACCGTTACTTTCTGTGGACATTTTTCTCGCATAATAATCATGTTTTGCTTTGTCCAATTTGCAGCGAAATTGAAGTCAGTCAATGAAGTACAAGAGTGAGGAAGTACAATTTTAAGCTTAATTAAATATGTATGCATGTATGTACATACCGATGTTTAAGTAAAATCTAAATACCTAAATACATAACGGGTGATTTTTTAAGAGCTTGATAACTTTTTTTTTAAA
>NW_023458561.1:36112593-36125869 GCF_013731165.1 Rhagoletis pomonella
AAAAATATTAATTTTCAAAAATTACATAACATTTCTACGAAAAGTTGCTTTTCCCCCATATAAAATACATGGAAACCTTTGACCGCTTTGAGCGACCTCTAAATATTTTTTCATTTAAAAACAAAAAAATATGAGTATATTTTTTCGGTATATAACAATCCTAGGGGGCGAGAGCATAAAAATTCCGACTTTACTTTTTCACATGTATTTTTGACCACCCCAATGTACATACATATATTCCAGGACATTCATTTACGAATACATATGTAAGATTATGTGTATATATTAGTAAGTAAGGCAGCAAATTGCATTGTTGATGCATTGACATGAAAACTACGACAAGCTTTGTCTTATGCGCATAATCCCGGAGACTGGATTTCCGTTTGGTCGGCTGAATGCATGTAATTATAGCGAGTATGTACTATAGTGTACAGAAACTAATAGAATATGCACACAAAGGCATATAAATATGCTTGTGTGGGTACAAGAAAATTCATATTTTGTCAGATTACTAACGAATGCAAAGGACATTCTGTATGATGCAATTTCGCATGGCATATGTAGTATAATGAATTCAAGCATATTGAAGAGTATTTTACAGGCTTAGAGAATTAAGTGTAAATTATTTGTTCATAATAATTACAGCGAAACATCACTGCATTTACTCGTAAGCCGATAACAAATATATCCATATTTCTATTTCCAGGAAAGTTCAGCGATTGTTTGACATGTAATCTACGAAACAGCGATTAGGTAAGTGAAATACGGAAATAATGAAGAAGCTGTGGGTTTCAGTGGAAATTCAACTAACTATAAACACCCGACTGCATCACTGCACAGTAAAGTCGGAGTTTTAATGCCGCCACTTAATATTTTTCGATCCGATAACTCTGCTTCACTTCAGAAGACTTCCTATAAAAATACCTAATTGTTTAGTTAACCATTTTTAATGCTAAAGATTTTTTATTTATCCCCCATTGCATTTTTTTTGGCATTTTCTGTAGTTTAACACCATTTCTACGAAATGTTGTGTTTTTTCGGGTGGCAATCCTCTTTAAAAGTATTGTCGAACTCAAATCTTCCAAAATCTCATTTGTGTTACATTGTGAAACATATCTTATTTAACTGATGAAATAAATTGAATTGGATTTTCTTAGCACGTTGTAAATCTCCTAAATGCAGTTCAGAAACAATTAAATTTCGAAAGTATTTCGAATGACACCAATATTTTAAAAATTCATTTGGCTTATTTTGTAATTCGAATTTGACTATTTCAACATTTGACAACCCTCTTCAAACACAAAAAATCTAAACGCTCAGACTAAAGATTTTTCGTTTGAAACCCATTTTTAACCGACTTCACAAAAAGGAGAAAGGTTATGAATTCGTCGGAGAATTTTTTTTATCTTACCGCATAACTTTGGACCACTTTAATCGATTTCTATACAGGTGTTCCCATTTTAATTTGGTTTAAATCCGATCATCGGATCATGAAGAAATTAGCGATAATCTTAAATTTTTTATGAGAATTGAATTCGGTTTAGTTTCCTTGCTGAAAAATTACTTGTTAATAGTTCATATTGCTTATCTATAAGATAGCACACAAGGCAACTAAATTCGACTTATGTACAATACAGGTGGCAACCCTCTCAAAATATTTCCCACTACTAATATTGTGTGCTCCAAATTAAAATATTTATTTTACTAATGTGGCAACCCTGCTATATGTAGTCACTAAATAAAGCCTTATCAAAATCATTTCGGTTGATGCGCATACTGTATTAATTGCTTTAACTTTTAAATTCTTTCCTAAAAAGTAGCCTTATTGCCCATCTACTGACCAAGCCTTTTTTATTGAAACTTAATTTTTGAAAATCGAACAAATGGTGCAGGTCTGATGACCTTTATGTAGTATATAGATATTTATTTTACATGTTTATTTATTCATTGCTTTCTACCTATGTATTTATGCACACCTCCTCACAAAATAGTCCAACTGGCAGGCACATAAAACCCAATCAAATTACCTTTGACTATCTTTTTGATAACAACACCACCAATAACTGCAAATTAATCAAGTGACTCTGCCATTTGCACGCCAGCACTTGGGAAGCTGTTAACCAATTTATCTACTTTCCTTTTTTTCAGTAAAATTACGCTCATTCATTCTACTTACATTCAACGTTGCACAGAAATTCGATTAATGTTTCATTTGTCAATGTCAAATAGTGCAGACTACTCGTAGCCTGATTGCGTTGCTTCGCAATAAAATGCGTACCAACCACGGCAGCTGCTGCCCTTTGCTTACTGCCAGAAGGCGTTGAGTACTATGTGCCTACAATGCAGCTGGTCGTGGAATTTGATGGTCATCATTGCTGCCGTGTAACTGTCGCTTGGTTGTCTGGTAGCTGAAGCAAATGACATTCACCTTGCGCTTTTGGCTGCAAGTGCTCATCTGCGGCCGACGCTACATACATATCGCTCATTTACTACAATAATGTCAAGTTTTGAATTTACATATACGTACTACGTATGTAAATAGTTACGCCCATAGTAAAAATGAATACATACTTTGTTCTAGTGAGATACAGGTAATCGATACAGCTATGCAATTTTTACGTTTTCGTCTATGTTGAAAAAGAGATAGCGGTAATGTTTGCATAATCAACTTAAAATTTATGTTTTTTTTTTTGGATTATAACACTATTGTAGTAAATGATTTCTTATGTTGCGTTTATTGTTATAAATAATTGAAATTACATAAAATGTGCTTTTTAATATAACTAACACGCTTTTACAAAAGGACGAAAAAGTAGAAAGTAATATTTCTCAGTCCCATAGAATTTGTTTTGGTAACTTTTTATTTTGAAATTTTAGCAAAAGTCACTATAAACAATTTATGAGATTGAAAACGAGAAACGTGGAACGCATGCAATACAAATCGTTAGAGTTAATTGACAATAGTCAAACTACATAACATAGACCTAAAATTTCTACAGAGAAAGTACAAATTTGGGATCGACTTTAAGCGGGTGGACATTTCAAAGTATTCTTCTAGATTGAAACCCCGATTTGGTATTATCTACTACTTTATTATCATGAATTGCTGCTCAAATTTAATTAAATTATCATTTACACAATTGACGTTAAACTTAAGTAGGATATTTTTATACAAAAATTCTAAATGAAATTTACATACTTTCATATACATATTTACTTAAATTTTAATCAGTCAACCAACAGAAGAAGGAAATGAAAATTAAAAAATTAAAAAAAAAAAAGTCTAATGCACTTAATTCAAAGCATTTTAAGTTAATAAAATGTCGAATTCCGTTCAATCAAATTGAAATATGTCACGTACTCACGCAGTAAATGAACCAGAAGAGTGAGGCTTTTTCCGCATTTGTGTCGAAGTCATCGAAGGAAAATTTAAAATACGGGTGCGTGTGCATACATATGTACGCAGGTGTAGAAAAGGGGGCTCATAGGGAATATACATACATATGTAGAGTCACCTGAAATGCAAAAAGACGTAACAACATCATAACTGAAATGTAAAAAGACGTGACTAAAATTTATTTTTTTTTTCATTTAATGGTGTGGGAGCTGCTATTCGATGAAATCCATTATATCAGTCAAAACCTGAATTTTGAATTTTTTATTAGTTACAACTTTAAATTCAACGACGATGTTTATTACGTCTTTTTGTACTTCAGATGACGATATGTAGATTTTCAGCCAAGTGCAAAATTAATTTATCCAAAGCTGAGCGACATATTTTTGTGTATATGCTTATTTGCGCTTATTTTCAGCTAAAGTATATCCAAATGGGGATGGGAAAATTCATAAATTTTGTATATTAATACATACTTATATACCTTAACTCTATTGCAAGCAAATGAAAATGGAGAACAAGCACATAAACAGGTGTGGTATAATGTACACAACCCCTGCCGAAATAGAAGGTCATAAATATATTTCTCTTAACCTGGGATCCAAATTAATTGTTATTATGAAGGATTTTTATATTAAAATCATTACAAAATCGTTACTTTTTATTTATATTTTTACGATTATATTATAACCATTATTTTCGGATATAATTTTTAGATCATAAAAGATTTAAACCATTTATTAAAACGCAGTCTCTATTATAACGTCTAAAAAAATCCAAAATAACAATTATTTCTGATAAAAAAAAAAATCAAATCAGTAAAGATTAGAGATGATCGGAACAATAATAATCACAAAATAATGATTAAACCTCAAACCGGGAAAACCCTAAAATCAAAAAAAAATGTGGCGAATATTTTCTTTTTGTCAACCACAGCCTTGAAAGTAAGAATTTCCTATTGCGAAGTTAATTTAACTTTCGGTTTCCGCATAAGATGAGAAAAAAGAACTGTCTGAAGGCATCCTTGCCGGTTAAGGTATATATAAAAAAATTATGTAAAAAAATATTTTTTAAAAGGAAACTTTTATTTAACAAGTACACTCAAGCGAATTGAATAAAATAGTGTAACAAAAGATTTTTTAGTAAGAAAATTTTGTTAAAACTGCACTAAAATGTATAAAATAAAATAAGTTAAGCTTTCGTTAAAGTTACTAAAAGCCAAATGGCGAAAGGAGTTACTCGAACTCTAATGAAAATTGTAATAATTTGTTTTGATTTACTTCGTTTTTCAATTCGGGAAGTTAGTTTAAAATCAAATCGAAATTTGCGCGGGTTGAGCTAGTTAAATAAAAGCTTGTAAAAAGAGAAATGTATGTTATTTTTTGGCTTTGATATTAATTAAAAGACATTTTTATAAATTGGTATTGAAGACACAGTTAGCTGTTCGCAGGGTTATGATCGACAAAACTATTTTTTGATTGAAACCCAGTTTTCAATCGTTTGCGTCACTTTCCCAAATTCCGTTCTATAAAATCTATTGGTTAGTAAAATCAGAAAATTTAAGTTTTTTTGGTTCTAAAATCACATCCATTAGTGGTCGTTTCTAGGAAAAAGTATACAAATAAAATTATGTTTTATTTTGGAAACAGAAAAAAACCAAATAAACGATAATACAAGTTTTGACATAAAGAGGCAAAGCTGCCTTTAGGCCGCTCTTACATTTTCACGTCTAAACAACAATTTTTTGTACTTTCATACTAAGAATGAATATTCAGCACAAAAATACATTTGTTCACACTTTCGATTAAAATTTGGAGCGGATTTATTGAATATGACTTGGTTTATTTGGCTCTTAAAGGCTTACTCCTACTGAAATTCATTTTTGAGTCTAAATAACTAAAATTTGGAAGTAAAGCGGGCAAAAAGCGAATATTAAACAAAAAGGGACAACGCATTGATAAAAAATGTGTATATAAAATGTCCATGAAGAGATTCCACTACTTTTTATGCCTCAAAAATACTAGCCGATGAAGATCTGATAATTGCATATATCCCAGTAGCGTACCTATTGGCAAATCATATGTTGAGAGAAATATATTTAGTTGACGCAACTAAACTCTTTTCTCAGTCTATACGTATGTATATAAGCAAACGTTTATACGAAACACGCTTATGAGAAAACAATGATTAGAGGAAGGGATTTTCCAGAACCAAGATAACTGATTTCATAATTGTATAGAGAGTTTTTCTTACAAGACTGGCTAATACTTAATTTGCATATCTTTTCGTTTAATGCAAAAGAAAGCCCCTTACTCAATGTCTTTCCAAATTTAGCTCTGAACAATAGTCGGTAAGTTACTCACTAAAGGCCGAATGGAACTTAAAATCGACCACTTCTTAATTAATTTCTGTGATTATTAGGAATCAGTATAATGATAAAATTCGCAATTGGAAAACTTCGGTTTTTACAAAGTTGTGTAGCTATTGAGAAATGACTGAGCTATTTGATTTCTCTCCGAAATTCTATTTTTAGAATGTTTAACTTTTTAGGTGTGTTCGTCCTTAAATTATTTGTTTTTGTTATTTTATGGCCTTATAACAATTATATTCAACAATTGTTATTGAGCTTGAGGCCGTTATCAGTTCGTCGGAATATTTTTTTTTTTATGTATGTTACCGCATAACTTTGGACCACGTCAACCGATTTCGATTTGCATCGGAAAGGTAGTGTGTCAGAGGTGGTCCCATACTAATCTGGTTAAGATCCGATCAGCGGATCATGAGATATATATATATATATATATTTTTTTTATATGGAAGTTGAAGTCGGTTTTTTTTTGCTAAAAATTACTTGTTAATATCTATATTACGTACATTAGAATAATAATAAAATTAATGTTTTCCATTTCTAATGATAATTTCATTTAAAAATAAAAATTTTGTTGTTGTTTTTTATAGCTCTTTGTAGCATTTAGAATTTACATGTGGCTCTTTTCGGTCTCGGCCTTGCCCATCCCTGGAATATGCCTTCATACAGCTACAGCAATTTTACAGCTCTGCTGCTCTCGGAACGGCTTCACTCAACTTCGCACCAAGCATAAGCTTTATCATGCATAGAAAAGCTGCCAAATTTTGCATTGTACATATTTACTTTCAGTGGCTTAGAGCAAATATTGGAAATTTGCACAAATACTCGCACAAATGTTGCGCATAGGGCCCGCCGTGCTCGACGAGATAGCAGTAAGTACGCAATTGAAATGTGAATTTTAATTAGCTGCGCTTGCATAATGCACGCGATGTTTGGGTATACTATTTGTTTGGAAATTGAAAATTGAGCTACATTATTTACTTACAATTAAATGTTAATTGGAAATGCGGTGCGCACAGCACGCACCAACTAAAACAACAAATAGAAATGTAAACAAGCAAAATTATGCATGAAACAGTAAAACGTACAGGTAGACTACATGTGACTGCCACATGTGGCGATATAAGCATTTTAATGATTTGCTGGCTTTTTTATTTTCAACGCGTGCGTTTTTATTTTAAGCGTCCATGAGTGATACATATTTCACAAAAAAATTTGTTTTATTGATTATTTAAATAGTATGTTCGCATTCATGATTCAATTATTAAAGGTTTTGTAAGTAGCTTTTTTCAAAAATTTTATACTCTCACCCCCAGGGATGTATTTTGAAGCAGGCGGAAAGCGGAAAAAATTCAATCTCACTGGCTAAAGAGGTTTCGAAATTCTACCAAACTTATACTTATGTTATAGTATTTAATTTAAGCCAACTTATTTACATCGAATATAACCTCTGATTGTTAAATGGTAAACATTAGTATGAGTAAACTTGTTACATTTTTCAGCAAAAACCTTTTTTTGATAAAAAAAAATGGTGGCAAGCTTATCTCATAACAAGCATTATCTTTAGTTATTTTTTATAAAGAGCAAGATTCCATCGCGAAATCGATAAATGATAATTTAAAAAATATGCTAAAAGCGTAAATATTATAACTCTTGATCAAGTTCAAGTACCTACCAGTAGTTGTGTATGTAACGTCACACACCTTAACTTTAAAATCATTAGACTGGTTTCTCCAACTCAACTTAACTTAGTTTAGCTAATTTTTTAGACTTAGTCAAGAATAAGCTGCGTAAAAGGTAGGCTAACTTTTGACTTAAGTCCAAAAAATGGCTAAACTAAATTAAGTTGAGTTGGAGAAACCAGCCTATAGTGTTTAAAGGTAATCAACTAATCAACGCATTTTTATATTAGGGGAGCTTACGTTGAATAGCATTTTAGGTGTAAAGTTGCTACGTAGCAATCTACCACATGTTTTGTGGCTCTTCCAACAACAAAATGCGTGCTAGATTGCTACGTAGCAACTTAACACCTAAAATGCTACGGAAAGTGAGTACCGCTTTTAATTTATAACAATTTTGGAATGATTTTCGAGTGCGCCAGTAAAAATTATATAATTGGAATTTTTGTTTATCAGATCATCGTCACTGTATAATTTACGTAATTTTTTTTTTCATTTTGTAGCACACAAGTCTTATAACTTTAGATTTTTTCGTTTAAGCAAGAAGAAAATTTGCTCCCTTTAATGTTAAACTTCTAAAATCAATAAGTCATGAATTTTAAAAAATTACAGTAGTTGTTCTTGCATTGTATGTTTCCGATCATTTTTAGTCCTTATTTTATGGTTTTTATATATCGATTATATTTAGGGATTTCACAATACTTATTAATTGTCGTAAAATCTTAAGCCTAACATTTTTTATGTAAAATAATCTGCCTTATCCTGAGTTTCACCTGAAAAAAAAATCACCCGAAAATTTGTCATCCGCCCATAGTAAAACCATGGAAACCAAACCAAACCAAACCACCTAAAAAGGTGAAACGGTTCTACGCCCATAAGTGTCAAAGTCAATTGAACAAATTTTTATAATCATAGCTGATTGAAATTTTTTATGTCCTCCCATTCTGCTGCATTTATAACTAAACAAACGGCAACACCTTCGATGCCACTTTCAATCGAGCGATGGTTAAGTTTGGCCAAGTCTTCGCAAAATTTTCAAAAATTGTAACATCAGGTACAGCACGCAAAATCTTTTAACATTAAACGAGCAATTCTTGTATATAAATATACAGTTGTGGTCAGCTAATTAAGTCAAGTGACATTTTGAATCGCATATGTATTTATTTTTTGTTTAGAAAGTAAAGTTATAATATTAATATTCATGGGTACCAAGAGATGGTTCTTAAACAATGCTATCCCTATATGCTAAGTGTTATTCCTAAGGATATTAGTGTAAGGTTGCCACTTATTTTCGATTCTATACAATTTAACTTAAACATCGCAACATGTATATTAAATGAAAGGTATTGGTAACATCTTTGGTCCGAAAATCTTTTGCGATCAGGGTTGCCACGCTTCTATGTATTAAAGATATTTATTTTGTTAAATTTAGTCAGCATTTTTTTGCATGCATACACAGTACATATACGCTCAAGACATTTACTATTTATTCCAGCGTATTTATAAATAGGCGTGTCACCCAAATTTTAAGTTAAGTAAATTTATTTACGTCTTAGATATAATTTATTTGAAAAATGTTTTGTGTTTTTTTCAAGCTATCCAAATGACCAGTATTTGAAACCCAAACATTGAAAACTTTAAAAAGTATATGCACTGCTAGCTAAGCTCGGTCAACCTGGTACTAATTTCATTTAATAATGTGGTGACGACAAGGCAACCGCATACATTTTGCGACCAATTTTTTTCCAACAGAACTGCAGCTCCCCCTTTAGTACCTGTATTACTCGCAGTTGTAGTCAAGGAAAGGACATACCTTGAACTTGGTTCAGAAGATTCCACAATATTACAAATATTTTCACCAGAGCGAGCGGGCTAAACGATCCAATTGTGTTTAAATGTAAATGAAGTAAATTCCGGATGAAAGAAATCTAAATAAGCCTGAAATTAAATTACATTGTCAGAAAATATAATTGTAATTTCCTTTGATTTGTTCACGTGATTTTCTCGAATGTGCGCGTTGCATACTCGACCTGCTGATAATTACAACCAGACTTGAAAAAATTTTTGCTTCTATTAAACGCTAACCGATTGACTTTAAATTTTTACGATAAATCTTTCAAATAAAAAGGAAAAAAGTATCCGGTCGCCGCTCAACAAAAAACTCATTTTTAAATTTGCCCATACAAACTAAAACGCCCTTAATTTTCACATGTATTGGCTTCATTTTTATTACGTCTTATCCTGCTCTATTCGTCAATTTACATTCTACTCAATCTTTTGCTTGAACTTGGCTCCCACGTTGCTTGCTTTTGTTGAAAACTTTCAAAGTGCATCAGTCAAAACTTTTTAAATTTAACGCTTCGTTGCCACAATAAAAAAAATATTCACGCATACGCAATTGATGGCATTTGTAATTGGCTGAGAGAATGTTGGATGGCGGTATGATAAAAGCGTCAAAAAACTTTTATTTTACGCACTTACGTAAGTGTAAATTTACGTATTATATATGTATGTATATATATGATGCCTTTTGACGATGATGCCATAACAGGAACCAAGCCCTTGCACTAGGTATTCAAGATTTCACTCCAGTTTTTATCCGGGATAGATAGCTCCTACCTTAATGTGGCCCTTTACCAGCCGGTATATCCAGGGTTCTCCAACAAAACAAAAAAAATTACATTTTCCAGAGCCGCCTTCACCCACTTCCATTGGTCCTGAAGGTTGGAGGCGAGTTCGCTACCGCGATCAAGAAAACCGATGAGGACCCTGTCCCTAGCAACTTCAGCAAAGCTAGATCTTTTTCTTACGGTTACTGATACTGCACCGACCTTTGCTTCTGGGGCAGGGATTGGTTTTCCACCGAAACCCCAGCTCTGACAGTTTGGTAGCGGGTCTTCCTCCTTCAATATCGACTCTCTCGCATTCAGAGGAAATGTGCCCAACCTCACTTCGTTATACTTTGATACTATACTTTCCGCCGCGACGACTCAACCGGTATTATCTTTTGTGGCCGCTTGTCGCCTTTCTCTACTCGAGCCTGGTCGTGAGACGCCTGTCCTTTTGAGTATTGTATTCGCAGCCGTGCCGGTATTTGATGGGCACTCAATCCCAGGGGCCTACCGATCGACTTATCTATTCCAGAAAAGTGTTACAGGTTCTGGGAATTTAACACCTTTTATTACAGAGCGAGCTGAGGTTGCCTCATAGCTGTCGCAAAATGTTCTCCAAAGGGCCAGAAGGCGTATTAGGTGGTTGCACCTGCGTTGTTTTTCTCTTTTTTTAATTTATTGGCTTGCCCATTCTGATAGGGTCCCCACTCGAAGCCGTTATCATCACTCGGGCATTGTTGTCGCTATGGGACTACATGGTTATCTATGAAAACAAGGAGGCCATGAGGTGGATTGACACATTCCCTTATGTGTAAGGAGTCGGAAGCAGATCCGTCGCGTTGCATTTCACTACCATTTTCCCAAGTAAAACTGGACAAAAGCAGAAAAGTCATCATATATTCTTCTTTCGTTAGCGGTTATTGATAAAAGAAAGCTCCGTCTCTACGAATTGTTCAGTGCTTCATGGGGTAAGTCTGCCGGAAGTAAAGAGTCCGTTCTTCTGACACTGAGAAATTATCGCGTTCGCGTACATTTGCCGCTAATATAATATCTACCATTAACGTATTCAGCAACACTGCTTTAATTTTGTAACTTAAAACTTAATTTTCCCGTAAGACTCCGAAAGGAATCTCTGAGACTGATACCAGCTGCCTACGAAACTTTGCTCGTAGCGTGGAGTTTATCGTTTTTGAAGAACCAATGCTTATGGTCTCAGTGTGTCCCCAAAACAGAAAGTGTAGTTTCAAATTTGACAGCTACTTATACCAATAAATTTTGTCAACTTAGCATTCCGGCTTAAATACCTGTATGCAGATTAAATTATTTTATATAAGAGATATCTTTGAAGTATTCCACTAGCGCATAAAATTCAAGCATTAATTACGTTGAACAGAAAACCAAAAGTCTAGTTTTTGCCATTTCCTATGTACGTCTTCTTAACCGCAAACCTTTGGTTAATAAATTGAGCTACTCACGCGCTTATCTCTCTACGCACACTACATTAATTCTAATTTCAGTTGAAGTGAGATTAATTTCTTAAAAGATTTGAGCAGAAGCTATTGTATGACGAAGTGCCGCCTCTGACGGAATGAGGGGGAGAAAAATAATGCGAATGGGACATTAGTTTACATAATTACATATTGTTAATGTGCTTGTGTACATGCTTTCCATGGAAAATATCTTACATGAATTATCAGAATACACAATAAAATCTAGCTTAATGGGTTCAAAGACCTTTTTGACACTCTATTTTTCCCTATTATTTTTGTTTAGTGATAGTGTAGTGTTGCTCATAAATAAGACGTCAACAAAACTAAATTAACACGAAGAAAATGGTCCTCAATTAATTTTCTGTAGAGCTTTGTGTTGAATAATAAACTTGATATTAAGTGCTTAAGAAATTATGTATGTGTGCGAATAACATTAGATGGTACAGCGTAGGCGTAAATACAATGAATTGAGTTAATTAAGTTTGAGTTATAGGGTAAAGTAAATTTTATTCATACATATTGAAATTATAAAACAATTGCTACTGCCGACTTCACCAACAATTTAAGTGCAAAAATGATTTTTATTTTTGTTTTAGTTTTTATACTAAAGTAAAACTAAAATAAAATTTTTCACTCAAATTGCTTTCGTGAAACTGTTACACCGTCCGACAAAGATTTGTACACATGAGAAAATTCAAATTAATCTGAAAATATACTCTTTATACATCAAAAGAAGAAATACACACGCATTTGGGCGAAAAATTTGATAATGTGAGACATTTATTAGAATGCTCGTCTGTCGATGTGCTTTGTATCTCTCAGACCTGGTTCGATGCAGAATTTCCTGACTCTTAGTTTCTTTCCATTCCAAATTACAATTTCTATCAAAAGGATCGCGTGGGTAGCTGTGTATAGTAAATTATTTTTAAATGCTAAAATTTTAAGTTGCTCGTCTACGTCTCAGGTTGAATATTTGTCTGTTTTACTACCTGTCGTATGTGTATGTATAATTTCAATAGATATTCTTCTATTCTATATTTGTAGACATTTCGCAACTTCTTCTTTACTATGACCATTAAGTTATCTGTTGCGATTTTAGTGTTAATTTACTGGTATGTCCGTAGTTAACCCCGTTGTGCCTACAAGATTCTTGTAATAATCGTCCTTGATCTGCTTGACCGGATCGCTTTAATTTATGCTCGCTTAACAAGCTGCAGCATGTCTCTATTACCTGTATATTTCTCTGCAGTAGCGGAATGACACTCTTTCTAATGCACTTATTTATGCGTCGGGTATACTAGCCAACTACATTTGCCTAGCCAACTCATTTTTATCGGGGCGATGACGAGTTGCTTGTCGCTTTAGTCGCTTTAGCTGGCTTAAAAGTTGAGGGCAGTCCATTATTGAAACCAAAAATCTTTAGCAAAAAATACGACCGACTTCAGCGATCATATAAAAATTTATGTATACCGTTAACATTAGAATGAGACCATCTTTCAGATAGTACCTTATCGATGACGGTTCGAGGAAGTCTACGTTGCGTATACGCAACATTACAATTTAGCCCAAATCGCCCTGGCTTGAAGGTCAGAAGAGCTGAAAAAAACAAGAATGGAAAAAGTGTTTTCGAAATAAAAAAACGATGTGTGTATTATCAAAAATATTAAAGTACTCTATTATCGTTAACTTAACCTTAGAACCGTGACTTAGCTATACAACTTAATCTCGTGACT
>NW_023458561.1:36125969-36149505 GCF_013731165.1 Rhagoletis pomonella
AGTATGCGAGGTGGCGTACAATGAGTGTTTTTTAATTCTTAGTGATTACACTGATAAACAGTAGTTTCTTTAAACAAAATTAAGTTGTTTTTTTTAGTAGATACCATATAAATCTCATACTTAGTTTTATTCAATTACAGCCGCTCGGAAACGTTCCTTAAATTAACTCTAACGGGCACTTAACTAAAGATCGTTAAATCTGTTAATTAATGTTTCCTCTCAGAGTTAAAAATTATGAAGTAAAAAATTTAAGTATGGCTCCAGTTGCGTCCTTTTATTTTTGTAGCATCACTCACTTTTTCCATTCAAATTGAAATAAAATATAAAAATAAGTATTTATATCATTTTGCGCGCACTGGCCCAACAGACGCAATGGCTGAGTGGGTAGAGCATTGGCGTGCCATTCGAGAGATCCGAGTTCGTGTCCTGGCGCAGGAAAATTTTCTTTTTCGTTTTTTTATTTATATATTTTTTTTCTTGTTCAATTTTTATAAACTATCTCTATTGATTTTTTTTTGCTTTTTTGATATAATTTCCTTTTGATTTACAGTTTTGATTGCTTTAAAAAGGAAACAAATTCGTTTTAAATTTAATTAAATTTTTATTACGAATGCAGGGTTAAATACAGTTTTCAAGTGGATTTCATTAAATGTTCCTTAAATGCTGTTGTAAAAAACTGAGGGTGACTGTATTTTAATAATGTAATTTCATGTAACTTTTGTTAAGCTAATTTTTGTGCATCAGTGTTATTAGGAAGCTACTGAAAACTGCCGACACAGTTGCAGTGAAAATATTTTTTTTTATTATAAATTTTCGTCAAAAGCGCTACGAATGTGGACTACCGAGCACATGAAGTTTAAATTTTTTTTTTTTTTGTAAATATATGGTTTTTGCTAGACTCTGTATGTTTGTCTGTGTTACATACATATGTACATACATATTGTTAAGATTGCAGATGGAGACGCCTACTATCTAAAGCTTTAAATATTTTACATGAGTAAAATAAATAACCGCCAGCCTAAAAACATCAATCAAATGCAAGGTTATAAATCTCAATTTTCCATAAAAGTTATTTTATTAATTTTTAGTCATTATTCATAGCTGTTTGTGCTATTACAATAATTCATTGGCCAAGACAAAGAAAGTGAAAGTCTGATTCAAATATTAAGCATTTAGGTAAATTGCGTAAATCACTAAAATTAGTAGGCGCAAAAGTTAAATTTAAACTTGGGTGGCGAAATTTTTTTAAAGAAAACAGCAGAAGCAAAAGGTTCAGATAAAAATGGGATAATATGAAGCATATGTATGGATATGCGAGAATTTAAATTTGTGCGAAAATGATGCACATTTAGAGTTACTATTTTAGTTTTAAAGAAACATTTCGCAGC
This sequence comes from Rhagoletis pomonella, assembly GCF_013731165.1. Lineage (NCBI taxonomy): Eukaryota > Metazoa > Arthropoda > Insecta > Diptera > Tephritidae > Rhagoletis > Rhagoletis pomonella. The sequence goes on from NW_023458561.1 coordinate 36,127,358, forward strand.
TTTATATGTAATTAGTTCAAGAAGAACTGAGGGAAGTTGCAATTAAATAAGTTGTAAGTACATAGATATAATGTTTATATGAAAAAATTGACAGCATATTTTGCATACATATCTACTAAACAAGCATGTGTATTTTTAACACCATTACACTCGTATTAGAACAAACTTTTCTGAGATGAGTAAAAAACTCTTCTTTAAATTTAAAATTTTATTAATGTATCCCTTTTTGCACACACAAAATAATGCAAGTCCAACAAAACTACAGGTAATTGAGTAATACATTTTTCATTACATACGTTAACGTGATTTCACCTTTCACTTCTATTCATCGTCATCAATGTCAACTCTTTTCGTAATCTCTTTTCCTACTACTTTTGGCACTTCGGGTTAACTTTGAAGGTAGCAAAGTATCTACTCATATATTTTTATGCTGATATTGATTAGGCTTTTCGTCAAATATTCTGTCTGTTCGCAAAAGGTTTGTTTAACTTTAGTAAGATGTTTGAATTCCTTAAGATGTAAATATTTGTTTAGTCGTAATATGGATACTTATTTCTAAAATAATAATATGTCTTTCCTAAAACAAGCACACATACTTAATTTGAATTGAAATACTACTACCACTTCAAGGGGAGTGAGAAAGAAATAAACGCAAAATAAAATGGTCTCCATAAGCCTAAAATGGCAAATACCCCGAATTAAGTTCAGTATCTTCTTCGTTATGATTGTGTTACGTACAGCCTTCACTCAAGAACGAATTTTTTCACAAGTTATTATGCACACCTCATTCACACGAAGTATGCGTCCAAGTAGTGTTGACACTACACCTTAACAAATATGTAAGGCGATTTTTTTTTTAGTGATGGGATTGCCATTTATGGCAATCTGTTTTAACCTGATATGCACATATTGATGAAAATTTAGAGGATAGACATGACTACGTATCTTTAAGGGTCTCACCAAACTTTTTCAGCAGTAGAATGGAAGGTCCCAGAGCTAGTCTAGTCTTCCGTACCAACTGTAAAGATAAAGGCGACGGAAACTAGACCCCATGAATTTTATAGTAAGTAGGTCCGAAATTCAGCGAAAATCACTTTTAAAGTCGTCAAGAACATTCGTTGAGTACAATAAGCAGGACAGGATGATTTAAGGCTTTCAAAAGATTTAAAAGCATATCTTATGGCATTTATGGGCATTGAGGGTTCAGTTGATAGCGTAAAATTCAGAGAAATAGAACTGGAACTCTCCAATAGAGGAGCACATCCAGCAATAGTAAAATGAGTAAGCAATATTCTACAATAAAAAATAATCACAGCCACCTTAGGGCAAGCCATCCTGTGAGTTACAGCGGTATCCCGCAGGGGAGGGGGGAGTACTATTATCACTGCTACGGTTCGTACTAGCTGACAACCTAAAAACATCCCCAACAACGAATGGTACAAAACAATTGGTTATGCCAATGACATATCTGTAAAAGTCAATGGCAATCATGAAAGGCACATAAGGGACTTAATGGAGGATGCCTTAAATACCTACCAAAATTACTATTGTCCCCATGTCACCAGAACATTAAAAATAAATGAGATCTCTATCTCCCCTATAGGAAGAGGTTAAATATCTAGGAATTATTCTGGATAAAAAACTATCTTCAATTTAGTAATAAATAAGGACACGAAAAACCTTTTGACGACAAAACTACTTCTACGGAAAATTTATTTAACATAAATCTAGAGAATGCTGGAATGACATGGACGTTCTCATTCACTCCAAAAAATTCCTAAGCTTTACTTTATACAATACAATAGAGCAAACATCGCTCTCACCTTAAACAAAAAAAGTCTTAGATTATTGTCCGGAGCAATCACAAACAACTTCGCCTGCAATAAACACTAATACAAAATAGGAATACCTAGCACAATTACTTGCTGATTCTGCTGTGATGAAGAAGAGTCTATGGAACAATTAAGCACCAAATGTGAAATCCTAGACCACAGGATACACAAAATTGTAGGTTCATACCTACTAGAAGATGAAGACGTTCAAATGCTCCCTCCAAAGGAGCTGGTTCGATCCATCGGTATACAAAATACATACATACATAGGTACGAAGGGGCGTACAATAGATCAAATTGGTCGCAGTGCACAAAGGCCTTCGCCTATATAAGATATTTCATTGAAAATCGTTTTAATGCTTGTGGTAATTCCGTGTCAACAAATACCAAATTGGTTCTTGTGTTGCCTGTTAAATTATTGGAACGATATTCACATGAAGTTCGCGATAAGGCTTAATATCTTCCGATAGCGTAGAGTGACAGATGGTCTCAAACACCTTTGATTTATCCAATTATACTAGGACCGTTCTCTCACAGGGGCGGTTTTGGTTTAGGCCACGAGTTATCTGCTGACGCCTCGCTGGGCTTAGGTCACGTGTTAGATACAGTTGCAGCAGGACCACAAGCGTCTTCGTAAAGGAGTTATCGGCCGATGTTAGCTGGTTTCCCCGGCTCTTGTAGTGAAAATATTCTCCCTGATTTCTACATATCCAAAATTATGATGGTGGCCAACCACAGATTATGAACCTTGATACGATATACCACTCAACAAATGACTTTGGAGGCTTACGACTTCCCGATGGCCATCTGGACTTCACCGCTGGTTAGAGCAAGGCGGCACTATTTTTTGGTAGCACGTGCAGCCTTCTGGTCATTCGACGCTTAGCCTTATCTACCTAGGTGTAAATTGTCGGCTAAATAGTATCCGCATTTTACGGGTCCGACGAGACGAGCCCATCGATGGAAATTTCCTCTGTCGTCACGTCTCGTTGGACTGAACAGATACCTTAATAGGAAGTTCGATAGTTTTTGTTATGTCTGACGAGCTACTGCAGCTAACCACAATCCTGGTGGTGTCATCCTACAGTTGAAGAGCTCCATATAAAATATGATTTTACTGTAGTTTGTTATCTGTGCTATTTTGGCTTAGGAATAAGAAATCTAAAAGCCGCATAGATTGGCCAACTGCCAACGTAATAACTGCCTGAAAATGTTCAAATTACAGGTACATATCGACGGCTGAGTGGATTTTTTAAGCACCTTTCACCTGTGATCTCGGCAGCCAGCTCGAAAATTTCCTATCTCCGAAAACTTTTAAAGAACGCCCTATTTCGGAATTTGGTTGAATAATGCCCTATGTAAGGATTTTTTTTAAATTCCCTATTTCAACTAAAAATATTCAACAGCGGCCGAAAATAGTTGATTAAGGTGTGAAGGCTTATCAAGCCACCTTCCAAAAACCTTTCAGTTCCAGTTCCCTTTTCTGCCTTAGGATCACTAGTATAGAAAGTAGTAACCGAGTTCTCAGTCTTTTCATTCCTCTCTTGTAGAAAACTCAATGTTGTTCTTTCTTGAAAACAGGCGCTGGGTGGAAGTTTGTCATGCGGGCCGAAACATAATAAAAGTATTCTCGAAGTCTTTCAAAGCCCTTGCACGGTACACGGATTGCACGGTTTGCAAAGCTGTCTCATAGGAAAACCGGTTTTTGGCGTACAATCCGTGCACCTTGCAGGGGCTTTACAAGACTTCGAGAATACTCCTGATATGTAAATATGACAACCTTGTCAAATTAAAGAGAATCCTAATCTAGCCGAAAACTTTCAGCGCAAGATTTACGTTCAGTTCGATGCAATTTTCCTGCCAGTAGTTACCTCTGAATATTTTACTTTCACAGAAACACATAGGTTAATTTCACTATGCTCAGTAAGGATGTGACCTTCCAGTTTTCTTTCGGCATAAATAAAACTAACGCTTACCTAGCTAGAGCTTACAGCAAAACCTTTGGATGTGACCGAAATCTTGCATTTCCGTTAAAAGCTAGTTCACTGTGAAACACGAAATAAGAGACGCGTCCCTTTCTAAGCTCTACCAAGGTATAAGAAACCGTATTTCCCCCACATATTTAAGGCGTAATATTTCAATTTAAATTGAGAACAATTTATTTATTTAGTATCCCTATAGCAACTGTAGCTTGAGGACTAAAATCAATTTATAATTCTGAAGATAAAAGCTTAAACATACATATGTACCTTTTAATGCTTCGCTTTTTGTTTTTTATTAAATTTTTATTTATTTATTGTCGGATAGACGAATTGTATTTATCAGTTAATGGAAATCCTTGTACATTTTTAGCAAAATTCGGCAGTGTCTGGATTATCACTTTCAATTACCGCCTGCAATTCTTAAGAAAAATCAAAAAAAAATATTTTTGATTATTTTTGTTGCTTGAAAAAGTACTATGCTGTTGCTGTAAATTTTCTTGAAGAAATTAAATAAATATAAATACCAGCATTTTTTTCTAGAGAGTGGCATACTGATTTTGTTTGAAGAAAATTTCTTTTCCATTTCTTGTGCGTCATTTTTCGTTTTTCTTTTAAGCTATAGAAAGACCTTTAAATAAAAACTTTATAATATTAACTTCACGCTTCACCAAGAGTTCAGAGTAAATGTTTAATTGTGTTAATAGCCACGCATCTGCGCTTCACTTTGTACTTTTTATAAAGGCAGATAAACTTTTCAACCACTACCACCAAGTAATTTTCTCCGCGCATTTACACACGTACATATTTATACATATACATATGTATGTATGTTTATACACCCGCATAAAGAAAAATGCTTTATGTTCACTGTTAAGCTCTTTAACGCGCTGATACTTAATCAAGCAAATTGCGAACGGCGGAGAGGTCAAACCGGTCTTAATTAACAAGAAAAATTTAAGACAACAGCAACAAAAAGGGCTGCGCATGGTGTACACATTGGAGCCAGATCCGCTGAGCAAAGACATAACTGAATTTACATTTATGCGTAATAAATTGGAACTAATAGATATTGACAGGGTACGCGCGCAAGACGACTGACTGAGTGGGAGGGTCTGGCTTGCTGTCATTTTGGGTAAGCACGTTGGATGCAGAACGGAGCAGCCTTAACCGGCGACCATGCGTGCGAAATATTGGCGCGTAAGCATTTTCATCGATGTGCATTAAGCTGGAACGCAAGTCAGTTAAGCCGAAAGGTAGACAGCAATAAATAGCGACAGCAAGGAGGCAATAATGTACATAGTAAGGCAGGCAGAAATAAAGCGGAGACAAGTAACATCAGCGGCGCCAGTTGGAATTTGGCCAGTTAAGTAAAAGCGCTGATGCCAGCTAGTAAATACATATTCCAACACAGATTTATGCTTTGCCAGTTCTACATATAAAATTCACAAAGCAGACGAGTTAATAATTCGGCACACACACGTGGAGGAGCAAAGAGTATAATGAAAAAAAAAACAATAAACGTGTGATGCCGACAACCAGCCAACGGGCCGAATAACCTAGCGACCAAGTCACCATTCGTCGAATGCGCAGCATGCAGTAATTATCCTGCAAGTGACATTGTCACGTAATCGTTGAGCAGGGATTGCAGATGTCGGCTGCATGCGCAACGCTTTTCCATGAAGGACCTTCTTGCTTTCTTTAGCATCATCTCAGTGGGCGGCACGTAATTGACGCAATTGTGGAAGGAATTGAAAAGTGAGAAGATATTGCAAAATAAATGAGCGCGCTGTGGAAAGAAGATTCTCTAGGAAAATATAATTTTACAATGGTAAAAGTATCGTTGAATGTGTATGTCTTTTTTTGTAAAAGGCAAGTGCTGAAATATACATTTTTAATACTCTTGCAATGTAGTTGAAAGAAATTTAGTAAAACACGATGTAGTTCTTATTAGAAATGGAGTAAGCTTCAAACAGGTAAGGAGTAAGTTTTCTAAGTATCTATGTCGTGTAATGGTTAGAAGTCCGCAGGGTATGAGATCGATGCCAGTATCCGAATAACGTCAAAAGCAAAACAAAAGAAAATAGTTTTTTCTAATAGCGGTCGCCCCCCCGGGTATGTATTTCTGCCAGCTTTTAATAAAAATACAATCGGCGTTCGGAGTCGGCATAAAAGTGTAAAGGTTAAGTTAGTATAGACTTAATTTACGTAACGTAACCTAATATATTGGCCAAACCAATAGACTGCCCTGTCCACCTTTAGTTCATACACTTTGAATTATTATTTCTACTTCGAGATTGTATGAACTTAAAGGTTAATGTGTATGAACTAAAGGTGGGCAAAGGTAGTATTCTTGTTCAGGAACCGCTAAGTTCGAGATGTGGCCTGTATGGCGCGAAGAAGTTTGGCGTTGGTGGTACTCCATCTTCCAATATCTTTTCGTACCGCTGCCAAACAGATTGTTGATTACTTTCACCCTGCAGCCAATCGTTACGCTAGCGACCATTGAAAGATACTGAAAAAGGAGGCAAAAGGCGTGTGTGTGTGTGAGAATCATTAAATGCTAGCAGGATGGAATGCAGTCCGAAACGTTCAGTAAGAAATAAGGCAGCAAACAAATACTCTCGAGACTGAGGCTGTTCTCTACGTACATAAAACTACATACAACGATTGCGCTGGCTTGAACATTTTGTATGCATGGATTATCCAGTGAAAAGATCGCTCAATTCGGCAGCCATGCATGGTAATTGCTGAAGTTTTTTGTCCTCTGTCATAAATATTTCAAACTTTTTAATCGCAGTTTCTAGAAAATATTAAGACCAGGTTTAATATAATATTAAGCAAGTTTGAATTAGCTAAAAAATCTCAAAAATTTTTCAAAATGTTTTTCGCTTACGATGTTACGATGTTACAAACAAAGCGAAAAAAAATTTCAAAAATCGAGGAGATTTTTGAGCTAACTCAAACTTCCACAATATTATACTAAAATTTATTGGGCTATAAAAATTTCGTACACGATTTTTTATAGAAATTTCGAATAAAATTTGTTATTAAGTTAAATGGTACAAGGGTATGTATTTGTTTTTCGTTGTGGCGTGCACTACATTTTCCTGAAAAAGTAAATTAAAACTAATAAATAAAAATGGTCAAAACTTGTATCAACAAGTCGTTTATAATTATCGGGCCATCAGTATATGTATGTACAAGCATCCCTCACTCGGCGATATTGAATTAACTCCACAGAGAAAGAGATACTGATCGTAAGGCCGTCATATGGGGCACTCAAACATTGATAAAATAATTCGGCTGTCTGACCGGAGACTTAATTCTGGTACCACGGGGAGCAGTTTTGCCCACGGAGTTTACTCCAATCTGCTCGTTGCGAATGGCCCTTCGGGGAGTTTCGTGGTGGCTGTGGTTTAAACCCAAATGTGGGGAGAGTCGTGTTGACTCGATGTGGAGTTGCATTGCAACGGGTGCCGAACCCATAGCACGGCAGAGGTTTAGATAGGCCTCGAACCCTAACAAGGTGGTTAGTGTGTCCATTCCGCACTGCCAATTGGTACCGAGATGCTTGCATTTCGGGGCGCTGATCATCTCATTGAATTGATCCGTTGAGCTTTACGGGCACCGTGGAGCTTGGACTGCATACTGCGGAAGGTACCCACGTAAAACCTAAACTACATCTGTCTCCTGAGAAGAGAACGAACAAGCAAGCTTCTAAACACTCCCCTATGGGTCAGCAGTTAACCAAAGGTGGCGAAATTTACGCGAATAGAAGTTCTGAAATTGATTGAATTTCATTTTTGGCAGATACTTAAATTTTGAAATTCATGTTATTGGAATTTTTATGGCAAGTGTAACCTTTTTATCCATAATTTATGCACTATCTACAATATATTAGATTTTTGTAATACTTGATGTACCTAAGTGGTTCATAACAAGTCCTAATTTTTACTGTAACTCTTGAGCTTAGCCTACTACAAATGAAGTATCCGGGGTCCAACCCATTTATTACTTTTTTTAATTGATTAAATTTTGTTTATTTTTAAACTTTCTTTTGTTTTGTTGTGTTTATTTTTTAAGTATTTCATCAGTAATCATTAGTAATATTGGATCCGCCATGTTAAATTTGCCAAATCTGTCTTAAGATTTGTAACCCCTCTTGGACAAAGTCGCATTAAAATCGATCAATGGCTTCTCATTTTCGTCACTCGATAAACTCGTGGCCCATTGTGCACTCCATATTTGGAGCGAACGTTGGCATGTTACTCTGTGTAATTTAAAATGGCGTTAGGCAGAGAGTTAAAAGTTTACGTCAAAAATTTGCAATCACAAATGTTAGGTTAGGTTGAAGTTGCTGCCAGTGGCCCTACTAGCACACTTTGACCCTTAAGAGTTTAGGCTTTTTATGATACCACGTGTGACGCTATAGTCCTCCTACACAAACCATCGTGTGGAGTCCGCAAAATTAAAAAGTTCCCGCAATCCCGATGTTGCTTAGATCTTCGAAAAAAAATTAGCCCATGAATTTTCGTCTACTTCTGCAGAAGTCGTTGTGAGGAGTTCCTAGCCTTTCAGCGTGTCTTCCAACCCCAACGTTGCCTTTCCCTTGCTTATTTAAGAGATAAATTGTTCAAAATGAGCTTGCAGGTAGCGAGGAGCATGTCTAAACCTTTTCAAGTCTGCGAAAGTTGAACGGATGTGCCCTATCTTGCAAGTTCGTCATTCTTTTCGTTGCCTGGTATACTTTGATGCCCGGCCACCCATTCCCAGTGAAGATCGTAATGCTCAGCCATCTCGTTCAGAGATCTGCGGCAGGCCGCTATGGTTCTTTAGCTGCATCGCCTACTGGTAGCGACCTTAGCTTGAAAGGCACAGCAATAGTCGGGTAGGCGAAATGAGTTTTTCATTACCAGTCGGACTGAGTAGGCTCCCCTCCTAACTTGCCTACTAGTTTAGAACCATCGGCGTAGAAGTGGAGTGATCCCTTTTTATCGGGAGCCCCTGCTGACCACGATGCTCTATCTGTAAGGGAAATCGGATACCTATTTGTGAAGTTTAGATTTCGTACCCAGTAATCTGTTTCCCGTATAACTATGATCTTTTAGATTGTAGTGTGGCCATAATCAATGTCTCTCCAGCCGGATAGGGCCCGCAGCTCATAGCGTGTTTAGCAACAATGGCGATCGGCAGAATAACTAGTAAAAGCTTAAACAGATGGCAGTGACTAGGACTTAATCCGGATCAACTGCAGTTAATTCCCGAGTTGATCCAGATGAGCGCTGCCATCTGTTTATGCTTTAAGACGCACATTGCCTCCGTTGAAGTTATTCGTGGAGCGCCGAAGATGCAGAGTATCGAAGTTCTCGCAACCTCAACAAACCATCATTGAGTTTTTTGTTCCGCCCTTAATCACGACTAAAAAAGGAGTGGAATCTCCTGCAGATAAGCAGAGTTTTCCGAAATAAAAATATTGATTTGTAAGAATTGTATATTATTTCTACGAAAAGTTTTTTTTCCCCCAAATAAAATACATGGTAAACTTTAGGCGCTGTGAGCGACCCCTATTAATTTTTGATTTCAAAATAAAAGATAGGGATATATTTTTTTCGGTATAGAACAATCTTAAGGGATGAGAGCATACAAATTCCGACTTAACTTTTCCCACATGAATTTTTGGACCACCCTAATATACATATATTCATAAATGTATAATAGATAAATACAAACTTGCGGGTTTATAACGATGAGGAATATGAAAACGCCAGAAAGCTACTGCCTGTCACAGTATTTGGCTGGCAATTTTTCGGTTATTTGCGCTTTGAAAAGCTTTTGGCTCCTCTGCTGTAACTTTTGTTTTAATATGAAATCGGAAATTTACATGCAATATTAAATGTGCTTACGTATGTGTATGTACAAGTATAAAGAAGCGGAGAAATTTATTTACCGCCACATAGATATGCACTTATGTACATGCGTTTGTAGATAAAAGCAAAAAGGTAAAGCTTTTCCTTCAAACATTTTTCATACAAAGTTTTCTAAAAATAAACTCAAAATTTATGGAGAAAACGTGGAGGAAAGATGAAGACAGCGACTAAGCGCATATAAATTATGATGGAAGTCCTTGTTGGCAGTGAATATTTGCTTTAACTGCATATCTTGAAAGAAAATGAGGAAGAGAATGCTATAAGATGGCTTCCTGATGGCGATGTTCGAAGTTTTATGTTAATTTTCAGGAATTTTCCGCCCTAAGTTAAAGAGATACACATTTTTTTAGAATAATAAAGCAACTTAAAAATAGTAACAACATGAGTTTTCAAGATTTAAGACATATTAAAACGGAAGATAATTCTAACTTATAACACCGCCCAACCGTAAGTTGTTTAACTAACCGGAAGCCCATTTTTTTTTACCACGGATTCGGATTTGATGGACAAAATTACATAACTTTTGTTGGCAACTTTTTTCTGGAACTGACTTTCTGTATAAAAGTGCACGTCCTTGTGACCCAACAAATTTTAATTTATTGCATTTTAACAGAACTTTGTATTTCACTGAAGGTTTTAAAAAAATTTGATAAAAATTTTAAAGTCCGTTAAAAAATTCTTGAGAGTAGAGTGTAAAAATAAAAACGCAATTCTAATATAATTGGCTCCTGGTTTCATGAAATTTTAGATTTTTGTATGTGTTTTGAAATTTGTGGTTTTCATCGCACGGTGTATGTAATTCTTCTAAAAGAAGCATAACAAATAATTCTCCATTCATTGAATTATTTAAGTAGCTCGTAGACTATGTATGTAGATATTAGCTACTGCATAAAACTGCACAACCATATACCTAGTCTTTGTTTGCCATTATTCTACATTTCTCCATTACTTCAACTTTTCATACAATTTCAATTTTCTAGTAATTTATTTATATATATTTTTTCTTGCGGCTCCTAATTTATGTTTTTGTTTTTGTCCGCAGAATTTATAGCGACCGCAGGTGTTCTTGTCACTTACCGCTTGCTACTTGCCAGCTACCCCGCAGATTTCACTTTTCGTTTGTTTTACGCAGTCTCTCCGTGGGGGCGCTTTCAAATTTGACGTTAAGCATCTTGTGTTGTTTACGTTGTTCATGTCTGCTGCAGCGGATAATAGCGAATTATTAATTGTAATGCCATAAATAAGAAAAGTTTTGTTAACGCTAAGATTTATGAGCGCTTAAAAGAATTTTAGTGAGTGAAAAGATGTAAGCTGTGGCAGCAGGATTGGTAAGTATTACAATTCGCATGGCCACTAGAAAAAGAAAACGATAAACTAAAATTTATTTAGAAATTAAAAAAAAATCTGCAAGCGCTACTATGCATACTCATTTAACCAATTACGCAAGTGGCACTTGAAGCATTTTAAATAGAAAAAAATTTTACTTAAAAACGAAATATGATTTTTTCACTTACAGACAGGCCCTTCTGCACTTGGTAGCTCTTCTGCAGAGAACTAATATGTTTGAATTTGAATTCGGATTTTCTAGAGTTTTGGTTTTAGCATTTTCGTTATTTCCTTGTTTTTACAAAGTTCTTAGTCCATACTGAATTACATTGAAACTCAATCGGCTGCATTTCAAAACCTTCGATTTTCAACCAATTAAAGTTGGAAATCGAAAGAAAATTAATCTAAATATTACCCGCGGCTCATTTGCAGTATAGAAATAAAATACTTTTGCTCTGCGACTACGACTCGTAAGTAATTTCCTCTCTTTCATATTTTCGACAACCTGTCTGACCAAGGTACACTAAACAGGTAGTATCAGTAGAGCAGCTGATTTGATTTTTTTATTTTTCAAATTATTTGGTCTCGAAAATGTCAAATATTAAAAAAATTTTCTCACAAAAATTCTAAATTGTTAAAACCTATTTGCCTGTGAAACCTTTTTCCATACAAAACAAGCGATTGAATAGCAGCTTTTGGCAGCTTAGCAAAAGATGGATCAATTCTTCGAGAAGCAAACAAATTTACTACGAAAGAAAGTTGCTACATTTTTATTTATTTTTTCCAATTTCAGTATTTTGTTTTTTTGTAATTCAAATGGCATGCTATTATTAAGAAGAAAACAATCAGAACAGTTTTTGACACTTTCGGTACGAGAAGTATCAACAAAATACACGCAAATGTTATTTTTTCTCTAATGCTACTACCTGTTTGATATGCCGTGTGTCAGACATTGAATTTATCTTCAACTGGCTGGAACTGTAATGAGCTTTTCTGTTTCCATTTTTAAATATTTTTCCTTTATTTAACATTTATGTAAATGCATAAGCAACAAAACTTTTGACGTCCTTCCAGTTTTATTTTGAGAAAAGCATTCTCTTTGAAGGTCTTACATATTCTTTATGTTCCTCAAACTTGCATACTTGCATGTATGCGTTTATCTTGAATCGCGTCTGGCTGTCATGTCGCCTGACTTCATTGTTTGGCCAACTGTCAGTCTCTTTATCTGCGCCACTGTCTATCTGCATTTTCCTGAACATCCAAGTAAATATAAATATATCTATTGTAATTGTACTAAATAGAATATCGGTATGTATATGTACATACATTGAATGTGGAAGGAGAAGTTAAAGCCTATACGAGTAGAGTCATATTTAAATACTTATTTGGTAAAAACATTTTGTTTACAAAACTCATAGTAACTAATACTTTTCCAAGACTTTTTCAAATTTTTTGCGCGAAATTATTGTATGTGCCAAACATCAAATTTGATAGGAGAACGTTTTTAATACTTTTTAAAATATATTGCAATTTTATACTTTATTTTTTACTTCGTACAAAATACTTTTGTATGGCACATACGATAATTTCGCCCAAAAGGAAAAATGCTTTGTAACATACGAACAGACCTACGGTCCAAGTGTACATCTTCTAATAAATCTTACACACGATAAAGCATATAGTAAATTTTTGGCGTAACTGTAGAGATTTCAGCTATAACATTTTACTCGGTGATGCTGAATGAGGTCGATATCCACATACATAGATAAAATTTTGAAGTATATTAAATAACTTAAGGACGAGCACACCCAAAATTTGAACATTTAAAAAATAGAATTATTAACAAACACCAACAAAACCAGCACCACATGATCAAGTGCGAATAGCTGCGGTATACATAGCTTCGCTTAATTGTAGTTGACTCACGTGAAACAAGTGGAAAAAGCAACAACAGTTTATAAGGCGAACTTAGCATTGGATATAGGCAACTGGTTCATTGGAACGAATCCCGAAATAGCTATCACTTCAACAATTTTTATAAATTATTGTTACTTTCCCACAATAGTTTTCATTAAAAACGGCCTCAAATTCAATAAAATAATTTGCAATCAGCAAATCGATTTCACGCAAATATCATATTTTCGGCAAGCAAGCAAATGTACAAAAGCCCGCTCCTTTCCCCGTTTCCCGCTTTGTTTCTGTACACTTGTCGTTCTGACTTCCATTTTGATCCGATACAAGCACGCGCCTGCCTTCGCAATCACCCCCTCTGCCTAGTACTTATTAGATTTCTGTTTCTCTTTTCTTATTCGTTTTTATTTTTCATTTTGCTTTGAACTATGCTACACGCCTGACTCCTCAAGTATCCCCTCTGCCTAGTGCTTATTTCTGTTCCTCTTTCCTTTTTCGTTCTTTTTTTTCATTCTGCTTTGAACAATGGTAAATTTCGTTGAAATGTGGTGGCACGGTAAAATGTTTGGTATGGTGGCAGCCGACACCGTCCGTCGACGAGTGCTGCAGTTCGTCGACGAGTGGTATATTTGCTTGACCGCACCTCAAAATGTCTGGCAGCAATTAGTTCACACTGAAAACGTTCTCTGGTGAAAGAGCGAATCGAAAAGAATTTAAAGAGGCAATCGAGAACGAACTTATAAAAGATTTGAAAACGTGTGAATTTTTTAGTTTGTAACTTGACGAAAGTACCGACGTAAATAGTGGGACTTAATGTTCTTCTCGTGTCAATGAGGTACCCATTTGTAATGCAAATCGAAGAAGAACTTTTGATGAGCGAAGTACTTGAGACGTACATCACTAGCGTCGAAATTTTTAAAGCTATCGACAAATTTGTACAGAAAAATGGTGTAAAATGGAGCAAGTGTGCGGATATTTGCTGTGGGTGGAGATCCGTGGGTATTTCCTGGCGATTAGGAAGATGCCGCCACTGGATTTAAAATCTATTTTGGATGACGCTGCGAAGATATCAACGGCCTGCGAAAATAAAATACATCTTTGGTTTTTTCTAGCACGTCGAGATTTTTTTTTCTCGTGACACTTATATTTTAGAATTTTTAACAATTTGCATGAAAACCCCAGAAGTAAACAAAGTAAATCAGAAAAACGTACATACATATGTAACTTCGAAGTTAAGGCTAAGAAAATTGATAACGGCCGGTTTCACCAGCAATTTAAATGGAAAATTATTTTTTATTTTCTGTCAATTTCCATATAATATTAAAAAAATTTAAATCACCTTTTCACGGCTGTAAAAGTTATTTTCTTAGCGCTAACGCACATTACCAGCGTTAACGTTAACTTGGAAGGTTTAGAAAAAACCATTGTTGAATATTTTCCCAACATTGACTCTGAGGATGTCTACAGCTGAATAATAAACTCGTTTTCATGTGACCCGAAAAGTAAACCTACTGAGATGACAAATTAAGCTTTTGAAGACCTTCTGGACAGCACTTTGAATTTTAAGTACTACGAAGTGAGCCAATAGAGTTCTGAACGCGAGTGTATGCTCTGGTGTTGGCAAGATTGCATCAAAAATACTAGTGACTTTTACTTTTACATTTCTATGTGAGACTGCATTTTCAACAAATGCTTACATAAACAAGTAATTTTTAAGCAAAAAACAAAACCGACTTCAATTCCCATATACAAATTTAAGATTATCGTTAATCTCTTCATGATCGAATGATCGGATTTAAACCAAATTAGAATGGGACCACCTGTGAGGTAACACCTTTGCTTTAAAAAAAGAGTTATAGTAATCGGTAAAAGTGGTCCAAATTTATGCGGTAGCACACATAAAAAAAAAATAAGAATACAAAAATTTAAGTCGGTTAAAAACAAATACACAACAAGGGTGCCACGGTGAAAAAAGTTTGGGAACCCCTGCCTTAGACAATGCACTCATTATCCTTTATACCCGTAGTTGTGAATGTAACGTATGCGACCCGTAGCACCATACACAGACAGGTAACACGTTTACTTGCCGCCTTAACTTAAAAGTCATATTATTTAAAAGTAATTTAATAACGCCGTGGAATATTTTCCCACAGCATTGCTTACGAATATATACAGTGGGGAGCAAAAAACAGTGCACAATGATTTTTGTTAAACTTTTGCAAGGTTTTTAAATTTTTCTGAGTATGCAGTTTGGTAGCCCATTAAATTTTAGTATTATGAAGTGCTGAAGGAAGATGTAGATCAGAGAAAGAAAGAAAGTGACGTATGTACAGCGATACAAAGCGATAGCACAAACCTGCATACTGTTTATCTGTACATAACTACATATACACTGCCGGCATAAAGTATTGGCAAATTTTTCACAATGTATGCAACAATTTTTTTCTAATATTTTTCCGCCATTTTTTTATAAAAACATGGTTTATTTTACAACAAAAAATATAAAAATATAATTCCTAAACTTTGTGCAAAACTCACGAAAATCCAGCAAATTTTCATGCAAATTTTCAACATTTTAATCAGATTTTTTAGTATTTTTTTTGAGTATGCAGTTTATAAATTGGAGCGCTAAGCGTTGCGTTTTCCATTGTCAACGAGTGTCAGCGCGCTCTATCCCCAAATTAACGCTGCGTAATTTTTGATGATTTCTTATTTCCTCTCGTTTTTATTGTCGTTTCCTCTTTGACTTGTTTGCCCTTTCTCCTTCTTTCCGTCTTCGGCATCCACCTTCAACATCTAACGCCCTGTCAAAAATGAATATTTTATTTCCAAAAATTTCTTATGGAAGTAATTTGGAAGACCGGTTGCAAAGAAAATTTAAAAAACTTTAATTTTTATAATTCATAAATTTAATGCAATTGCGTTATAAAAAAAAACGCAAAAGCCGCAACTTAAAACTTGCACTTTATTATATTAAAATTGAATGGGCTAAAAAAATTACAAAAAAAAATCATATTAAAAAACTCGAAATGTTAATGAAATTTTAAAAAAAATTTCTAAACTATGTATTAAGTTTATGTCTATATGGCTTTGGTTAAAGCATAAATCACATTTTTTTGGGAAAATAATAAAAAAAAATACTTTAAAAGCCTTGCAAATATTTAGCAAAAATTACCATGTACTAATTTCTGCTCCGCACTGTATATTCACAAGATAGCACCAATGTGCTATTTCTGAATAATTGAATTGAATTTATGTCCTTTTAACTGCAAATTTAAGGCATACATCATGTCGCGACTATAATAAATGTAGCAGTTGAAATTTTATTTACCTCATATGTAGTGAAAATCAATAGAATATATAAAACTGAACAAAGGCGGGGCACGGAAGGAACCAAAAATAATAAAATGGAATTTACTTAAAGCACCACGCATAGGACGACGCATCATAAAAGCCAGAAAGCACTCGTAGACATCGACAAAAAATATCTCTTACCATATACGCCCACAATTGGCACACCTAATGCCACACATTGCCATTCAGCGATGGCACATAAATTTACGTATTTGTGTTTGAGTGAAGCTGTACGTAAAGAAATCGAACAGGGTTTTTTGTGGCGATTGTGGTTAACAGGCTGGTGGAGCGCGTCACTTCCTAGTACGACATGGATCTGGCATTCATCATTGAGCTTTGAGTTTTTTTTTTTTTTACCGCGCACTTTACTTCATATTTTCTTCTCGTTTATGCTTTTTCGCATTATTTTGCGGAATGTTCCCATCAAATAAATATACGATGTTACATATTTTTTATTGTTCTCCTTCCGTCGGCGATTTATGGCTTTAGTGACAATTTTCACATCGTATCTACAAGTGCGGAGGGTGTATATGCAAGCAATAGAAAGTGTCTAACGAACAATGGAATAAATGTTCATGGGTGACGGCGAGAGCGCAATCTTCCTGCTGTTCTACGCGAATTTGCGCCGCTGGAAAAGCTGAAAGGCCGTCCGTTTAAATTTGACTTATGCGTGAAATGCTCAATGCAATCGGTCCTCCCCCCCACCCCTATATTATTTTCCTTCTATTTTCTTGTTTGCTGGTACATATTTATATGCGCTTATGTCTGCTACATTTTTGTTCCTAGATCTCCCATTTTTTGCTTGGCATACTTTTCGTTTCCATCCCGCTGTTCAAGTGTTACAAGCCGCTATTAAACCAAGGGCTGTAAAAAATCAATTGCGGTTATTGAAGTTGATTGCTTTCAAGGGAATTGAAAAGTCAAATAAAATTTAAAAGTAATTCTTCCTTAAGCTTTTACTTGGTTGTGTGGTTAAATTTGAGTTGAAAATATTTTATAGGCATTTAGGTTCTGTCTAAAGTTGTCACGAAGTAAAATTCGGTGTGTCTAAAAAATGTTTAACATTCAATGCGAAAAACCTAAAAATCGTCTAAATTGCATCGATTTGACAGCGAGACATATATTATTAGAATTCTAAAAGTCGGACATTCATTTTTGGTAAACCAAAAAAAAAAATAAAATAAAAAATAAAAAATTATAATATTTTGTGGCAATTCGAAAGCTGAACACATTGCAATAATTTTTGGATATTTGAAAAACTGGAGGTTAATTTTTGGTTATTTATGAACTTAGCATAAATCTTTTGTAATTCAAGAAAAAAGTGGGCATAAATTTTAGGTAAAATAAAAAGTGAAATTAAGATTTGAGTATTTCGACATACTAAATTTTGGGTATTTCAAATTTGTATATGAAGTGATGCTAATTTAAACACCCATTTAGACAATTTAAAATTTTACGCAAGTTTTTATCATTCAAAAATTCGGCATTTGAAATCTAGATATATAAAATTAAAACTGTAAAGGCGAACGAAATTTTAAATGTTTAAAATATGGTCGATGAAAAGTAAGCGTCCAACAATATTAGAATGTGCAAATCGTGTGTTAACCATGCATCCATTGACCCTAAACCTGTCCGCAAACCTCGCTGCAACAGCCTATTGTTTTAGAAGCCGTTATGCTAAGAATGACTTTAAATGGCAGAATGGTGGTGGCTCACTTATTTCAATTGGGGCAACCCACTTTATTATCTTACCTTGGTCTTCGACGATAGATTCCCATCTTAAATAAAGACCACGTACTTGTCCAACAATATTAGGAACGAATTTTACACACGCATCCCTTCTAGGCATAATTTTTTTGGGCATAGAAGCGGGACACAGTCGGTAACAAATTCGGTCCAGTTTCGAAAATAAAAGATTAAAACTCAGATCATTTATGTAGACCATGTTCTACTTAGAAATATTACCGAAACTTTCAATTTAGGAATTTTTTCTGCGTCAACCGTGTTAAAGACGAAATTAGAGGCATATCTCTGTCACTGCTTTGCTCCAGATAGTCTAACGGACACCTAGGACGGAAAGGAAGCGAGCCACTCAAGCGGTACCATAATGAACCCCATGGCCTTAGTGTTCCTCTATTCTTTACTGTAGTGAAAATTTACTACGTTAGGTTAGGTTGAAGCGGTTGGTTTAATCCGACGTAGGAGAGAGGATCCAGTGGGTCCGTTTATATACCAATTGAGAGTCCGAATTCGTACCCGGTGAATTTATTCTTACTGCATTGCAGCTCTCCTGTAGCTTCCCGAAAAGGTCTACGGGCAGAAAGTTTGAGAGTACCTCCATGGCTTTGGTGGTCCATCGGTTCATGACGCCGTAGAATAAAATAGGATGTACCACTGCGGTGTAAACCCCGTTAGCTAGGTCGGATTTGATACCCCATCTCTTGCCTGTAGCTGTTTTGTAGGCGGTAACGGCCTTTTAGGCATGCTCTTCTACGTCGCGTCGCCAGGCCAGTTTCCTATAGAGAGCGACAGCGCTACGCCGGTTAATGTAGGAAGTTGGAATAGGAGGATTTTAGTTTTCCGTGTAAAGAGAGCCGTAACAATTTTTGCTGGGTTGGCGTTGAGCCCGCATTCCCTAGACCAGGTTTCTATAATATTCAAGGCATGCTGCAACAGGTTTCCCAGAATTTGTGGGTATTTACTAGTTGCAGTTAGGGCAAGATCATCGACATATGCAATAGCGGTGCAGCCAGTGCCCTATAAGCGCATGAATCCAGAGGAGTGGTCATAGTACTCCTCCTTGACGAATGCCCCATGTTGCATAAATTGTAATGTGAGGTCCACTCATCTCCAAGTCCACCAGAGATCGATACAGTCCGATTTCGAGCACAGATTCTGTGATCGCTTCTGGGAGGACATTATTAAACGCTCCTTCTATGTCTATGCAGAAAGATACCTATTGTTATCTCCTTGTATTCCAAGGATTTTTGAATATTTTGAACGATTTCGCGGAGTGTAATTCCCACAGATTTGTCTCTGGAGTAAGTGTGTTGGCAGTCAGATAGCTCCTTAGGACACATCTTTTGCCGAATGAAGGTGTCCAGTATCCTTTCCAGGATATTTACGGGGAAAGAAGAAAAGCTGATCAATCGAAAATCTTCAGGCTTCACATGAGAGGTTCAGCTTCCCTTCGGTAAGAAGACGAGGCTTCTCCAATGTCCACGCTTTTGGTATCTATCCCAAGTTGAGACAAGCCTTATGGATTACACTTAGTTTGGGGCATAATATGACAGATTTGTCTTGCAGCTCAGCTGGGAAGATGCCATCCAGCCCAGGGGATTTGAAACGTTTAAACGTTTCTCTATGCCATTATGTCTTCCCCGCCGGAAATGGTCCTAGATCCGGGGCCGAGTTACTTACAGTGCAGGCAGGGAAGTATGTATCTACAAGAATCTCTAGCATATTATTCCGAGATGAATTCCACTCGCCCTTTGGCCCTCGGATGTAACTGTGAGAAAAGTAAGTCTTTGTTAAGACTTTCCGTAATCCGGTTGGCTTCCAAATTTTCCTCAATATTGTCACAAAAATTTTTATATGATGTCGTCTGTTTTAATAGCTCGCTTGAAATTTCTCAAGGCTTCCTTATAGGAGTGCACCGATCAATCTCTCTTCTCCTTATTAAAAGGTTCCTGCTTTCCTTCCTCAGTGAGGTGATCTCTTCGTTCCACCAGTGTGGTTAATTTTTCCCCTTCGAAAAAAACCCGCGTAACAGGCTTTGGTGAAATGGTCCACTTCTTCTTCAATCTTTTCGAGCCTGCTGAAAGTCTACGGCTACCGCTTCATCAGACGTTATTGGCAAGCGAAGCTTAATATGAAAAGTGCTTCTAAAGAAGAAGGAGGTCCGAAAGTATATTACTGAATTTGCTCCAGTCGGTTCGTCTCCTATTTCTATAAGCGCCTGAGCATGGTGGTTCAAGAGAGATCTTGAATTTTATGTATCTGTGGTCGGAAAAGGAATAGTCATTTGAGACATGCCACTTACTAATATTTTCTAGAAAGCTATTCGACTCACCAGAAATGTCTAGTACCTCCCTTTTGTTAGAGGTTACACAATTTACTACCAATTTTATTACTAAATCCAGTTAACGAAATATAGAAGGTGAAGTAGAAGTATAAACGGTGCATATATGATCACAAAATTCAAAATGGTTGAAATTTCACCCGAAAATCGGATGAGGGTTACCTGTATTTAATTATCTTGAAATTAATAAAAACATTGTGAAATTAAAATTTGATTGTAATTTATCTACAAACTCTGAATAAAACCAAGTAACGTTTTAGCAAAAAATAAAACCGACTTCAATTCTGATAAAAAAATGTAAGATTATCGTTAATTTATTCATAATCTAAACCAAATTAGTATGTGACCATTTTTGAGGTAACACTTTTCCTTTAAAAATAGAAAGTTTTAGTTGCTGTAATTTTGTAATGCTATTGATTTCCTTTTTCAGAACCTTCCATATTCACCTTATATACACCCTCATTTACAATTCCCACAATTTCCAAAACTTTTTATCAGAGATTTTTGTAGAATTTGCAGCAATCAATACAAATTTCGAATAGCGCACATTTACTTTTATCAGCTGCGCTTACATTTAATGTCGTTATTTTAATGATTGCGCAAAAAAGCGAGGGGGAAATACTTTGCACGCACAAGTGCTATAAAAACTATTTCCATTCGCACAATGAACACTCGCCAGTGAAGCTTACATTCGCCACATATGTACATATGTATATACTTACATATACATATACTTATGCATTGCACTTTTCTATAGGTTGTGACCTTTATTTCTCTGAGCATACAACGCTGCATATATATGCAGCTCCAAACATACATACAATTAAGCTATGTAAGGGGTGTATGCGTGAAGTAGTGAACATGTGCCAATGGCATTACTTAACTTCGCGCTTCTACTCTGAGGTACATACATCCTCATGTTAATAGGAGTATATACATATGTATGTATGGCTTTGTATCATTATGGCCCCATTGCATGTCACTTACACACTGTACTCGGAGCTTAAGCAGGAAATGCAACAACAGTAATAACACCATTTTCCTAGGCTAAAGGCAGATGCCATTCTGTGTATGCTGAACAAGTTGTTGCACCTTTTTATTTGCAACATTTTCTAACATGCACACATGGTATGCAACACCATTACCATTGCCATTACCTTTGACATTACGGCACACATGTACGTACGTATGTATATGTACGTAAGTATAACATATTGCCTTTATGTCGTTTGCACTTTTCTCCATCTCTAGACAGTTGATTGCACACACGCATTCCAAACATTTTTCAAACACTCCCCAACTTTTTCTTTTACCTTTTTTTGAATTTTGTTTTTTTTTTTTTTGCACGCATGCAGCGTAAGTCCTTTATTTGCGCAAATATGTATCTGCTTCCACACGCAACACGCTTTCATCGTGCCAGCGTTTTTCCACTCTCCTGCATTTCCTGTCCTTTGCCGTAAAATATAATGCGTCCCGTGTTGCTTCCCTTTTATTGCACATTCACTTATCGCATATGCTCGAGGAAATGTATGTACGTACATACGTACATATGTATGTATGTATGTGCAGTGCCTTATTGTGTAACCGCATGCCATTTTTTCGTTTAGTTGCATTACTTTGCGTTATAAATTTTTAATTTTTATGTAGTGAAAGTTTTTATGTTGGCGTTAATTAATGGCAACAAACAGTTTGGCCCCTTCTTTATGGGATTCCTTGCTAATTTGCTTGTTTTTTT
>NW_023458561.1:36149605-36155961 GCF_013731165.1 Rhagoletis pomonella
TTTGGCCCCTTCTTTATGGGATTCCTTGCTAATTTGCTTGTTTTTTTTTTAATTTTATGTTTCAATTGGGCATGTGCCTCGGAATAGTTAATAAAATTTTATCTTGTAAGCGTGCTGCATAATGTTGTACCTTTGCTTATCGTGAAAAAATTGAGAATGATATGTAGTAGTGAAAAGGGAGGTAAAGGTGTTGGTCACGTGAAGAAAAAGGTGTCGTTTTTGTGGAATTTACTTTTTGGTTTTATCAAGAAAATACTATTGAGAGGTGCCTTTACCATAAGGGGACTATCCGCACCATAAAGCCGATCATGGTCCGCTCCCGGTCCGCTCTCGCTTCGGTAAAACAAGTAAGAAACAATGTGTTCATTCATACGAGTACACAATTTATAATAGAAATAAGTATCAAAATATAGTCATCAAAAATGAAGTGTTAAGAAATCGTCGATTTGAACATTTATATAATGGTTTTGTTTCTGCACTATACATAGTAGGGTTGCCACTTTGTTTAAAAATTAAATTCCACTTGAAATAAGAGAAAAAGATAACTTAAATACGTATCGCAATATGTATCTATCGTAAAAGGTTTAACAAGGTTTTGGTTTAACAATATTTATTAATTTAATTAAAGCACACAGGGAAAGCAAACAAGGAAATATTTAAACATAGGCGCAAAACGAAGGTGTGGTAAGATATCCGTAGTTTGAACATTGAAGAGTAATAAAAAAGGTGTCCACCTGTTTAAAAAGGTAAACTCAAATAATTTATTAAGTTAACCCTAGTGTGTGCAACCAAATAACTTAACGGCGTAGTACATACAACCTGGGTACCCGGGTAACCATTTACGGATGAATATCTAAAAGTCGGCAGTAGCTTAGCATACTCCTGGGTATTGGATGTATATTTATATAGTTGTTGTTAACAAAGATCTTTTTATACAAATTCAACGATAGTAATATTTAGCACAAGGACCTTCGTAATATAAAGTCCGGTATAATTTGTAACGAGCCGAGGAATATACTAGAACACATTTGAAATCAATATGTATTACATTCAGATACCAGTTTACTTTAGTATCGATCGTTTATTTGGAGCAGGCGGACGTATTGCCGTGTACTACCTCAGCGCAGTCGCTACAAGAGAGCCGCTAGGAAATTTTTGTGTGTTTTTACAATATTTTTGTACATATCGTTTTAAACGTTGTGTACAGTTTTTTCTATAACTAAAATAGCTTTACGAATGTAAATAGATAACAGACAAAATTTTTATTTGCAAGTTTGCAAATGTAAAATTTTTCATAGTTCTTAATTTTTTTAGCTTTATTGGCTACACAGCAAAACCAAATATGTTTTTGATATTTTAATTCACTAAACAGTATTTTTATTATTGATAAGTTAAGCTCAATTTAATGAATAAACAATTGAAAAGCAATATTGTTCTTATCTATTTATACATACATATTTACGCTTATTTTGTGTGTGGGTACCCGGGTACCGCGGTGGGAATATTCGTGTACATTTTTTTTTTTCAAATTTAAAATTTTCTATGCTAAAAAGAAATATAAAATATTTTAAACGCATTGCTCCATGTAGAATCAGTCAAATCGTGGGGATACGGAAGGTTTTTAAAAAGTCTTTCCAAGAAAAAAAGTCACTTCACACAATATGTGTCGATGGGTACCCGCGTACCCGGTTGGGCACACTAGGGTTAAAGGAATTATTAACAATTAAAGAAGTATAAGTTCGGGCGAAACCGAACATTATATACCCGGCGCACAAATTAAATATCGTTTTTTCACCTTTCAGTAAACTGCATGATAAGCTAGAGTATTTTTCCAAACATTTCGATAATATACTATGATTTATTGAAATAATTGGACCAAGTATGTTGGAAATCGGTAAGGCGGTTATCAATATACACTTAAGTAGTAAGTAATCAATCATCTTGTGTCTTTTTAAGTGATTGTTGTAAGTTGGCGTCTTAGCTTATTAAAAAATCGGAGTTTTCGTATTTCTGAAATGTACCGTTATATGTTAAGTGGCAGTAATTTCAGTCCGATTTTAAAAATTTTCAGCATATTGCTTACTCACGCCAAGGTTGGTAAATGTGCCGAGTTTGGTAGAAATTGGTAAACCGGTTACCGTTATGTAGGCATAAGTGGGCGGTGCCACGCCCATTTTCCAAAAATTTCCCGAATTACAATTTTCTGCTAAGAGGTTATTGCATATATCGATTTTGAGTAAATTAGCTTAAATAGTAACTTATTTATCGGAGATTTCGTATTTCTGTAAATTACCGTTATATGGGAGGTGAGCGTGGTTCTTGTCGGATTTCAAAACTTTTCAAGAGGTTTCTTAGTCAAGCCCTAAGTAATGTTCTCAGCGAGTTTGGTGGAGACTGGTAAAGGGACTACAGAGATACAACTTTTTATCATAAGTGGGCGGGGCCACGCCCATCTTCCAAAAATTTCATAACTGTCCTATTTTATGCCAAATCTCTACTTCGCATACCAACTTTCAATAATTGGGATCCAGTATTTGCGGAAATATCGTAGTTTTTGCATATTTCGAAAATACTGTTATATTGGAGGTGGGCGTGGTTATTGTCCGATTCTGCCCATTTTCAATCCCAACCTACCTTGGATAAAGGGAAACCTACTTACCAAATTTTGTTGACATATCTCAATTTTTTCTCGAGTTATCGTGTTCACGGACAGACAGACGGACAGACGGACGGACGGACAGTCACCGCTTAATCGATTTCTCTTTTCATTCTGATCATTTATGTATATATATGTATATATCTATCTCGATTCGTTTTGGCTGTCACAAACAACCGTTATGTGAACAAAATTATAATACCCTTGTGCACAAGTGAGCTCGGGTATAAAAATCTAATTTAAATTTACTCAACAATCACATGTTTTGAAATTCGAATTTAGCTGACTTATACAAAAGTTCGAAGAAGAAAAAGATAATATTAAAAGTAACGCAAATTTCTGCAGAATGAAATAAAAAAAAATTATTCGAATACGATTCATATGGCAGTGCGTTAAGGGTTAATTCAGATCATATAATTAGAATATACGCAGCATAAATGGGGAAAATATCTCTGCGGAGCTGGCTGATGTCCTCGGGAGGACTAAGAATAACATTATTGCAATTTAAGAACTGCGGGCAACATGGCCAAGCAAAAAACATCCTATCCAAGTTAGGTCGTGCGCGCCGGTGGAGGAGTAAAAATATGAATTTATTATCAATAGTATTACTAAGCTTTATACCACTACTTGTTTTGAGGAAAAATGGTAGAACTTATAGCTATTATTAACGCCGTTAATTTACATAAATGATATGACCTCCTGGACATGAATCTTTTATTCTTTTTATTTTTTGAACTTATTAGGAAAAAGTTACTTATATTTTTTTAGTTCAGTAATAACAGTTAAACTTGGCAAAATATTTTTTAAGGAGATTAAGCAAATTTTATACTAAATTAAAGAGCGCTGAAATAGATTTCAAGCTAAAATATCTAAACGAAGGTGCCACCTATTTATATATATATTTTTTTTAATTTATTACAAAACAAATTCTTATACCTGACCGAAGATTTGTTCTATGGAATTAAATAACATTTAATTGAAATAATTTTGCTGAAGGTTGCATTCCTCAGTTTGAGAGCTATTTTATTTCTTTTTCATTTGATACAAAATTTATTTAATTTGGATAGGCGTTTTGTTGATTATTAAAAAATTACTTTTATATCGGCCTTAAAAAATATTTGGCCAAGTTTAACTGCTATTACTGGACTAAAAAAATAAAAGTCCAGGTTGACTGATAATTTTATTTAAAATAAAATAAAAGTCCAAAATTAACTTTTTTTACGAGTTTTATAATAAAAGATATAAAAGTCCGGGTCCCTGTTAAATACCCGTTTACATTTAATTGGCTTGGGATCTCTTGTCAGTTCGACTAACGTCCATGTATTGTTTTCTTTGTGCACCTGAATTTCTTCCTCCATAGCTCGTTACCAGTCAATGTGCTTTTGGGTGTTTAATACTTTTTTAACTGTGAGTAGATCAGAATAAAATTTGATTCAAAGACTTTTTTCTTCGGCTGGTAAGACTTGCTGGTAAGTTGAATAGAAGGCCCAGCTTTTGGCTCGTAGCTTGTATCTCAGTTCCCATTGTTAATCTCTGTAATAGCCGTTTCACATTGTGTGGTCATCTGAAAGACTGGGGTTATCGCCCCTTGGTCAAACTTACTAATGGTATTTGTTGGTATTTGTGCTACGTGCTTGGGCATACGCTATATTAGTAGACCCTTGCAGACTTAGGACCTGCAAATTTATCGTTTGTGTACCACTCCGAATATCTGTTGACCTGTATATCTTAGGCCTTAAAGTAGATATGCTAGGTGATAAATTAAGTCGCCTTCAATTTACTGAATAGCTTTTTGTCTACTGAGTTCGCCTGAAAATAGGGTCTGAATAATAGTAATTAGCGACGGACTCTTGGTGTTCCACCCATAATTGCCAAATCAAAAGGTCTTTTCTCTGGAGCATCATCATTCAATCCAACTCAAGCATTGAATCTTAGTGCATTTCGCTATGTCCATAGCATTATAAGACTTATATAGGTTATTACTCCACCTTCTTCGGGCAATGGACATTCTGTAGAATTGTTCTTTCATTAGACCCTAGAGCCTTCGCATCTTTGGTTGACATCCTTTGTATTGCTGCGCCTTATAAAAAGAGGCAGGTACTTAAAATGAGAGATATGTAGAGTATGGTTTTAGTTTATCGACAGAGATTTATTTATGATAGCATTTGGCAAGATTTACACTTAGATTGATGTCCATATTCACATTATTCGAGTCTAAATTCTGGATCCTAGGTAGATGAATTTATAACTGTCAACAATGTTGTGCGTCCCAGTACGCGAACCCTCTTTGTATGTTGCGAGATGGTACTAATTTCTTTGTTTGGTCGTTAAAACTTTTTGCTGGCAGTGAAAACATAAAATTTTAATTACCTTTGCATATTAGCAAATTATCATAAAGGCAACAATGAAGTCGTCTAGTCGCAGGCACTTTCAAACTCATTGGCTTGTACAGTTATTAAATGTAACAGTGCGATACAACAGCACACAAGTGTATATACGCAAGTATTATTTGCATGCACTGAATATGCGGTGAGAAATATTAATATATGAACTTATGTATATCCCAGCCAAAAATCGATATTAGCCTTTAGTGGTAACGTGTTCTAGAACGCGTTGCCTTATAATGTCTTCTAATCTTTTCGCTTCTTTTAGGCATAGCCGGTAATGCATAGACGAATGCACTACGGCGAATGCGAAGTAGAATGCTTCACCGTAGTCAGCTGAAACAGTGGAAGTTGATGAAAGCGTTGTAAAAAAGAATGAATATCCAAAAATTATTTTCTACCATTACATTTTGTGGAAATTTCCATTGCATAAAAATCCTGATTTACTGGAAGTCAGTCAATGAAGTGAAGTACATGAGTGAGATCTGGCATCGTTTATTTGGAAGAAGTCATTTTGATTTTCATTTTCTCATCTATGGCTGTAAAACTCACAGAAATGAATAGGTGAATACTTAACGTTTCACAATTATTAGTAAATATTTGATGAAAATAATAATTATAATTTAGTTTTCATACATCTTCAATTTTACAGCAAAAATTAAACATTTTAGTGAATCTCGTGATGACAATGTTACTGTGAATCTGGTTATGACTTTGTTGCTGTGAATCGATAATCTATTAATTTGATTTTGGTGTTTATATCATCACTGAACTGTGATTTTTTATTTCTTTTCCTCAACGTTTGAGACATTGTGATTTTAAAGATATTCCAGTACTAAATAAAAAAATTAGAAATTAATTAAAGTCAAAGATTACTTGTATTGTGAAAAAAAATCGATTACCCAATCAGATGATAAATAACCTAATCGAAAAACTCAACACCCCTAATTGTGCTTGAAAGTCATCACTTCGATAATCACTTCACTTTTCCTCCGCAGTCACTCCGAAACACCTTTTTTTTAGTGTGTTTTCACTTCGCTTGAAAATTAACAAACGGCAGCACTGGTATGTACTTATCTAGGCATTCTACATTAGTTTCTGTGTAAGGCATTCTTTGTTCACTGCGTGCGAAAGTAATGCTGCGGGTAAGGGCTTACGGCCAATGTAATGTCTATCTTAAACTAATGCCTTCTTGAAGCGAAAGGGTAAGCGATTCCCATAGCCTAATTCGATTCTATTTTAATTTCTGTGGTAATCGTGTTTTTTTACTGGGATGTAAAGGCAGATATATGTAGGCAAAAAAGTGAAAGAATAAT
>NW_023458561.1:36156061-36160618 GCF_013731165.1 Rhagoletis pomonella
ATTATTCTTTCACTTTTTTGCCTACATATATCTGCCTTTACATCCCAATAAAAAAAACGCGATTACCACAGAAATTAAAATAGAATCGAATTAGGCTATGGGAATCACTTACCCTTTCGCTTCAAGAAGGCATTAGTTTAAGATAGACATTACATTGGCCGTAAGCCCTTACCCGCAGCATTACTTTTGCATGAAGTGAAAACGCGTGCAAAAACAGAATCCAGAGAAGCGAACAAAGAATGCCTTACAGAGAAACTAATGTAGAATGCCTAGATAAGTACATACCAGTGCTGCCGTTTGCTATTTTTCAAGCGAAGTGAAAACACACTAAAAAAAAGGTGTTTCGGAATGACTGGGGAGGAAAAGTGAGTTGATTATCGAAGTGACGACTTTCAAGCACAATTAGGGGTGTTGAGTTTTTCAATTAGGTTATTTATCATCTGATTGCGTAACCGATTTTTTTTTTCACCATACAAGTAATTTTTGAGTTAATTTAATTTCTAATTTTTTGTGTTTTGTGCAGGAATATTTTTAAAATCACAACGTCTCAAACGTCGAGGAAAGCAAATAAAAAATTATTCAAAAATTACAGTTCACTGATGATATCAACACTAAAATCAAATTAATAGATTATCGATTCACAGCAACAATGTCATCACCAGATACACAGTAACATTGTCATCACGAGATTTAATTTAATTTAATTTTTTCTGTGAAATTGAAGATGTATGAAAACTAAATTATAATTATTATTTTCATAAAATATTTACTAATAATTGTGAAACGTTAAGTATTCACCTATTCATTTCTGTGAGTTTTACAGCCATAGATGAGAAAATGAAAATCAAAATGACTTCTTCCAAATAAACGATGCCAGATCTCACTCATGTACTTCACTTCATTGACTGACGTCCAGGAAATTTCCACAAAATGTAACGGTAGAAAATAATTTTTGGACATTCATTCAATTTTACAACGCTTTCATCAACTTCCACTGTTGCAGCTGACTACGGTGAAGCATTCTACTTCGCATTCGCCGTAGTGCATTCGTCTATGCATTACCGGCTATGCCTAAAAGAAGCGAAAAGATTAGAAGACATTATAAGGCAACGCGTTCTAGAACACGTTACCACTAAAGGCTATTATCGATTTTTGGCTGGGATATGAGTTCATACATTAATATTTCTCACCGCATATTCAGTGCATGCAAATAATACTTGCGTATATACACTTGTGTGCTGTTGTATCGCACTGTTACATTTAATAACTGTACAAGCCAATGAGTTGCACATTTGAAAGTGCCTGCGACTAGACGACTTCATTGTTGCCTTTATGATAATTTGCTAA
This sequence comes from Rhagoletis pomonella, assembly GCF_013731165.1. Taxonomy (NCBI): domain Eukaryota; kingdom Metazoa; phylum Arthropoda; class Insecta; order Diptera; family Tephritidae; genus Rhagoletis; species Rhagoletis pomonella. The sequence goes on from NW_023458561.1 coordinate 36,157,409, forward strand.
TATGCAAAGGTAATTAAAATTTTATGCTTTCACTGCTAGCAAAAAGTTTTAACGACCAAACAAAGAAATTAGTACCATCTCGCAACATACAAAGAGTCTTCGCGTACTGGGACGCACAACATTGTTGACAGTTATAAATTCATCTTACTAGGATGCAACACTTAGACTCAAATAATGGGAATATGGACATCAATCTAAGTGTAAATCTTGCCAAATGCTATCATAAATAAATCTCTTTCGATAAACTAAAACCATACTCTACATATCTCTCATTTTAAGTACCTACCTCTTTTTATAAGGCGCAGCAATACAAAGGATGTCAACCAAAGATGCGAAGGCTCTAGGGTCTAATGAAAGAACAATTCTACAGAATGTCCATTGCCCGAAGAAGGTGGAGTAATAACCTATATAAGCCTTATAATGCTATGGACATAGCGAAATGCACTAAGATTCAATGCTTGAGTTGGATTGAATGATGATGCTCCAGAGAAAAGACCTTTTGATTTGGCAATTATGGGTGGAACACCAAGAGTCCGTCGCCAATTACTATTATTCGGACCCTATTTTCAGGCGAACTCAGTAGACAAAAAGCTATTCAGTAAATTGAAGGCGACTTAATTTATCACCTAGCATATCTACTTTAAGGCCTAAGATATACAGGTCAACAGATATTCGGAGTAGTACAAAAACGATAAATTTGAAGGTCCTAAATCTGCAAGGGTCTACTAATATAGCGTATGCCCAAAGCACGTAGCACAAATACCAACAAATACCATTAGTAAGTTGGCACAAGGGGCAATAACCCCAGTCTTTCAAATGACCACACAATGTGAAACGGCTATTACAGAGATTAACAATGGGAACTGAGATACGAGCTACGAGCCAAAAGCTGAGCCTTCTATTCAACTAACCAGCAAGTCGTCTCGTGGGCCGAAGAAAAAAGCCTTTGAAGCAAATTTTCTTCTGATCCACTCACAGTTAAAAAAGTATTAAACACTCAAAAGCACATTGACTGGAAACGAGCTATGGAGGAAGAAATTCAGGCGCACAATGAAAGCAATGCATGGACGATAGTCGAACTGACAAGAGATCCCTAAGCCAATTAAATGTAAATGGGTATTTAACAGGGACCCGGACTTTTATAACTTTTATTATAAAACTCGCAAAAAAGTTATTTTTGGACTTTTATTTTATTTGAGATAAAAGAAAAAACAGTCAAGCTGGACATTTATATTTTTGGTCCAGTAATAATAGCTAAACTTGGCCAAGTATTTTTTAAGGCCGAAATAAAAGTCATTTTTTAATAAGAAACAACCCACTTATCCAAATTAAACAAGTTTGTTATCAAATGAAATAGGAACAAAATAGCTTTCAAACTGAGAAATGAAACCTATAGCAGAATTATTTCAATTAAATGTTATTTAATTTCCATAGAACAAATCTTCGGTAAGGTATAAGAATTTGTTTTGTATTAAATTAAAAATTTATATATATATATATAAATATGTGGAAACCTTCGCTTATATGAAATGTATTTTAGTGCTCTTTAATTTATTATAAAATTTGCTTAATCTCCTTAAAAAATATTTTGCCAAGTTTAACTATTATTACTGAACTGAAAAAATATAAATTCTAATTTTTCATTTATTACTTAACTTTTTCCTAATAAGTTCATAAAATAAAATAATAAAGGATTCTTGTCCAGTAGGTAATTTAATTTACGTAAATTTACGGCGTAAATAATAGCTATAAGTTCTACCACTTTTCCTCAAAGGAATTAGTAATACTGTTGATAATAAATTCATATTTTTACTCCTCCACCGGCGCGCACGACCAAACTTGGATAGGATGTTTTTTGCTTTACCCTGTTCCTCGCAGTTCTTAAATTGCGATAATGTTATTCTTAGTCCTCCCGAGAACATCTGCCAGTTCCGCATTTATGGCCCGGATGTTCTAATTATATGATCTGAATTAATGCCATTTGAATCGTATTCGAATAATTTTTATTTTTTTTTCATTCTGCAGAATGCGTGCGTTACTTTTAATATTAGCCTTTTCATCTTCGAGCTTTTGTATAAGTTAGCTAAATTCGAATTTCAAAACATGTCATTGTTGGGTTAATTTAAATTAGATTTTTAATAATTTATTTTACCCTAGTGTGCCCAACCGGGTACGAGGGTACCCATCGACACATATTGTGTGAAGTGACTTTTTTTCTTGCACCGATTTTTTAAATCCTTCCGGATTGCCACGATTTGACTGATTTTACATGAAGAAATGCATTTAAAATATTTTATATTTCTTTCTAGCACAGAAAATTTGATATTATTATATCAAAAACATATTTGGTTTTACTTTGTAGCCAATAAAGCTAAAAAACTTAGGAACTATGAAAAATTTTACATTTGCAAACTTGCAAATAAGAATTTTGTCTGTTGTCTATTTACATTCGTAATGTTATTTTAGTTATAGAAAAAACTGCACACAACGTTTAGAAAGATATGTACAAAAATATTCTAAAAACACACAAAAATTTCCTAGCGGCTCTCTTGTAGTTACTGCGCTGAGGTAGTACATGGCAATACGTCCGCCTGCTCCAAGTAAACGATCGATAGTAAAGTTAACTGGTATCGGAGTATAATACATATGTATTTGTTTCAAAAGTGTTCTAGTATATTCCTCGGATATAAAAGAACATGGATACCTTCTTATTGCTTGCCTTTTCAGTTTAATGTAGCAAACCTTCTCGGAATTCACAAATATAGGCTCTGGCTCGTTACAGATTATACCGGAGTTTATATTACGAAGGTCCTTGTGCTAAATAATACTATCGTTGGATTTGTATAAAAAGATCTTTGTTAACAACAACTAAATAAATATACATCCAATACCCAGGAGTATGCTAAGCTACTGCCGACTTTTGGATATTCATCCGTAAATGGTTACCCGGGTACCCAGGTTGTATGTACTACGCCGTTAAGTTATTTGGTTGCACACACTAGGGTTAACTTAATAAATTATTTGAGTTTACCTTTTTAAACAGGCGGAAACCTTCTTTATTACTCTTCAATGTTCAAACTACGGATATCTTACCACACCTTCGTTTTGCGCCTATGTTTAAATATTTCCTATAACTTATGTGTGCTTTAATTAAATTAATAAATACACTGGTCTACAAATTTCAACTTTTTTTCTGCGAATAAGACGGGA
>NW_023458561.1:36160718-36211011 GCF_013731165.1 Rhagoletis pomonella
TGGGATGTAAAGGCAGATATATGTAGGCAAAAAAGTGAAAGAATAATTCGCATGTTCAGAAAAAAAACACACTAAAAGAATTGTAGTCATACCCTGATGTGAGGCACTTTGGGATGTAATTAAAGGGCAACCATTTAGCGAAGTGGAAGTGAGGTGAAACAAAAAGCAAAAAAATGCGGATAAAGGCAAAAGAGGGAAAGAAGACAAACAAAGCATTTGCCATGCAAGACCACTGCAGGGAGAGCATGAAAGCAAATGAGCAAATAATATGCGAACAAATGTGCAAATGTATCTAGTAGGTGCGGTAAGATGTATTAATAATATGTAGGTACATACATACGCACATGTGCAGCGATATAGTGACAGCCAGTGTTGCCACTTTGTCGCCTACATTTAGATCTTTATTTTTCTATTTACCTCCGAAAATTGGGATTTAGCTCCTAGCTCTTTTTTGGAAATTATCGGGCACTTTTTAACTCCAGAATGTTTAGTTTTATTTGGTAATATATTAAAATTATAAACCTATAATTTCATTGTTCAAGTGATGACTAAAATTAATTTGGCTTTGGTGATCTCAGACTAATTTCTATACCTTCATGTTATTATATGTCGATTAGTACTTAGAAAAGTTTCGTTCCTAATGTGAATGGCGTGAAAGCGAATGCAAAATGGGCAAGTCTAGTCGACTAGTTTCTACAACGTGCGCCTTGATAATACTACAAATCTCGAAATGGGGTGCATCCCTGGGAAAATACAGACTCCACCATAAACTCTTGGATATAGGTTAAAGAATTTAAAAATTAATTAGAAGAAAATCTTTTTTCTAAACGCGCGGATTTTGTTTTTACCTTACTAATTTTAATTTAAGGAGAGAAGGGAATAAAACTTTCCAGAAAAGTTTTTCGAAAAAATGATTCGTAACCCCAGTTTTTATGGCAAATTCAAATATCTAAAATTGCAGTTTTTAACAGTTTTTAAAGCGTTTTTAGTTCATTGTCTAGTTTATATAAGTATATGCATATATATAAGTATTATAAGTACCGTAGCAATGAATTCGAAATACATATATGCACCTTATTTTGGTTGTAAACGTTTTTTCAGCTCTTAAATATATAAAATTCGTTATTTTTATTAAGATTGCGGAAAATGTTAAAGCAACTAATAATGTCAATAAATGCTCAACTTCAAAAAAAAATTTAGCTATTCGGTTTAGTTATTATCAGGATTATTTAGCTCTTTCTTTCGACCGTTTAAGCACCAAACGAAATGTTTTTCTGGCATCACTGGTAACAGCCGAGTGTAGAGTGTGTGCTGTATAGTACCTATTGATGCACGTATACAAATATAGCGCATCTCTATAATTGTCTTTCGCCGCAAGCAGCCTCTTTCATAAACAAGTTTTACTGCTGCGCGCAACCAGGGCCCCGGGGAATATGTAAATCATCGGCGAGCCCTTTGAATTTAAATATTTTCTGGTTTCTAAATAAAACCATCCGCTTTCCCTTTGTGTGAGACTACCAAAGCACAAAGCACAACTCGGAGGAGCAGCTCGGCCAAATACTAGCAAATGTGTATGCGCGAAATATTTATTCATTTTATATCTCCGAAATATTTCTCACGGTTTTGCATTAGCAAATGACCGGCTTGCTTCGCGACGCCTGGTAAGAACTTTTGCGTTAACCACTACAGAAATAGTGTTGAAAAGCAAAAACGGCATGTAATGTAAAAATTATTAGTTTAGGTTGAAACGACTCCCGCTTTCTAAAATAATAGATCTGAATGGCTGCTCGGCTATCTGAGAAGATATTCTCTGCATTTTCCTCCTGAATTCAGCCTGCAAATCACTTGCATGATCTGGTAGGCGGAAAAATAGATTTAGATTATATTATTCAACGAAAACCTCTGTACCAACCCTGTATTCCATCTTTCATCTGTCTCCAACACCTGGACCCTAACTTGAGTTCAGTCACTACAGCTTAGGAGGTCCGTGCAGGGCTTGCGGTGAACCCAGGTTTTCGGCAGGATATAGGCATCTTAATTCCAGGCGGTAATGCGTTTAGGACAGTTCTTTGCACGGACAGTCTTTTCTTCAGTTCCACAGGTACGCGCTTTTGCAGCAGAGTTTTCGAATAAAATATCTATTGGCAATAAGTGAAGCAGAACGTTCGGAAAACGTGGTTTGCAGTACGAGCAACCATGCAGCAGGGCCTGGATTCGAGCCCAATTTGCGACCAACATAAGCAAAATAAAACATACCTAAAAATATATTTTTTATAGCGGTCGCCCCTTGGCAAGCAATGGTAAACGTCCGAGTATTTTTCTGCCATGAAAAAATAGCTCTTCGTCTTCTCCCCTTTGTGTGACAAAGGCACGCCACAAATCGGAGTAAAATCTCCGACAAACACTAACAAATTGTGTAACACATTGTGTTTTTTGTGACGTGTTGAGAGACGAAGAACTGAACTCTTTGACACCCAATAATCTACTTTGATTCATTCGTAAATCAAGTAGCCTGACTGCTTTGTATATTTAGTTCCGACCAAGGCGAATTTATATAAGGTGGTGTTGTTTCATCAGCTGTGAGTAGCGTTTGATTGTCAAAATTTTGTATTTCGCTAGTGAGTGAGTGAAAACTTGAGAGTGTTTGTATTTTTTGTCGCCCTTTTTCCTTCGGCGAAGAATAGCTGAAATTTGACAATGGCCCGCTAAAAGCAAAAACAAAATACAAGTAATTGTTGTATTTGTTGAATCGATACCACCTTATAAATATTCGCCTTGGTTCCGGCAAAAAAAAGCAAAAAACAAGCCTCACAAAAGTATTCTTAATCTTAAAATATTTCCAAAAAACTGAGCATTACTTCAAACTGAGTATCACTTCAAGCTGTTCCCAAAATATAGTTGAACAGAACTTAACTAGAAGGCCTCATGCTTGAACTGGGCCTCAGAATTGGAATCCAAAGCAAATATGTTTTTCTTGTTTTGCAGGTTTTTTTTTTTTTTTTGAGTGGTATCTAATCAACCAACATTTTCAGCTTCAAATCCCACTTTCAATTTAATCAATTTATCCCGTAATTTATTAAACATGCATATGTATGTATGTACATGTATCCATTTAAAAAAAAAATTGTATTTATTTATTTTTTTTCTTCAATTTACTCTCTACCTGGGCCCCGACATTCAACCGAGCCCGGGATAATTGAACCCCCTCCTCTCCCCTCCTCACGACGCGCCAGCGCTCAACAACGCACAGCCAAGCAACAAAGAGTGCACTCATCGAATTGACGTCGAGCTCAAAGGTTGAAATGGCGCTTGTGGCAGTTGCATTGACGAGTATGCCAGCCAAAGCACAAACAGCGCGTACAGAGAAAAGAGATGTTTGCGCAATGTGCATGCCAACCCATTACCAGTTGCACTTTCAGGCTAATGTGGAAATATATATAAAAAGTAAAGTATCCACTTACGTATATTTATGTAAGTATATGGATATATTGTATACGGTGCATATGTATGTACATATGTATACAAACACATGTGTAAATACCTATATGAAAGTGCTTGTTACACGCACGACTGCTAATTTGTATGCACTCATCGTTGCGTTGCATTATGCCATTTAGTCTACTCCGGTGGATGGATGTCTAAACGAGTGCACATGTTCCATATATTTCACACTCATGCAACGCTCAATCACCCGCTCACGATTACCATGCACACTGTCAGTGGCATCCTTTGAGCACTGCATTGCGTGCGTGTGTGCGTGTGTGCGTGTGTGTGTGCAAGCCTAATAAGAAATCCTTTTCAGCCTCTTTGCCTAAGTGGCACAATTATGTGCGTAATACACGCCAGCCATCTATGAGTAGATCTGTGTGCATGTCCTTTGCACACTCTTCTCCTCAACACATTTAATCATACTGATGCTTGCGCATGTGAGTATGTGTTGGTTTAGCATTACGCTTACCCTTACTCGGGCAGGTATAATAGGTAAATGGAAAATCACAGACAATTTGTTTGACGCACTACATCCGATTGCAAATAGCCATCACACAAATGATTTTTTCACGTAGGGGAGAGCTGGCTGTAAGTGAGCAAAAGATGGTTCGATATAAGTGCAATGAAAATTGTACACATACTGGCATTTGATACATTGGTTGCGGCCACCTGGTCAAGGGCAGTTGAGTTGTTAAACAGGGCTTGAGCTAAGGGTTTTGTAAAAATAGCTCTTAGAACGTGTTGGAGTTCGTAATGTAAGAAAGATTTAATTGAAGTGATAAAAGTAAAACGTGCGACGGTAAGAGTTATATAAAAAGGATAAGTTATAGTTATATATAGGGATGGCAGCGATTAATCATTTGATTAAATGAATCGATTATTTTGGACCAATTTTCGATTTGGTCGTATCGTAAGCTTGTGTTTCATTAATCGATGAATTGTAAAATAATCGTAAAAATTATTTCAAGAAATATAAATTCTGTAGTTGTCTAAAATCCATCCATCGGACATTCTTTTTTGCTAGCAGCATCAACTTTACTCAAACCGAGGTCCTAAAAAATTTATTTCAAAGGTTCGTTAGCATTGGTCTCAGTAATGAAGTTCTTGCGAAATGAAATCTGTATGCGCGCAGATGATCTTATGGAAACGGGTAGCGAGTCGTCACTAGAATCAGAAGAAAAAAGATCGATCTTTGGGCCCCTCTTGCACACAAACGAAGGCGAAAAGATGTGGATTTCGGTCACCCACATGATGAAATGGGTTTTTATTTAAATTGTCAAGTCCGAGAACTAAAGCGGAATATCATCGACGCTTGGAAGGAAATGAAAACTGTTTATCCAAAACTTTACGGACTTTCGAAAAAATACCGTGATTTAATTTGGTACCTCGGTGCCCGCGGAGCGCCTTTTTTCAAAAGCTGGTGCTACAGCCACCGGCAAACGTAGCCGCTTAACCAAAAAAAAAAATGCTTATCAAAGCCTTTGGTTTTGCAAACCTGCTTAAATAATAAATAATTATCGCCCCTAAAAATTCTAGTCTTATTTATTTAAGGTTAATTAACAAGAGAATTAGATTTTTTTTGGGGAAAGTATTTTTGTGTGTAATTAATCGAGAAATAAGTATGTAATTTTTCCCAAACAGTCGTAATGGTCGACAGAGAGCATTTTTTTAAATATTTTTTAGTTGTTTTTTTATTGTGATTTTTAAATTGTATTTTAAAAAGAAAAAAATTTATTATTTATTTCATTTCTCAGGTCCGCAATTAACTGTGTTTTAGTTTTGGCTTTGACAATTCAGATGCAGAAGTCGCTTTATAGCATAAATACATACAAACATGATATTGTCAAATAAATTTGTTGGTTTCTTAGAGAATAGAATAAGAAATTTCTGACTTACTTTAAGAGAGCATTTTTTGTTTATTTTCAAATTTATTTCTGCCGTGTATTGTTTTTGTTTTCAAAAGTTCAAATTTCTGTGGAAATCGTGGCTGGTGTTTGTAAATGAGTATCTGTATAAGTTTCTCAGAGAATATAATAAGAAACTTTCGACTTTATTTAAAAAAGTATTTTCTAATTTATTTTCTGCTGTGTTCTATTTTTGTTTTCAAATTTTAAGTAAATTAACAAATACTTTTCTTAGAATAAGTAAAGTTGCCTTGAATTTATTAAATTTGTGAAAATATTTTCGTATTTATTTTAGTATTTTTTCGAACGGTTTTTTTCAGTAGATTTTATTGTTTTTTTAAACAAGAAAACCATTTTCGTATTTTCAGTAAAGTGTTTTCCTTAAAGTTAGTGAAAACTAAACCAAATTTTAACACTTTATGAATTATTTACTATTTCGCGGCCAAGAAAACATTTATCCGAATTTCGTTAAAAAACTTCTCTACTTGAATCATGATAAATAGACCGGGTACCATTAATTCAGTCGGCGAATCGCCGCAAGCCGAAAACAAAATCTCGAATGCGACTGATTTCAGTGCCTGAAAGATTAGAATTAAATAGGACCGCGAGCCGAAACGTTTCCATGTAAGCCTCGTGAGAAAGCTTACAGAAAGTGCTGAGATGATTTCACCCCATCTTCCTCTTGACAACTGATACAAAATGGATCAGTTGAGATTCGTAGTCTTACCGCCTGAGTAACAAACGCAAGTCACTGTGTTTGTCTATAAAAATTCCAGTTGAAGTTTTTTTTTAAATGATGAAGTTTCTCTGTTTCCTTTAATTTCATCACTTTCGCTGTTGGTTCAACGAAAACGAGAAGATGCCATTAATATGATCTCAAATACCATATCATAATTTAAATAAAAAATTCCTTAATAAAAATTGTATTTCTTTTTAAATAAATTAAAAATATGGAACACAACTAGCTTTTATTACAATAACAAAAAAAAGTTCTTTGTAGATATTTTCCAAATTTGGTAGATTTTTTTTAAGTGGATGGTAAATATTTTTTTCGTCAGTAGCAACCCTCCTTACATCCATCCATTATTTTATGGTAAATACAAGAATCTCATACAGATCGTCTTGAATTTCGGAACTTGATTAGCAAAAATACTTAATACTTGTCCCTATAATTTTTTTATAAATTAAACGTTCTCGGTAAAAATGCTACAAATGCAGACTACCGAGCACGTGTTGGTTAATTCTCTAACTTGTGACTATATTTTCCCTGAATTTCCTAAAAAACTGCAAGTTGCCTTAAGTTTATTACAGATTAAAGCAAAATATGAGCTGTATGCATAATTGCTTTTCCATTTTTTTCTTTTGCTAAACATGTTTTCATTATTTTTATCACCGGCATTTTGTATCCTTTAAAGCTCACTTATGTATATCTGCTTGCAAGGGAATTTAAAATTTCTTTTCACTTTTTAGCTTTCTCTTTCAGTGCAAATCCTTTTACCAGCCGGTTTCATATAACAGGGTTGAAAGCTTATGAATTGTAAATGCTAATCCTCTTAAGCGATGTAATTGAAGACATGTTTATATGCTAGCAGTGCAAAAGCGAAAAAAAAAACAAACGTCAACAGATAACAAACAAGTGGAAGTAAAAAAGCATACATACATATGTATGTATACATATTAGGCTGGTCTGAAACTTTTTTTCCAGCCACCCACAGAATCCATAGAAAGCAACGAACATAATGAAAACATTTTTTACAAATTTGTTGAGATATTCGTACCTGACATTTTTTTAAAGGAAATGTGTTACCTTAAAGGTGTTCCCATACTAATTTGATTTAGATTCCTGTCATTGGATCACGAAGAAACTAGCGATAATCTTACTTTTTAAATGAGAATTGAAGTCCATTTTTTTTGCTCAAAAATTACTTTTTGTATAAAAGAGATTAGGCCATCAGTTATTAAAACAAATTTAGTAAAATTTTAAACGTTAAGTAAGCATCATAGATTTATTTCCTTGGAGAAATATTCTTATTCGGCCAAAAAAGTATTTATGTTTAACGATTTTATCGCAATTCTACGAAAAAATGTTTTTTCTCCATATAAAATATATGGGTAACTTCAAAGCCCTGGCGGCATGAGTAAATATTAAGCGATATTCTCAAATATAAATACGTGTCTCCTTATTTTTAATATTTTTCAGTTCTGGGGGTTGGCAGAAGAAAAATTCAAAAAAGTTGATTTTCTTGTACATTTAAGGACAACCCTAATATGCATATATTTGAACATTTAAACTTCAAGTATTAAAAAGGAATGGCAAAAAAAAAGATATTAGTTTCTAGCTAACATGAACGGTCACAAAGTCGAGACAACATGGCATGAAGGTCAGTGAAGGATTTTTCATGTGACTTCAGTAGCTTTTTCTTTACTGCAGCTACACAAAAAAAAAAAACATAATTAGCGTTTGCTGTGCTGCGATTGAAATCAGGCAGAATGAAATTATCACAGTTCTTAGAACTTTTTCATGGATTTCTTTTGTAACAGCTTAGTACTGTTTTTTCATTTTCATAAATTCTTCCGCAAACTTTTCTCCATAATAATAATACTTATAAAAAGTGAAATACGTTGACTTGCACAAGCTCACAATACAAATGAAGGGCGGAAGAATAAATCGAAAATTGTGAAAAAATTGCGGAACAGAAAAAGAAAAAATCTCAAGTAGAATAGCATAACACATAATAATCGCTTGTACGCCTAAAAGCACGCAAAAAACGAAGAAAATTCACCTCACAGACACATGCAGACACTACTCACAAACGAACACACATACAAATAATAAAAATAAAAACCCAACTGCTACCAACTGTGTTTATGGCAATAATGCATGAATTTAAATACTTTTCATATTATTAGTGCTCATACCTACTTGCTTATACATACATACATTGGTACATACATACATATGTCTTAAGGAATGTCTGTATGCTTGTGTTTACGTACATACCTACATTGGCGCGTGGCTTTTAGCTGCTTTCAAATATGTATGTAGCTCCGCTCATGCATATAAAATATGCGTTCCGCTACAAAATGCGGCAATATTTTAACTTTTCTTTGCGCTTGTGTGGATGTCTGTTTGCAATTTCAAATAAATCTTTACATGTTATACTTATTGTTGTATAAAATGGCGTGTAAATTGTCTAAAGATCTGATGCTGGTGCCCTATGTATATACCTGTCTGTTGGATGCCCTCAACTTTCTCTCTCTTACATTTATTACGCCTGCATTAAGCCTGTAAGACAGTCTGTTTTGTGAATTTGTGCAAATCCCTTTGTTTTAAATGTCAAAATTTACATTTGCGAATTTGCATTTATACTGTCAGGTAATTGTATAGTCTAAATCAGAATTTTGAATGCTCTGATATCAGGATTGCTTTGAAAAAGATGTCCGAGTACGTATGCATGAGTTAGCATAATTTTTTCAAGAGTCATCTCAACCAGATACCAAGGGCGTAATTGACTCCAAGGTGGCCAACAGTCCCAGCCGGAATCAGCCAATCATTTAACCCTTAATTAGGCGCATGGGGTCAAGGCCATTTCAAGTTGAAAAAAAAAAATGTCTCAAAGTGCTTGGAGCACTCGCTCGCGCTCTTTCTAGCTTTCTAACTCCAGGCGGGGTAAGTAAATAAGTCACTGACAGAATATCGGCATGTATGCATTTGTCGCTACTCCTTTAAGTCCTGACCCCAGACGACCCCATGACGTAACATTTTTTAGCGGAGGTAAGTTTTTATTTTTGTATCTAAGTTTGAAGTCAAAGTTATGCTTTTATTTCTTAAAGATAACTATAATAAAGTGCTTTAATATTTATGACAATGCACATTTCGTTTTATTTACTTAGTCATGGCTAGAACATCGTAGCGAATACATGTGTCGCTACTCGCTTGAGTGCTGACCCCATGCGACCACTAACGTAACATTTTTTGGGGAAGGAAAATTTTTAATTTTTTTTTAGTTTGAAGTCAAAAATATGTCTTTGTTTTTTTTTTAAGTTAAATATAATAGAGTACTTTAATATTTTTGTTAATACACACTTCGTTTTTTCATTTTGAAAACTCAGCATCTTCATTGGGCAGATGGGATTTTATGATAAACTATAAGTAGATACTAGTGTTTTTCATTTCGTTAGAAGCGAAGATTAAAATATTTGTAATATTAAAGATTTCCATACTTTTTTATTGTCTGCACAAAGCCTTCATCGTAAAGCAGCTGAAAAGGATGCAAAGAGCCGCCTTAATTTAAATCAGTACGACACCTACTCTGGCGCGCAATGCCATATTAAATGTTGTGCCGAAAGATATAGATAGCTGGCTGGGCTGACGCTGTGCGTGCCGCTGTAAGGCTAAGTCGGGTGGCCTTAAGTTCGCCTCGAGCTAAGGACACTTCAGTATTCTAAACGTTTTCGGGTTGCTACCGATTCGGACAGACCACTGCACACCGATTCTGGGTCCGAATGGATCTTTCACTATCCACAGCGTCTTCCAAGTAGAGGTGACCGTAATAAAAGAAGGTTCGGTTTGGTTGCTCTCTAGTGTAGGTAACACCTTTTAAAGAGGTGAATATTTATTTCGTCAGCCAAGCAGCTATAAAGACTCTTAACTCCTTGAGCATGCGTTCGAGAACAGCTAAAAGGTGTCTGACTTCCTCATAGGCCGCATCGGATTGCTTCGTTTTTAAGCTTATTTGGGTTCCCGGTCAAAGCGAAATCACTATAAACTGCATGCGATGAGCTGACTAGACAGGGAAACCTTTAGGAAGTAACTCCGGTTAGAGAAGGTCTGGGAGTTCCCCTGACCTCGTGCGGTCTGCTTCTGAATAGACGGGCATTTACTCAGCTCAGCGAGCGCAAGTTAGCCAAATACTTCTGGCCACGTTTGGACCAAAGACGATCTGGTGGGGAGCTTTTGAGACTTAGCAAGTTACATCTCTCGCTATTGGTGGGAGTGGTAAGCATGCCGTAAGGTTGAGTATCATCGATGATCCTTACTGCACCAGCTGCATTGAGGATGATGATGTGGAATCGTCTTAACACCTGCTGATCTGGTGCCCTGCCTTTGCGAGCCTATGGTTTAAGCAATTTGGCTCACAATTTTAACACCTCCGACGAGCTTTTGGGAATGGACATCAGTTGCTTTAAGAGCTTCGTTGCAAGCATGGAGTGTTACTCATACAACAAGTGTCGTTATTCTCAGTCAATATTACTTTTTACACAGTCGATATGTAGAAGAAGCTTTCATAAATAAATACTTTACCATGGGTTTCTCTGATTTTTGGTTGAGCTTGCGGTCGAAGCGACCTAACTAAGCAAAGATATCGATGGACCTCTGCCCTAAAGACACAACTTAAAACTAAAAGAGAACATCAACTTATATTATACGCTCTACGAAAAACCGTATTCTACCGTAATCATTCACTATTATTATTATTATTTATTATTTCCTAGTCGACTAGATTAGCCAAGAAAAGCACCCTCGGTTCAGCCTATTAGAGTCAGGAGAGGATGGAACAACCCGGACTAGATTCAGGATGCTATTTGATAGGTAGGCCTCCTGTAGGTTTAGCAAACGCTATGAGAAAACCATGACATGAGCAATTACAAAACCAAGGGATCTTCTCCTAGGACCCACAAATCCAAAACTTTCAATTCTGCTTGGTTTATCGAGATTACACTGTTCGATGGGCACCCGGACTGTAAGGTTAAATATCATAGCGGACTCTAATTACCTCGGCTGCTTGGAGGGCAATGGGGTGAAGTTATCTCAACAATTTCTCCTAAGATGCTCAGATTTTGCAAGGCTAGGAACCAGCGCTGAGGTTCTCAAATCTGCCGCTTACGAAATTTCTGTGAGGGCGCTTTTTAACTGTAACTTAGCAGTTATCGTTGGTACTGGTTTTCCAAAGTACCGATTTTTTTTATCCTAGTGGGGCTCTTTTTGCGTAACAAACTATTACTAAATTTATAGGCGTATTCACACACATTCTATTCGTTTTTTTTTTTTGGTAAGAGACTAGTTGTTACTCGGTAATTTTAACGACCGGAAACGTAATTTTTAGCTTACTTTTGTTCGCCTGATACATAAATTATGTTTATCAACTGCTAATTCGTTGTTTTATTCTTATAAAAAAAATGTAACAGAAAATTGCATGCATTTTCGTACTTATATGCGGTAAGCCTTTCGGCATCAATATCGAACAGCTGATAACAATTTACCCACTACCAGAGATATTATACAATTTGTCACCACTATTACTCGACAATCGTTAAACCGAAAATAAAATAATTTTACGCAAACCAAATATATGGGAAAACTATTGAGTAAGGAGTAACGAACTCGGTGAGAGGGTCCCCCAGTTTTCCGAGAATTCTTTAGTTCTCCAAACAAAAATTGAAACGAGGTTTCTCCGATACTTTCAATGAAGTATGTTGACTTGGGTTAAAGAAAAATTTACCTTCATGATTTAGCAGTAGACACGAGTGATACATACATAAATACGTACATGTGTACATTTATGTAGACACCAATTCATTTAAGCCTGCTCATAAAATCACACACCGAATGTTCTACAACCAGCTTAAGCATCCATTGGGTAAAAAATTAAACGGGAAAATGTGTCTTACACACAAATCATTTCATCATTTACTTACTTCTTTCTAAACTGTTTCACGGCTGATGCGCCAATTCGTCGACAACCCCAAACTGTCATAATGATCAAACAAAAATAAATTGCCGCAATTCATATTCTGTCTGGGTTGTCATGTTTTTGCCTCCTCTTTCGTGTATTTCAACGACTACTGCCCAAAATCTATGACAAGCAAAAGGGCGATGCCACAACTCAAGCCTGAATGTCTGCAAAGCTGAAATCCGCTACTAAATAGTTTTTTAGAACACTACTCACACATAAACACTTAACGTCATCGGTTACAAGTGTTATATACTTTGGGACAAATACATTATAAGCGGACAGCAGCAGAGTAAATGCGACGATTGGCAGCAACCCCGCAGCGCTATTATATACACTTCTACATGCGTTTGTATATACAAATGTATGTATGAATATAAAACAAATTTGTTTTTTTCTAAAAATTTACTTATCGACTCTCTGATAGGGATGTGTATATGTCAACACAAGCGCTGCTTGAAATTTGATACATTTCAAACTAAAATTTATATCGACATACTGTTTGTTATTCTAAAAGAGCTGTGATACTTGAAATTTAAATTAATGGTTTCATCAGAAAACTCATTTTAAATTTAACAGCTGGCTACTAAAACGTTTCGAACATGCAGAGCAATTTAATCAATATATCAGTCTCCCTCTCTGTGGGTGTGGTGTACAACAGGGCGTATGATTAATTTGCTTGCTAACACAGCAGCAGGAGATTGGCAATTAGCACATAAAATTGGAAAGCAAAAACTAACAACAATTTCCATTAATTACCCATTAACAGATAGATTAGGCCTGCCAAGACGTACATATCTAGAGTTTGTGCTCAGCCAAATTAATGGACTACTTAAACTAATGATACAGGCTGTCACATGGAAACTTTAATTTTTCTTTTTTTTATTGTAATTTTAAAGCATTACAAAAATACTTATAAAGTATATTCATTGTACCTACTTACTCATATATATACGTATGTGCGTTCATATGTGCATGCCGGAGAAAAAAACGGCCCCCTGGTTCGGACCTTGTAACCAACAACACTTTTAAACCTGAAATCAAGGATAATCCGCAACTATTTGCTCACGCTTTAAATCTGTGTCTGGGCTAGAGCATTTTTCCAGTTGCATAGAAGTAGAAAATGCTAACTCTGCTATCAAAACCAGGCAAGCCTACGGGTTAAGCTGGATCATATCGCCCCATCAGCTTCTAAACAGCGTGAGTAAACTATTGGAGAAAATTTTCGCAACTCGGTTAACAGTCTTCATAGAGGAAGAGGGCGGGCTGTTCCCCTACGAATTCGGTTGCCGTAAAGGGCGATTGACACTAGACGCGATAGCATTCACAGCTACTAGCCTGAAGTCAACGGAACAAGGTGTAACGGAGACTCCAAGAAATATTGTGTGTTAATTAATAACACTGGTCATCAAAAATTATTTTAACTAAGCAAGCTGGAACTGCTTGATACAATCGCCTCAAGGAATATAACTATAGAATATCATGCATATTATTCGAAGCTCCTTGTTTTCCAAACTGAATTATTCTGTATGACAGTGAATTTGGCAGCGAAATGTTTCCGTTCACAGCCGGCGTACCATAGAATGGAACCATCGACCTCCGATTTCACGCCCTGATAGGCGTTGCTCGGAAATTTCACTGCGAAAAAGCTCGAGCAAATGGAGTGTAGAACCTACGCAGTGATTGAAAAAATTCTAAATTGGATGTCTTAGATCGGTTTATCTTTACAAGACCAAAGCACTGTTGATAAGCAGTCGCAAATATCCAGAAGGAACATCGGTAAAGTCGAACCGACAAATAAAGTTTTTGATAGCAATAATAGATGACAGGCAGTGTTCAGACAACTCATACCATATGGGCAATTCTCGATTAGTTCGATTTTCTCATCACTTGACAGTTTTTATTCGGACACATAATTTTCGCTGCTTTATTAACAAAAACCAGATTACATATGTTTTGTAGATTATTTAAATACAAAAAAAGAACCATCGTAAATATTTCCAAGCCAAAAATGCATATAACTCAGAAATAAAACGGGAAAATTTTCACAAATATAAGTGTGACTCGGATATTTTTTTTTTATTTTTACGTTGTTACGTTGGTTTTTTTTGGTTGATTGCTAATGTTTGAGTTTGAAATAAAGTGATAGCATTTGGAGAGCAGAATCGAATGCAACCTGTGTGAATTTTGTGCCTGCAATATAAAAGAAGTTGTGAAGAGTCAAATTGGCGTGACTCCTTTTTTAAATTCTTGCACTCGCGGTTTTTATAGTATACTGTAGCTGGTGCGTACCTAAAACTGTCATCGGACAACTTGCATACAGTTTTGGAGCATAAAACGAATCAATTAGTCTGTTCCAAAAGCAGTCCGGTTTACAGGATTTAGTCAGAACTTACAGGAAGTCGTTCCTATTGACATAAAACCTGTAAGTGGGAACATTTTTGAGAGATTAACTGAGAAACTGTTCCTAGTCAGAAGTTACAGGATTTAGTCCGGAGTTTTTTTTCCTGTAAGTTCATAAAAAGTGTCAAACGATCAGATGATTTGCATATGCAAACAAAAACCGAAAGCGGTGAAAGCAAAGAACCTTATGTTTGCAAGAAAAATGGAAGTAAACAAAGAAATGATTGTATATGTATAGATTTTAATAATTATTTAGTGATATTTCAGCCAAATCAATGTTGTACCAGTTACATGTAAACAAACCGACTGACGTTTTTACAGGAAATAGTGCTTTCTGCGTTCCCGTGCACTTCTGCATCTGTTCTCCTTTTGCTCTCATTTGAGAGAGTAAAATTGAAGTTTGACAGTTCCACAGGTTTTAGTCCGAAGTTCAAAGGAAAAGACTAAATCTAAAAGTGGCAGGCCTATGTATGAGACTACATAACTTTGGGCGAGTACGATAGACTCCTAAAATACCGGCGCGTATTTTGAATTAAGATATATGCAAATAGCATAAATGGAAAGCTGGTAGGCATAATCAACAATCATAGCTGCAACAGAACTTGCCTTTGTAATGGACAGTGAAGCCATCATTAAGGACTTTAGGTTAATATAGACCAACCAGTATGCTTTAGTGAATGTCGAGGATTCCTATAATCATTTCGACAGCATATCAAATTTCATAGGCACCACTTCTGCGAGAACTTAGAGTATACTGGTACCTGCCGGAAAATCCCGGTTGGTCTAAGGAAAGGTACGGACAGGTTTGGCCAAATCTTCTCATTTACCGAAACATTCTAATCACGATGTAAATCAGTAAACTTATTAGTCTATATTAAATGTGTACCTAAAAGGTTTCTACCATCAACTTTAATAAAATATCTAAATTTTTATAGATTTTCTAGTAGAACTTCTAAGCTGTAGGTGTGGCAAGCATAAAATATAATAACTGAATTCATATATTTAGCTGATATTTGAATAAGCTTTTCCTAAACTTTATCGTGTGGCTCTTGCTTTTTAAACAACAAAGGATCGTCCCGATTTCTATTGCCTTCCAGTGTAGTTGGTTTTTATTAGAAAGTTTGCATGAGATATATATATATATACATGTACATATGTGGTAAAAAAAAATTCTTTCAATCATTTTGATATTTACTCCAGCAAACATCATGCCTAAATTTATTATTAAGTCAGTAGATTTTTAATTAACGCAGAGAAACTTCATTGTGAGGTATGTGTGAAAACCAACAAATTCGTTGAGAATTCACCACTTCTCGTATAAGTATCATCGGAGGCCACAGGCCCTCAAACTAAACGAGAAATAAGTTCTACAAGCTACGCAGCCTCGTCATAACAATTTCAAATGCCAAACAAAGACACGCATATTTAATCAAATTCCCCTACAATACCACATACACACTTTTAATATCTATTTACATATATGTACATCTAAAATTTTGGCACAGCAGGGCGTATGAGTAATGTGAGAAATCATAAGCAATGCAAATGTAAATGATATCTGCAAGCAAACGCAAGACAAGGTGTTTTTGATGGCTGCCACTCATAGGTACATACATATGTACATATGGGTGAATATGCACACATCCATGCATATACCCATTGTTATAATCATAAAGGCATTTTATAGAGACCCCTGCTTTGCTTCTTTGTATTATTTATTATTATTGTTGTCTATGCTTTTGTGTCTGCTGCTACGTGATTTGCTAAGGCATTACTGCAGCATTTCATTGTATCCTTTTCAGTTGAATAGAAAATTCTGCTGTGTTACTACACCTTGCATTCTGCACGCAAACACACCTATTTAGAATAAGTGTGTTTGAGACATGAATAATTCGAATTCAAATCCATTGTTGAGACTTACGTCTGCTTGGAAAATGAAAAGGATTTCGACATAAATGCTTTCTAATAAATGGAAAATATGTACATATGTATGCGGTCACCGTTGGTTAGGGGTTCGCAATCTTTTAATGGGCATGAGGATAAGCATATGAACCGTACACATAAATTATCAGCCTGAATATATGTTTGCGCGTACTACTTATAGTGATGGGTGAGTAGTAAACAAAGGTACAACCTTTTGGCATAAGTTTGCCGAATTTTGTAAACAGCAAAAATCGTAATAAAACAGTGCAACATTATCACATAGAAACTTATAACACTGATACTTATCGTCACCTTAATTCACAAAGGCCCAAATTAACACTGTTTACGAAACTGTGTTTTTCACACATTTTCGTAGAATATATGAAAGTATAACTTCACAAAATATTTGAGAGTGTTGGTACCAAAAACAACAGAGTTATGGCAATTTTTAAAACGCCTTATAGCTATGCATGATTTGATTTTTATAATGTTTTTTGCATCTCCTGTAAAACAAAAAAATTGTTGGATATGGCCTTTGTGAATTAAGGTAACGGTATGTACTATATATTATCGCGCTCATTGTAACATTTGGCTTTAATTGAATTGGTATTCATTGTTTGAGTCCCTTAACTTTTAAAAGAAAAAAAAACGGTTTTAATAGAATCTAACAATAATTGCATAGAATTGTTGAAATTTTTCCCTGTTAAAATTTGAAATTTTTCATTCTTTCCTTAAAAAGAAACAACAAATATGGAATAATTAACTAGTTATTCAGAAACTATTAAGCCTATCGAAAAGTTATGTACACACGGTTGATGGATAATTTTGTTAGCTTTCGTTCGCCGTAATTCGTATTAAAATTGTTAAATTGGTTCGTAAAATATAAGTGATTAAATGCAACTACTTTTTATTTGAATAGCGATATATTTAAAACATCTAGAAAACATATCCATGGAAAAAAGTTATTAATTAATTCCAAATCAACGAGGAATTCGATAGCGGCATCCGATGAAAAAAAAAACAAATTTCTTTTATTCCGTTTCAGATTTTAACTTACCTTATAACATATGTTCGAAAGGGCGGTCCTAAAATATCAAGATATGATTTTTGTACTGAGCCCCTTTATTTTTTTCTACGTACAAAATAAGAACATCCAGGAAATTTTAAAAATAAAAAAAAAATTGTTACGGGTATGAAAAAATAAATTTTTTTTTAAATCGCGAAAACTCGAAAAAAAACCCGGTCTTAAAACCTGAGAAATTTAAAAAACTACTGAAAACAACTTTGTCTCAAAATCTGATAAATTTGACAAACTACTGAAACTTATTCTTTGAACTGTCTTCAATTACTTCTCCAGGTTCCCCATTCGCACACTCTGCGCCCGCCATGTGCAAGATGCGGTAACCAATCCGCATGGAGCTTTGTGTCGCGACTGAAGAAGAGGGCTATTCGATGGAGCCACTTAAATTTATCTGGCTTTAAGGTCCGATGAATTTTGCAGAATCTAGTCAACATGAGGTGCGCCTTAGATCATGGCACTAACACAAAACAGCGCGTACTGTTGAAATGTGCACCTTTTAAAGCGAACCCTAGTTGTGCGCTGAATTTGGGGCGCGCCGCATAAAACAAAGTTTTACTGAAAGGTGGAAGAGACACCCTATTTAGATGATCACTAGTAATAATTTCCAAAGAGCCACAATTGGAATTTATGCGCTTGAAATGTCCGTACCATTTATGGAATGGATAACCTACCCAGTGGGCTAATGTTTTTGGAAGAAATAAAGCCGACATAACCGGATTCAAAGAAGTGCATTGCATAGATCAAAACACGAAGCACGGCTGCAGTTGCACGTAAAGGAGCGCGAATTCGGTGCTGGATTCGTGGAGACAGAAACTTTGCCTCTGAATATTGTCATCAACCCCAGTGAGTGAGCCCATCTCAAAAGCTTGTTTATTTGAGCTCACAGCCCAACAGAAGAGAAGATCTAAGCGACCAACGATGTCTTCTCCCTACTGAAGTTGTATTTTAAAATTTTTATTCAATGATGAACAAGGAGGCGATCTCCACTTACTTAAAATGGTGTGCTTGTATCGAATATACGAATTAATATCGTAGTCATTTCAAAATTTAACAATCTGTAATGAAGTTCATTGTCAATACTTTACTATACGTCTCCGTAGAGCAAAAAGTCTATTTAGCTTGCTAAATAGAGCGTAGAGTTGTCGTAGAGTTTTCGATCTAGCTTCGTTGGACTGTGTACACGTCGAAAAAGTCTCGCTAAATAACTCTCACATAGACTTTATAGGTGAGTCTCTCGTAGAGCTCTATTGAGTGTTTACACGTCTCTAGCGAGATTTTTGTCTAAATCTCGCATTTTTTCTCTACCGTGTACACTTAGCTTGAGGAAGGAAATAAGGAAACTCTTTAATGCTGCAAAGCGTGATTACTCTTGCATTGTACATATAGGGCAGCCCTGAAAATATTTAAAAATGCCACCAGGGAAGCCCAAAGTGCCTCCTGGAAAGATTATTGCGATACTATAGAGGGACAGTCGGAGGGCAATTGCTTGCAGAAGGTGCTTGCGAAAAGTCTGACAAAACCGATGTACCTATATTCAGAAACCAAAATTGCGACTGGACGTCATCTCGTGAGGAAATGCTTGGAACCTAACACCGCAGTTATTATCTCGGAACGGCCGTTGGTTTCAACGGACTTTTTTGATGTAAATAGGGTAGACTGGGCCAAAAAATTATTCCAGCCCTATAAATCTCCAGGCATGGTGATGGCGTTCTATGTCCGATACTTGTTTTAATCTATATGTCTTAAGCTTTTCACCCTGGCGAAAGTTGTTTTTATTCCCAAACGAAGTAGACCCAGTGACTTTCGACCGATAAGCCTTACTTATTTCTTTCCCAAAGTTCTGCAGGGACTTCTAGACTCGCAAATCCGACAGAAAATTGATATAAATAAGCTCTCTAGCTGTCAACACGCCTACTGAAAAGGTAGATCTGTGGATACAGCTTTGCATAATATTGTGAGCACCATTGAAAAGGCACTCAATTTTAAGAAATTTATACTGGGCGTGTTCCTAGATATCGAGGGTTCCAGCAATAATATTCTCCGAGGGGGAGGCTCTTCAAGCCCTAACTCGACTTGGGCCGGATCACCTTCTGGTCGAGTTTGTTAATCGCCTCTTAGGAAGTAGAGCTATATATTCGAAGATGGGGGAGGTACATAGAACAAGATATGCAAGCCGCGGCACTCCACAAGGCGGTGTTCGCTCCCCACTTCTTTGGAATCGAACGCTAGATACCTTGCTATCAGGGTTGCAGGGTACAGGTTGCCAAGTCGTTGCTTACGTGGATAAGCCTGCCCTGACAGCAGTTAGTAGATAAGCACCCTCAAGTTCTATATGACTTAGTTCAAGGCGCCTTACGATTCGTGGACACCTGGTCTAAAGAAGCATGTCTTAGTGTAATTCCGGCAAAAACCACCATGGTTCTCTTTTCAAAGAAAAGGAAAACTCTCCGGCTATAACTTTGTTCCTTGAACCTCATCGCCCTGACTTTTCTGCAGAAGTTATACATTTGGGCGTTATTCTTGACAGAAATTTAACTTGGCGGCGCAACATAGATGAGTACTACAGGAAAGCTAAACTGTCATGTATGCCTTTAAATTGAATAGCAAAAAGTGGGGACTGAAGCCTCACATTGTGAACTAGATGCACACAGCGGTTTTTCGTCCCATTTTGTTCTACGGCATAACGGTTTGGTGGCCGTCCGTAGATAAATCTACAATAAGAAACAAATTACCAACAGTCCAATGGGTGGCCTGCTTTATGATCACGGGAGCGTTACCATCAACACCGACTAAAATCCTAGAGACGTTGCTTCACTTTCTACCTGTGGGCCTGTGGACCTATATAGTAAACTACAGGTAAGATGTAATGCTATTAGATAAAATGCACTAATCAACTGCTAGAATTTTGGAAGATGTTCCAGAAGACTTCAGGCGCCTGGACTACACAGTCCCGCCTACAGGCTAAAGAATTACTTCCAGACAAGAATTCGGTCGTGATCTCATATTCTTATTCAGCAGCCACCTACACTGATGGCATCAAGTTGGATCTGAAGATAGGAAATGCGGTATACTCGCAATAACTCTCACTTAGCCTTAGTTTTCGTCTGCCAGATCTCTGTAGCGATTTTCGTGCTGAACTAACAGCAATAAACCAAGCTGCAAGATGGCTGATCGATTATCTAATTAGTCTGAAGGCGGTAACAACCTTTTTTGACAGCCAAGCGGCTATTAAGGCACTTGATTGTTACAAATATGCATCGAAGAATGATGGCAAGATGTTACGCCACTAATATAGTATGGGTACCAGGTGACAAAGTCATACCGTGAAGGAACCTTTCTGTCTGCAATAAGTACAGCTCGTAATG
This sequence comes from Rhagoletis pomonella, assembly GCF_013731165.1. Lineage (NCBI taxonomy): Eukaryota > Metazoa > Arthropoda > Insecta > Diptera > Tephritidae > Rhagoletis > Rhagoletis pomonella. The sequence continues at coordinate 36,181,618 of NW_023458561.1, forward strand.
CGGGCATTCCGCTGTATCCTTACAAGCTCTGGCTGGAGAATAGCTTTATCGAACGGACAAATATACGATGGTCTGCGGAGCCTTCTTGCAGGACAGCAAGACATATCTGGCCTAAGCTGGACAAGCGTAGATCTCACCCTCCTCCGCTTGGTGCCACCACTGCTACGACATATCATTGGAGTTCAGATGGGAGCCCACGCTACTAGAAAGGGTTAACATTCAAACAACTACTGTCGTAGCTGCCGTGATGAGGAGGAAATCGAAAGCGTGGAGCACTACCTATGCCACTGCCCCGCTCTGGCGAGAGCTCGTCGATGCTCGCTCCTACATTATCCCTTTGAATGTCTGGTTGAACTGAATTCAGCCAATATCTATGACTTCATCAGAGTTACGAAGTGGTTTCATATCTAAGGTAAGAGGAGCGACATATGGAGTCTCTAATATGGCATCACAATAGGCCCATGGTGGCCTAAGTGTACCCTTTTCCAGAGGGATGAGGGCAGCCGAGATAACATTACCTAACCTAACCTAATGTGAAAAAACCCACTTTTTCTGAAATTGAAAACCATTTTTCAATCTCATACTTTTTCTTTAAATTCAAAACCAAAGTGAGCGTTAGACAGAAAATGCAATTTTTCATTTAAAATTCAATTTGGGTAATTTTTGATTTGATACGCGTAGAGGGTTTACAGAGCCAGCTACATGTATGTAAGTACGAGTCTGTATGTGTGTACATAAGAGCACCTCCCAACAGCGCACCTACTTGCATATAAAGTTTTACTTAAACGCGAGCGGCACGAGCAAGTGTAAGTATATTTGCTTTGCTGTCATTACGTTTTATATGTTGCATTCATCTCATTTATATGCTGTCAAATCTCTCACATGTACGTTACGTGCGTCACGTAATGCATGAGAAAACATAGAAGTTTAACTTTCACGTTAGAGGCGCGCATAAGTTGGGAGACATAAAGCAGCTGGCACAGACACACACACACACACACAAACGCACGTTCATATGTGAATGTAGAATTTTCCACAACGCCGCATTTGCTTGCATCACGCAATTTAATTTGCCACAACTCACAAGTCGCGCAAACAATCTATAATCGTTTCGCATGCAGAGACATACACACACAAACAGAGAAATTAATTTGTTGTTGTTGTGATAAGTCCCAGCAGTAAATCGGCCAAGTGCAGAACTAGCTCATCAAGAGGCGGTAGATACTGGTTCCCGATCTATCCCAACGCAAAGCTTTCAACTGACTCTTTTTACATGGCAATTTCCTACGAAGTGGAACTGACCCCCTCTGCAGAACTTTTGAACTAGTTCTGCACTTGGTTCCATTTTGGACAGAAATGCGGCAATACTTTTTTTTATGAAATAAATTTTGGTTATCCGATTTTTTGATATTTTTTGGACAAAAATGCGGCAATACTTTTTTTTTATGAAATAAATTTTGGTTATCCGATTTTTTGATATTTTTTCACTTTTCCTTTTCTTTCACAGATTCCATTTTATTTAATTTTTATTTTTATTTATATTAAATTTGACAATTTTTTCTAAAATCTTTAAGCGGCACTCAACAATTTAAATTTATTAAATGTGAAAATCACAACTGCTTCCGCCGCGATTCGAATTCGCGACCAACGATATTAGAGTGGGAGCGGAGGTCTTGGCGCGGAGCTATTTTCGTATTGTACGAGAAGTGAGAATTTATGCATTTATTTCTCAGCAGTCGCCCGCTGAATGTGAGAAACTTTTTAGGAGATCGCACCTAGCACACCGAAAATTTCAACTGTCCCGCTCTGCAGCCGTTTTGCACTAGTTCAGAGTTAGTTCTGAAATTTGTAGGGCGGAACTAGCGTTTTGCCAGACTGTCCCTAAATTTTACTGCAGGGGTACTACAAATGTACATACACACACATGTAGGTATGCGAATATTTATACACACAAACATGAACATTTTTCTTATATAGAAATAATGTTGACAGCAATTCATACGCACTGCGTCGTCCCACAGGTCTTGTAAGTCACTTTTGACAACGTTTTTCTACGAGCAATAGGTGCATCGAAATTGTTTTGCTATAAAATAAAAAATTTATGTAAATAGGTAATCTAAAAAAAACGAAATAAAATAAGTAAATAGCTGCCAGGAAACGACAGATGCTGTTCTTTGTTTCCGTTTTGTGAGTTGATGATAATCTGCCGGCTCAATGTTTTAGTAAGCAGTTGATTCTTCGAAGCTCATTCTACACATTTATTTAGCTGGAAAACATTTCGTATAAAAAAAAAGTACTCCCATATGCATGAGTATATTTTGCGCATGTATGCAAATGAGTGCGAATGGCAATATGTTGCTTATTTTCTATGCCAATGCCTGTGAGCATAAAAATGAAACTGCAAAGGAAGTGAAAAAAAAGTAAACTGATTGAAATTGAACAGAGCGTAGAATAAGAATTGTTTTTGTAATAAGTGAAAGCGACAAACTCACTGATGAATATAGGAAAAATTACTTCAAATTCACGGCGCACTGGCATAAAGCCAATTTCATATAAATACGTACTTCAATGTGGGTACTTCAACGAGCATAGTGCCGTACTACACACGAGTATGAACATTAGGGTGGATCATTTTTTTTTTTACAGTATACGCGTATAGCATAGACGGGTTCTGCGTATAATTCTAAGCAAATTTGCCGAAGAAACTATGGGTCTGAAATCAGTTTGGTTTTCTCCAAATTGCCAAAATATTTGTCGTAGAAAATGTGAAAGTAGTGGTGGAAGTTTTAAGAAAAATATAAGTGCGGAACTGGAGACTACATACAAAAAACGCCTTATTGCACGTTTTATGCAAAATTAAGTCGTCCGTTACAACACTACAGCAAAATGCAAACAAACCAATTGTCTTAATTTAGCTAACTCCAAATTGCTTTTAGGCCCATGGTTTTTTCGCGAATTTTCTTAGAAATACAAATAAATATAATCCTTCTGTGATATGTGCGCATAGTCGAAAAAATCTCCCATGCAAATTGGCCCGCCCTAATAAACATAGATATATGTATATATGTGCATTAGACTGCATCAGCAAAAAAAGTTGCATTTTTTCCGCCGGGACTACAAAAGCTATTATATTTTTGAAGACGTTATATCATTTATATGATATTTTAATAACTAAATATATTTAGTTTAAATTTTAAGTTTATTTATTAATAATCAAAAATTTTCTCTTCAACTACAAACAAATTCATAGAACCATAAATTGAAAATCAAGAATTTAAACAAGTATAAAAACATACAAGTCAAATACCCTACATATACTCCCCCTCCAGTAAAACGATAAATTAATTAATATTAAATGTTATTTTCTTTTTTGTATTTGGAATTGTTAGTGAATTAGAGTTTTTTGTTGTATCAGAAATTATATTTGCAGGTTTGAGTAAATCTATTGAAACTGTTTTAATCATATTTCCATATTGAATTTTGAATACTTTACTATTTTTCGAAATAATTTTAAATGGTGCTTCATAAGGTGATTGTAAATTTGATTTGTGAATAACTTTAACAAAAACGTATTCACAAGTATCCAAGTTCTTTGGAACAAAAGAGTATCCTTTATTGTGATGTACCACCTTTGATCTAACATTTGAAAAATATTTTCTTAGCTTAAAAAGAATTTCATTTGTGCTGTCAACTTCATTATTATAACTGTTCGAAACAACTAATTCACCTGGTAATCTTAATGTTTGCCCAAAAACTAATTCTGCAGAAGAGCATTTTAAATCTTCTTTAATAGACGTACGTAGTCCTAATAATATCCAAGGAAGAATTTCAGACCAGTGGATAGAATCATCTGAAGCTGTAATAGCAGTCTTTAATGTCCTATGAAATCTTTCAGTCATTCCATTTGATTTAGGATGATATGGGAACCTATGAATTTTGTGTGATCCTAATAATTTAGTTAATTCTGTGAACATTTTTGATGTAAATTGTGATCCTTTATCTACTGTTATATAAAGTGGAATGCCAAAACGAGGAACGTTATTTTGAACAAATGTTGATGCTATAGAATTAGCTGAAATATCCCTAAGTGGATATGCCTCTGGCCATCGTGTATGTCTATCAATGATAGTTAAAATGTAACGATTCTCTTTTGACATGGGTAATGGACCAACAAGATCCATATGAATATGTTCAAATCGTCCAGATGGAATGTTAATTTTATGCACAGGCGCCTTAGTATATTTAGAAATTTTGGATTTTTGACAACTTATACAAGTAGAAGTCCAATTATTTATTTCTTTGCGCATATTAGGCCAAAAATATTTTGATTGAATCAAACGTCTAGTTGTACGGACACTTGGATGTGATAAATAATGAATTTTATCAAAAATGATTTTTCTCATAGAATTCGGAACAAATGGTTTAAAAGGCTGTTGAGAAATATCACACCAAATATTAAGGTTAAGTACCGGAATATTAATTTCTTTTAAATTTCTGTTGGAATTTTGATCAGATATTATGCCATAAAGGGGTTGATCTTTTTGTTGTTCCTCAAATAATCTTTGAAAATTAATGTCTTGGGCTAAAATCGTGTTAACATCTGGAATACGTGAAAGGGTATCAGCAACTATGTTTTCTTTTCCAGAAATATATTGAATGTCGTCTGTAAATTGTGCAATGTACTCTAAATGTCGAATTTGTCGAGGTGATCTGTCTGATTTAGAATTTAGAATATATGTTAGAGGTTTATGATCAGTGTAAACAGTGAATGTTCTACCTTCTAGAAAATGTTTAAAATGTTTGATTGAATTGTATATCGCTAGAAGTTCTCTATCAAATGTAGAATAATTAATTTCTGTAGGAGATAATTTTCATGAAAAATATGCAAGTGGTTCTAAAATGTTGTTACTCATTTGTTGTAAAACCGCACCAATTGCTACATTCGATGCGTCTACAGCAAGTGATAAATTGCCGTTTTTATCAAAAGGAGTAAGTAAAGTTTTCTGTGTAAAAAGTTTCTTCACATTTTCAAAAGCCGCAGTTGTATTTTCTGTCCAATTTAATTGTTTAAGTTTATTTTTAGTTGCTAATGTTAACATTTCGTGCAGAGGACCAAGTTCTGCTGCTAACATTTTAACATATCTGTGGTAGTTAATAATTCACCATACCTAGAAATTTTTGTAATTTATTTATTGAAAGTGGTTTTTCAAAATTACATAGTTATTGTCTCAACTCGTTCGAAAGAAGGTCTTATCCCTTCACTTGAAATTTCATAACTAAGAAAATCTAATTTACTTGTTCCGAAAATGCATTTACTAGGTTTAATATTCAAGTTGTATTTTCCAAGTCTTTCAAAAACAGATTTTAAATGCTCAATATGCTGAACTTCATTATCACTTGCAACAAGAATATCGTCAATATAGACAAATACAAATTCCAAACCAGAAAATACTTCGTTAATAAAACATTGAAATGTTTGTGCACTGTTTCGTAGACCAAAAGGCATCCGAACGAATTCAAACATTCCAAATGGTGTAGTAATTGGGTTTTTATGTATATCTTCTTCAGCCATCGGTATTTGATGATACGCACGAGCAAGATCAATTTTGGAAAAAATTTGTTTATTTTTTAAATCAATAGCTAAATCATGAATGTGAGGTAACAGATAACGATGTGTACGTAAAATTTAAATTTATTTTGCTCTAAATGTTGCTGCGTTTGTAACGTATTAAGTGAGTCTAGAACCCGTTCTATGTTAAGCGGCACAACAGTGACTAACATTTTTGGTGTTGAACTATTGGCTGTGGTCATAGACGTTGAGGGTTGATGGAGAAATGAACGGCTGTTGTTGCCGCAGCAGTGCCGGTAAATAAGCAGGGGGCTAATGCTTGGATGCTTACTAAAATTATAGTTGTGTATATTCAGGAAGTTGCGATATGGCAGGTTGTGGAAATTAAGGCTGCAAAATGGTCCATGTGAAGCGATTGGTTAACTGGACAAGTGACTTATTTCCCAGGCTTGCCTTTGTTGATGTATTCCCGGTTGTAGTTGTTATTGTATTGAAGGTTATAAGACGTGCGTTTGTATAGGTTGTTATTCCTTACAGTTGTGGCAGTTGGACTGGCAAAAATTTTCATACTATTGCAGCGGAAAGGACAACAGCGTTTGCACATCGAGCCAGCGCTGAAATATTTGGAAAGAGATTTGTTGCTTCTTTGATCTTGTGCTTTCCGTTGATAGATATTTGAAGTTCGTCGTTGTGTTTTTAGTCCGTCCAAGTTTAATGCAGGATCGCCAATATATCATTTATATGATATTTTAATAACTAAATATATTTAGTTTAAATTTTAAGTTTTTATATGTCGAAAGTTTATTTATTAATAATCAAAAATTTTTTCTTCAGCTACAAACAAATTCATAGAACCATAAATTGAAAATCAAAAATTTAAACAAGTATAAAAACATACAAGTAAAATACCCTACAGACGTCCACCAAATGATTTCGAAAAAAATATGAAGATTTATGTGCGCTGGACTGATTTGAAAATACCTCTAAAAATAGGGTTTTTTTTATGAATAGAAATAGTTTCTTAAAGAACTTTTTGAAAAAATCCCCTCGGATGACAAAACATATTAAGCTTAAAAAATCTGCATAAAAATATCTAAAAATCTTTTGGACGGACTTTTGATGATGACCTTTTTCAAAGATTGATTTAAGAAAAAACTTGAATAAGTAGGCCAAAACTAGTCTGATTAGACTTGTGGGGTCTTAGTGGAAAGGTATTTTCGCACTTTTTTATTTCTGTGCAAAAAAAGGAATTTATTCACATCCCAATTTTTTTCAAATACCAACACATCTTAATTTAACTTGGAGTGAGGCTCGTTCATCCTACCTTTTATTTGAATGAATTTATTAGCAAAGAAATAATAATAGAAAGGGTGAGAAAATACCCTTCTAATGATACCTCACAAGTCAAAATCGGAATAGTTTAGGTTCAGTTATTCATGTTTTTCTTATACCAATCTTTGAAAAAAAGTTAAAAAACAGCATCAAAAATCTCATTATTATGATTCTGTTGGAATTTTTTTTTAATATTTTTAAGCAAACTATTTAAGCTTAAACCGCTTTGTCATTTTAGGGGACTTTTTCCAAAAAAATCTTTAAGAATCTTTTTTGATTCATAAAAAACTCCATTTTTGGCGGTATTTTCAAATCGGACCAGCTCACGTAAATCTTAATATTTTTCCGAAATATTGTACTGGAGGTCTTAAAGTTTAATAGATTTTATAATTCCGATGGAAACACAGTGCCGATTTTTTTGCATGGGGAGTGATGCAGTCTAATATACATACATATGAGTACACACTTATCACTGAAGAAAATCATTTCCTCTTTATTCAAGTTATCTGCTCACATCCTTTGCGTATTTTCACTTACCTGCAAAGAGAAGAGAAAGTAAGGCATGAAAATTAAGATAAAGTTTTATGGTGACGGTAGTAAATTGAAAATATATATTTTTTGTAATAAAAATCTTAAGTGAAATAAATAGTAAAAATTTAAGTGATTTTTATAAGTACCCAGTAGATGCATCGGAGGTTTTACTCGTGGGGAGCAAACAAAAGTAGTTGTTATTCAGTATGAGTGGCGACTCTTGCCAATTACGGCTTGTTTACTTAACGCATTATTTTGCAAAGGCTCATATAAAAGAAAGATAAATTTCGAATACAACTTCGAATATATTTTTATACTCGTTATACTAAAAGTCTAATATCTACAGGTATGTAGATATAGACATACTAAATTCTTGGTAACTTTTTTCTATTTTTACTACATATTTATTCTCCTAAATTTAAATTCTACCTCGTAAAAGTTATCACATCCATGGTATTCATTGGCATGTTTAGAACAAAAGCAAAGTGTGTAGTGATTGAACCTCATGTATAAAAGGCGAACTTACTTAGTTTTTTATTGATATGATTAAGTGGACTTAAGCTCAGGAATGTGTACTAAAATCGAGTCGGAGATTAAGCTCACTTTTTTTTTGCATGAGGCCCAATGTCATTAACTGCATATAAATTTCATAGAGTTTGCTTTTACTTATTTCACCTTCTTCGATACCAGTCACCCCCGTGAACATGGCCAGAGATCTTGCGTATAATGGTTCTGTTCAGGGCACCCAAAGCCTTCTTATACTTTTTCGACATCGCCTATATTTCTGTGCCGTATAAAATGTTGGATACAATGAATGATTTCAATAGAAATATTCCTTCGTTGAGAGAACACTTGCTTTTAGGCAAATTATAAGCGGAAGGTGGTACATGTCGGTAAGAGTTTTTCTTTGATTAATCAAGCTAGGTCCTAAATATACAAATTAATTCACTGCTTCCATCAACAATAATATGGGAAGATTCTTTTTATGTCTTCAAAAGGGGCACAACTTACACGTTTATCAGAAAATGCTAAAAACTATTTCTCAGCACATCATAATCATATGGCCAAGGGAGACTTTACCTTGATTTTTTTTTAAACAAATTATAACAAAAATTTGTTCCAGCTTTTACTGAAGGTAAATAAAAGCTCAATGTGCATTTTTAGCGCATTATTTCAAAATGACAGATTTTGAGTTGTGCGTCCTTTGAAGATGGTATGCGATATTTACTCTGGCCTTCCTATTTTACTTCAGTTCCCACTATAAGGCATCGGTAGGGTTAATAGCGTGAGACATGTACTACAGCTGCTATGAGACGGATGACTTATTGGGTGTGGGTTTTGTGGTTGAGCGGTGACCCCATCAGTGAACGAATTGCCACGATCCGTACCAAAGCTAAATTCAAAAGTATATGGGAGGAAGGACGATGTAACCAAGGTCCGCATGCACCTCTGCGCAATGAAAGACGTGCGTCAGGCAACGCGGCCATAGTTCGACGTCGAGAAGATGCAGTCACAACAGACAGCCAAGAAATTTCGAAATTGACTCTCAATCCGGCTTATGGTATGTTCACCAGTGATGCCAACTTTTTAATTTTAAAAAGCACCAGACCTTGGAAAAAAGAGCGTTTTACCGCACTAAAAGCACTAAATTTTTTTTTAATCAAAGGATACTTTCTTTTATAACAGTTTGTGGTAAACAAAAGTAAAGAAATAAACAATATTTACATGTATAAATAAATACACATTCATGCTTACGAAGTAATACCCAAGTACTGCACATTAAAACTGGTACATCTGGAGAAAGAACAATCGAATCGCAACAAACGAAATTGAATTTTGAAGGGGAAGGGTAATACTTAATGATACCCTAAGTAGAAACGAGCGAACAAATTTGTTGTTTTATAATAAACCGTGTTTTTACACTTAGAGGTTAGGATGTCTCAAAATTCTGACGTCGTAGAGAAATTCTGCAGCCGGATTTGGATTCAGCGCCGAAAAATCTAAAAACCGATGAACTCAGGTGGCAAAAAAAGTAAAAATTTTTCGGACTGTGTAATCAATCAATAATCAAGAAAATAAAAAAATAAACACTTAACTTATCTGCGTGCTAGCATTTTCAACACGAATACAATTTAACAAGAACGCAAGAACGTGGGTTTGCAACTTCAATTTTTATCAATCATGGTTTGCATTTTAGTGCATTTAAATTTGTAGATTCTTGTAAATTCAGAAATTTTAGTGCAGAAAAAAGCACTAAAAAGGGCACTAGGCACTAAACCATTTTTTTTTGGCGTTTTAATTTTCAAAAAGCACTAAATCTAGTGCTTAAAGCACCAAGTTGGCAACTATGATGTTCACACAGAAAGCGGAGTCGAACCGAGCGAAGCCGTTTCGAGCAGAGTGAAGCTTTCATAAGCATTTTAGAGCTGAAAGCAAAGCAGTTTTTGATTTCGAAGTTTCTATTTAGTTTTTCATCTTCACGATGCTCCTGCAAACAAAATAGCAAACTATTCAAATAAAAATGAATTCTACCACGAAGCTTTTGATAAAATTCAGCAAGCATTTTTGCCGCTTATCATTGACGGACACTTTTGTAATATCTTTGCAGCCGAGTCCATGAGAAAAGCTGCCAACGAAGGGCGCTGTTCCTGCCGGTATAATGACGCGTGTGGCAGCCCACAGAGAAAATACAGCAGAGAAATATACAGCATGCAATGCAACCCTGCATCCAATATCTATGCGAGCTACAGTTAATTGATATCGGAAGTTAAGGAGAGAGGAGACGCATCCATTCAAAATAAATCAACGACAGGCAGAAAGACGTGAACACGAAAAGCTTGAGATGCTGGCAGACAGCGCGACTCAAAAATTCAAAAAAATCAGAAAATAAAACAGGAATCAAACGGTTTCTAAACCGGGGCTGGTTTCTGTAGAAATCAAGATGGAAATCTGTTAGCAAATGTTTTCAGAGCATACTTGACATTTGGAGAGAAAACTTCTAATCGCTTCTAATTGCAATACAGGGATGAAGCTCACGTCCCTACACTTAACCAAGACAAGGTTACAACAGCAATAAGTCTGCCTAAAAACAACGGTATACCGGCTGAGCTGTTCAAAGCCAACATTGAAGAGCTGGTCGGACGCATGTACCAGCTATTAATCGGATTTGGTCGGATGAATTCAAGCCCGAAGATTAGAATCGCACTGTACTTTGCCCAAACTAAAAGAAGGGAGATTCCGCCGTTTGCGCCAATTATCGCGGAATAAGCCTTCTTAATATTACATACAATGTCGTGTCGACTAATTTGCGTTAAAGACTGAAGCCCTTCACGAATCAACTGATATCAGTGCGCCTTCAAAACTGATAAGTCTATTATTCACAAGATTTGAAAATCTTAACATGTCAAATTCTGGAAAAGACACTCGATATGGGAATCGACACACTCATATTTTTATGGATTTTAAAGCTGATTTTGACAGCACGAAGAGACCCGATGTCTAAATTTGGATCTCCGCAATACTAACACGACTATATAGAGTGACGTTAAGCTCAACCTCCAGCTCCGTCTAAGTTGGGAAGGACCTCTCCGCGACGTTTGCGACCAAACGAGGGTTTAGACAAGGCAATTCTATCTCGTGCGACTTTTTCAATCCGATGATGTAAAGCGTCATACGAGCTGACAATCTGAGTTGCAGCGACAAAATGTACAACTGCTGGCGTATGCGGATGACACAGACATCATTGGCTTGAAACAAAGGGAAGTCTGGCGGTGAACAAGGGCAGGTACTTTGTCTGGCAACACATAAAAGTCGTCGTATATTAGGACACACGTCACTGTGTAGGCGAACAAAAATCCCACTCTAAAAATATCTCATCATGCCCGTTCGTCTATATTTTTCTTTATATGCAAGATCTACGCACCTTTTCGCGTAGGCGACGCGTACCGAAGAAGATGGAATGACGAAACCGAAGAGCTTTTTAACGACATGGTCATAGTTCAGCGCATAAAAATACAGCGATTGTCATTTGACTTGGTATCAATGGGTGAACAACGAAAGCAAGGGCGCCCATGGTCACAACGGAATTACCAAGTGCAGAAGGTTCTGACCGCACTTGGGACCAAAAACTGGCGCAAAACTGCAAAAGAAGAGAGGCAACTGGCTTTTGGTCTCCTCCCGAACCGGAAAACCAGTTGTAGCGCCAAATAAGAAGAAGAAGAGAAGGAATTCAAGCGCGCCAAAAGTCATAGTAAAAAAGCCAAATTACGTAAACTGAACTCTGAGTCGTAGATTACGTATCTGCATTCTGTTTCTTTATATCACGTAGATTTTCCAAGATATTTTGATTGAAAACTCTAATTTTAGCAGTAAGTAATTTAAAAAAGAGCAGATTTTTATAAATTTTTCATGTGTAGATATTAAAGTCTATTCTTTAACAAAAAAATAGTTATGCTACGAACGGAGCAAATCGATGCATAGATAAAAAGTTGTGAGTGGTCAAGTGGATTTTTTGCATGAAATATGAGCAGGCGATAATGAGTATGGCCATGCACAACATGGCTTATGGGTAACATTTTCCATATATAAAAGGCGTTGCTAACAAAAATTTTGTTACCGATAAATAAAGTTCCTGGTAAAATTTTAAACCCGCTTGATATTCTGCGCACTGGTAAATTTTGTTACCATCTCATAAGCAGGTAACAAAATATTGCCCCGTGAATCATGCAACATCAGAATTTATACAAAACTTCATTGCTGAATTGCTGAATAGATTAAATTGTTACCAAGGTACATAGAATTGCGGTTAAACGAGGTGGTGTTATTTTTTGGTAACAAAACTTTCCGGTATCAAAGTGTTCGGTAACAAGCAGATTATAAAATGGCATTTTTTATTTAGTTTTGCGTTCCTACAATAGTTTTAAAGACAAATTTTCAAATAAGACAGTGTTAAGTCTTTTCTCTCGCCCCTATCACTTCACTGGGTACAATTTCGGCAAGGTATCTGTTCCCTCAACAAGCTGTTGCTAAATTTTAGGCACGTTTTTTTTTTAAAGAAATGCTTCTAACTGTATATGCATACTTTTCACTTGCAAGTCATTGTTGTGCTGACTTTCCTAATTGATATGATTATCCCAAACTTCAGCTGCCTTGTTGTCCAACTGTGATCCGGCCATGAAAATTTGTATATATCTCTCGCAAATTAAATTTTTTCCACAAAAACGCCACTCATAATAACAGTCTATAAAATAAGTAAAACCACCTCGTTTATTTTCAAAAGTTCGTTGTCTTTTATCTGCTATTTTGTTTACAATACCTTTCGAATAAAAGACAAAAATATATTTACAAATCGCTGCAGTCAATTTAATTTTGATTGGCAATTTAAAATATCTACTGTCGCTATCCTCCCTTTATCTTTTTTATTTCTTTAAGTCATGTGTAGTCATAACAGCAAATTTTGCTACTTTCCAAGTACAGTGCCAACAGATTCGCTTTAAAAATTAAGTACCAGCAATTCAAGTTTACGTAACAATAGGTTTTTTTTATTTTACAAGTACCTATCTTACCTTCCAACAATAACATTCGAACCTGTACTTCGTGTTGTTTGCAGCACAGTAGTTAAAAAACATTTATTGCCACTAAAAATGTCGACAGAAGTAAAAATTTAAAAATTTACGATACATTACATTGCCAACAGTGCACTTTACTTAAGTGTTAGTACTGACATCTATGCAGGAGCTTGCTGTTTAAGTAAGTTGTAAAATCCTAATTGCATTTTTATCGATACAGGCATGCGTTGTTATGGCCGTATGTGTGTATGTATGTATGTAAGTCTATAGGTAAGTATCCATACCTATTTCGAAAAAATATACCCATATTTTTTTTTTTTGAAATCAACAAATATTTTGAGGTCGTTCAACGTATTAAAAACATTCCAGGTATTTTATATGGCGAAAAACATTTTTTGTATAAATGCCATAGAATTCCTGAAAATCAATAGTTTTCGATCGGAAATCTCTGTTTGCTCTTCAGGAGACTGCCAATATTAATACCCAAATTTTATTTAACCATTTTTTAATACTAAAGATTTTTTATTGGCCCCACATGGCATTATCTGGGGTTTTTGGCGGACCTATAAAATCTAGGTTCTATGAGAAAGTGGTTAAATAAATAATTGGGTGTTATCACAGGGAATCTCGTGAGAAGAAGCAGAGTTTTCCATTTGAAAATTATTGATTTTCAACAATTCTATACCATTTCTACGAAAAGTTATTTTTCCCATATAAACCACATGGAAAACTTTGATCGCTTTGAGCCACCTCTAAATATTTTTTGTGTTCAAAATAAAAAATAGGGGTATCTATATTTTTTTCGGTATAGGATAATCCTAGGGGGTGAGAGCATACAAATCCCGACTTTTAATTTTTAACATGCATTTTTGGACCACCCTAATCTACATATATATGTATACGGAACTATAGGTTAATAAGCATGAAAGTGCTATATAGTACATAGATAATAGGTTATGCTCCATGTATCTTTGTATGTGTGCAGCTATTTTACTATGTCCACATACATATGTCTACTTAAAAGCTGAGAGCAGCTGTGAGAATATTTTAACACGCTGCCAAGTGTTGTCTGATTGCTGTCGTTCCCACTTTAATACAAGCTCACTCACGTGTACAAGCTAAAGTTTCGCATTTTATTGTTTCCGCTAGTAACATGCCAAGTTATACAAAAATATTTTTCGCAGCAAAAACATGTACTTAAAATACTTATAAACCCGCAACACCGGTACCAGCATATATGTATGTACATACATATGCTAATGTGTACAAGCTACAATGTTGTAAAACCAACGCATATTATTTAAGTGTCATCATAATGTCCGCAGGCTTTTAGGCGCCTACGACAATACACACTCGCCCGCATGTGAACACATGCATAAGTACATAGATATCACATAACAAAATGTTGATGTTGTTGTGCATGCACATACATGTCAATACCATGGAAAGTATCCAGCACATATGCAAGTATGTATACATTTGTGTGTAGTCCGCTGTATTTATGTGAATTCAAGTAACAAGTATTAAAGTTGTTGCTCATTTGTTGTTTCATGACTGCTGTGCGACTAAGTTGTTCATTACAAAATGGCTTGTTAACAGTGCGCCACAACAACAAAAGTAATATCAAATTGAAGTGTTGTAACATCTAATTGTCATGATGTCAGAGTTTGGCGGCATTGTGGAACCAATAACTAAAAACATTTGTTATTTTCATCCTTTGTGGATTGTGATAATATTTATAAAGTACTAATAATGCAGCTGTCGAGATATTTCAATCCTAACTATATAACCGTCAAAGCAGCTGTCAACTGTCAAGGTTCGACAAACGCATGCTTTCCTTATGATTAGCAAGCATCGGATTCCGGCAGATGAACTTTTGTTTTAAACGATGAGGTGGCGTTTGTTTACTATGCATTACATATGTATATGTGCAACAGCCAGGGAGGCTCCTTACAAGGATAAAATGGTTTCCCTTTTCTAGTGCACTGGGATTTAGGAAGTGCTGCACAGTTTTTCATATAAGTTGTGGCTAGGAGTAGCATCGTTCATTAAAGAACAACTGGTGCGATGAGAAATTTCACGAAGCTTCAGTTTAAAAGGCCACGCAGCGATCGGGTACAACGCGAGCTATGTGGGAGTGATATTGGGAACTGAATATGAAAGCAAGACGTATGTATTTGCCGTAAAAAATGGAGAGTCTGAAATGCGTGAGTGCGCAGAGATTGAAATGGTGGCCGAGAGAAGAAATGCCGGAAATGTTCACGAGAAATATCTCAACAACAGGGCGAACTCCTGAGGGAACAACCACTACCTAATATACCTAATTATGGAGGGAACACTTTTACACCCCAATGAATGATAGCAGCACCGAAAGTAGTGAAGAAGACCAACCCAAGCACCTGTCGATGATTATGGAGTCGATGTCTCACCGCCTGACTATGACGAGGTGCGAATAGCAATTACGCGACTGAAAAACAGCAAAGCTACTAGAGCTGATGGCTTACCTGCCCAGCTATTCAAGTACGGCATCAACCCTTAAGCAAAATATGGGCTGATGAACGCATGCCCGGCGGCTGAAATTTAAGTGTGCTCCACCTTATCACTAAGTGTCTCGTCCTCCTGTTTTGTTGGGGCGTGAAGAATCTTGCTTTAAAGAAAACTGTGGCCAGACGTTCATCCACCAAGGTGAATGACAATATTCGACGACGGAGTCTCTTTCCCACCACAAATCCAACACCGAATTTGCGCTCCTTTATGCGGCAGCTGCTTGCATTGCGCCGTCCATCGAATTTCTGGCTTTTGTCCTTACGAGTACATCCACCCATCTACCAGCCGGGCAGAGGACATTTCTCCATTAAGGATCCGGAAATTCCAGGTTCATACCCTCAAATGATAGTTCTTCATACGTTTGACTTGGTCCTCATCAAAAGCGGCTCAATTGAACATTAAGCTAGGAAGGATTTTGCCTCAATATTAGGCGTGACTCAACAAAATCTGACATTGCGATTGAAACTGGGTGCTTCACGAACTGTTTTCCAAATGCTCCTCCAATGGCTAAAAAATGTAGACCATTTTTGCATTGGCGATGAAAAATGGATTCAGTTTTACAATACATTGCGCCAAAGGCAAATATTCATGGCAGGAAGATATGTTTTGCTTTTGGTGGGACCAATGGGCACCCAGACATTTGTCATCGATTTTCCGTTATGACAATCCTCTTCCGCATGTCGAACAAGTGATAGAAACTTATTTCCATGATACCGGATGGAAAGTCCTAACCCACTCGACTTATTGTCCAGACCTTGCACCATTAGGCTACCAACGGCAAATAATAGTCTCTTTCAATTTAGCTACACAAGTTTTATTATAAGGTATGTGTCTAGTAATCAGACTCAGTTAAATTTTAACCAGATTTTTATCATTTCTACGTAATTAGATGAGATGATAGCTGCAGAAGAAAAATCGCTTAAGTAGTTACAGAGCCAAATAGTAAGAAGAAGAAGGTGCCTGCAGAACTAATTGATACACTGGAGGTGTCTACGAAATGGCTTTCAAGTATTTTCAAAGCCTTTTAAAATCGTAGCCATGTACCGCTGTCATAGAGAAATGTCTCGGCTCACATACATATTAAACCCAAGGACCATAGGACTTTATCCTTTGCTCTTAAGATACTTGAAAGTATTGTTAGCAACTTCCTTTCTGACACCATCGGCAGTCATCTATTCTCTGATGACCAACATGCCGAACGTACCGAAAAGGTAAATCTACGGAGACCGCATTGCATAGCTTGGCCAATTATATCGAGAAGTCGCTCCGCGTTAAAGACTTCTGACCCAGGGAATCTAACCGTCAAAACGGTTTTGCGTGAAACGCGTTGAGGGGTGCAGCGAAAGCTTCGGGATGTATCCAGGTGGTCCACCCGCTGTGACCTAAGCTTCATCTCAAGCAAGGTGTAGTTCGCTCTCTTTGAGAGAAGGTACAAAAGCTTTCAGTTACTCCATCGGAGCTATTTTAGACAAGAAGCTAAATTACAAGGGGAATGTAGCTCAGCGTTATAAGAATGTTTTTTTTTACATAATCTTTAAATCTTACTGTTTTAGAATCAAAAAAAAAGTTTTTTCTAACGATCTTCTATGATATTCAAATATTATTTTGGTTTATTTTTGGTAATGAAATTGTTGTTGAACAAGTATTTCTTCGCGTCATCTTCGTTTTTTTTTTAAATAAAATAGAAATCTTAAATCTTTTCGTCAATATTTTCCGTTTTATGACCTACTGAGAGCTAGCTGACAAATTAGTGACTTGCTTACTGAATACCAAATAGTCACAAAATCTATGTTCACTACAAAAATAACTATTAGTGACTAGAGACTGCTTACTAAGTCCCAGGGTAAGCTTACCAGACTACTGTAGCGTATTCAAAACTGGCATTTCAGCTAATCATGGCGGCTGCTTATAATCTCGGCAACGAAATAATGGGAAAGGACGTCTTCATTTTTGTGTTAACCAAGCTGCAATCAAAGCTCTGAGTTCTTTCATGGTTTACTCAAAAATTGCGCTGGACTGCCGCCTATTTCTATAGCAGAAGGCCAAGCCGAACAGACCTTCTAATACGTACCCTACATGCCTACGTAATTAAAATATAAAATGTGAAATATTCATTAAAATTCGGTATGACATTTTAAAAGAACGAGTTTTTAAATTCGCAAACTAAATTTTGAATTTTTCCTTCAATCGGATTCGCAACTAAAGCTTTTCCATTCATTACTCTCAAATGCAACATAGCCATAAAATTAATAATAACTTGCCAAAATTTTGAGGACAAATAAAAAAACTTCTACGTCATTAGCCAACATTTTGCAGAAAATATTTTTGTATATCAATACCCACAGCAGCCAATGGCCATGAAAAATTACATCCCAATATGTGGTTGTGTATGTGCATAAATATGGGCAAATGTATATATGTATAGATATAGTTTACACAAACTCATAAAATTTCAAATCTGACATAAATATAAGGCAAAAAGTGAAATAAAATGCAAAATTCAGCAAAAGTAAAATTATCCCAAAAATGTACTCAATCAAGCACATTTGCTACCCAGTAAGGTACTTACATATTTACTACTGCCAGGTGAAACAGCAACAGCAAATTTGTTGAAATATTGAACTCTCTAAGGTATGGTGGTGATAGGTATGCATGTTATAGTATGTAGATACCGCAGCCACTTTTTTACATAGTATATACGAATTAAGAGTCCATACTTTTTCTTTCTGGTTATTTGATGATCTCAAAGTCGAAATTTGCATGAATGCGACAAATTTGTGACTGAAATTTATGTATTTCTACTTGTGTTTAAATAGTCGCAAATTCAGGAAGGAAAGTACATCTTAATTGCCCTCTTCTCTGATTCAATTCAATGCTATGTTTGCATGGTTGTACATGTACGTATGTGTGTGTTTGCCTTTGCCTCTTTACTTACCAAGGTAAGAACAGATATATTTATTAGATATTTAATGATGCGCCCAATATTTCTACGAAATATTTGTAAGCACAAAAATCATGCAATTTGAGCTGAAATCGATGTGATTAGAGAGTATTGCGCACTTAAGCATATACATATATGTATATACAGATACGTTTGCATGTTTTTCAATATTCTTCTCAATTGATTGCAGAAAATGTAAGTTTTCAAATTCTGCGAATTGTCGAAAGCAAGCAATATTTAAGTATTATAAATGTAATCCATGTCAAATATTTTAATATCATGATATAAGCTGTATAAGGGAAAGTATCCCTGTAGTGGTAGAGCAAATGGTTTATGCAGAGATTATTAGCATGCATTTCGAGGTTTTCTCAATTCCCAGGCTTCATTACAAAAAAGTTATTGGAAGGAAAGCTTGTAGCAATTCGTAGTGCTTCGGTTCTCGTTGTTGGTATTTTCAAGATGAAAGCTTGTCTGTTATCCTCCAAACTTGTTCAGTAACGGCTCTTTGCTACTTCATTGCGGCTTGATTAAGGATAATGCACCTACGGATCCCTGTGAAGCCTCTTTGCTGGCGAAAATATCTGCCACTTTATTGGCCATGACTCCACTGTATTCCGATACCCAATTGGAGAAAGCGCGTCTGCTAGATGCCATGTGTACTAAAAGCTAAAGCTTTGAGGTGACCTGGTTGTGCCTACGACAATGTTCGAGGGCATGCACTAAAGGGTTAAAGGCAGGGTTAACTTCCCCATCCTACTGAAAGTGGCCTTCTGGATTTACATACCATACCCCTCCGTATATGCTATATGTAATCACAACCAGTTCGTTTTAATTAGAAATGTAAGCTTGAAATTAATGAAGTTAAACCTCGGAAGCCATAGGAACATAAATCTAATGCGCAGTTCTGCGTTTAATTATCTGCGTCAATATTATCCCTTAATATGAGTCTTTTTGTAATCAAACGAACCTCTTCCTCGAACACTATTAGCAGAGCCGGCCTGTTTGGAAACACTTCGAGAGCTGTGCTTGGCTTTATTCACATTGAACTATAGATGAACACGTAAGCTAGGGCAGTATAGGTATCCACCTTGATAAATTGTACCTATGCCACAATTCCTACTGATTAGCTTCCGCTTGATACAATTGGAGCCCTTAACCTTTTGCATAGTTTTATTTGAGTGCGGATTCCATGAGATCTTGTCGTCAGGAAGAGATCCCAGATATTTGACTTCTTAGGAAAGTGCACCTTTTCTCCTTTTTCTATTTCTTGGAGAAAAGTTTTTGGAAAGTTGGAAAGTTTTTCTTTAACACTTTTTTATTATTTGCTTTTAGAAATTATGTTCAGCATATTCAAGTTAGATATGGCGTCTTTAAACCCGCCTCTGAGTGGGATGATGATGTCGTCTGCTTTGACTTGCACGCCAAAGCTTTGTTTTTACTAAGGAGGCGGAGTAAGTGAGATCATTTCACTCTGAATCTTTTCCACCGCAGATTGCATAATCATATAATTTTTTTGCTTTAGTACCAAAGGTATTACAAATAAAGTTTGATTATTGCTCTATGATGACAACCTGTGAGGACTTCAAGTTGAGCCCTTTGTATTTACTAAGTTTACCGCAACTTTCCTTAATGTGAAAAATGCAACGGGTGCGCGACACTACAGGTTAATCGTAGCAAATCGACCTTCAAGTTTTCCGGGAAGTAAAAGCATAAACATTTTGGAAGAAAATTTTTTAACAGGAAAAAAATTAGTTTCCGTATTGCGAGAAGTGCTGCCCATGTGTAATGGTATAAATCCGTATTACACACGCAAGAAAGTAAAGTAGTAGTAACAAATTTAACCCTCTACAGCCGACGTCTTAGTGTGACAGACACCGAAAACTGAACTTTTTTCCGAACTTCCAGAGTATTGCTTATTTTACTTTGTAATACTAACCATGAATAAGATTTATTCACGCGGTTTTCTTTGCAAGCGCCACACAGTGGTCCGAATGGAGAATCTAGCGGGACAAAACTATTTTAACAGAAACGCGTTGATGGATTTGTACATAACTTCGTATCAACTAGCCAATGAAGCCACTTATTATAAATTTTAACTCAGATTTCAAAAATCCAAAATGGCGGAGAAATTTAAAAATAAATATAAAACAAAGTTGGCTGAGTTTTCTGCCACAACAATATAGGTTTGTGCCCAAAACAGCCGAGAAAGCGTTTCTCACGCTAGAAAAATGGGTAACAGAGAGCGAATACCTTCCACTTTTGGATCGTAAATATCTTCTTCTTCGTGCACGCAACCGATCTTTTTTCCGGGCATAAATGTGCAAGAAGTCAATTTGAAATAACAGCCGTTGTTTTTTTTTTTAAATCCGATAGCAAATTTTTACAAAAATTGGAAAATAGCACTAAAGGTAAAGAAATGTAGGTATTTGCTAATTTTATTAGCTAGATAAGATAAATATACCTAAAATCATTGTTGATAAAAGACACGAAAAGTGGTTGTTTGCGTTCCTCACGCTCCGCACGGGTTGTCACATTTTTGACACTTGTGAGAGAGTAACTAATTTTTACACTCTAATTACCGAAACATCCCGGAAAGCGACCTTTTGTCAATATGTTTTTTTTTCAAAATTTGGTAGACATTTTTTTTGCAATTATATATAATGAATTATGTTTTCGCTATTATAAATGATGAATTAATAATTTTTAAAATCACAGAATTGATCGTCAGAATTTACACTACCTAGTCTTTAAACATAAAATAAAATTTAGATTCAAACAAAACCTAGGGTGCGTCTTGTAAATAAATCAGATATTTTAAGGAGTTTCTGATACGTTCAGGGACGTAGCATTTACAGGTGCAAAATGCAAAACTTGGACATTCATATAAATCCTGGAGAAGAAGGCCTGAGAAATTATATTCGGTCCAATTGTCGGTTTGAAGACTTTCGATTTTAGTATTTCGTTTCTCCCGATTCTCTATTCAAGCCACTGTGCGCTTTAGTTCAAGACGTTAGGCAAGAGAAGGAAGGAAGATTTTTGTTTACGCAAAACCTGTGACCGCTAGTTCTCTAAGGTTTGAGTGCCTACATTTTAGTCATACACATATGTACATGTGCATGTTTTTTATTAGTATTTGATTAAAAAATACTGAATTGAAATCGAAAGTGAGTTCATTAATAAGTACATAAAAAATACATACTTACATTGCAAAATTTTAGTAACGTTAGCTCTAGAGCGTTAAATCCATATTTCTCCTATTCGCTTTGTAATTTTACGTGCATACCTTTGACACATACATACATATGTGTGCATGAGCATTAAACATTAGATAAAAATTATGGGCGTATGACAGCTCACTTTGGGGAATACAAGCATTTAATTTGCTCCCATTTAGTTAATCAAACATCAGACATTATCAAGTATCATAGGTTTAAAACTGAAGCATAATTTATCCATGGGCATTATTTTTTTTTGTCGACTATATAGAAAGTGTATGGCATTAGCTCACAGTCGTTAGCTGAAGGCAAAAGTATGCGTATGCATACTTTAATAGCAATTTCAGAAAACTATAACAATTTTAAGAGGCTTGCGAAAGATTTTGAATTGGAAGATATCTTGTTTACTATGAACACAAATAATTTTAAGAGAAGTATGCCAGTTACAGCTGGTTTCACCAGAAATTTTAATGGTTAATTATTTTTTATTTTCTGCCATATAACTTTCAAAAAATTAAAATCATTTTTCACTTAAATTGCTTTCGTGAAATTGGCTGTTAGATTGGTTACCCAGTCGATAGCATATCAAAAAAAGGCCAACGGTATCTAAGTCTGTATGTGATAAACACGCTTAGCACTTTATGATGCTTGTATTGGTGGTATATTTTTGTGGCTAATATATATAGCCAATCTTCTAGTTAAGAGACTTACATTTTGATTTTTTGAACATATTTACCTTTATTTCAATTAACAAAGTCGATTTTGTTTAAATATCTAAATTAAGGTTTCCACCTGTTTATTTTATTTTTAGTATAACAAAGTGCAAGCTTGAAGTTGCTAGAAAATCGCCCTAATTTTTGCATCTTTTTTTCACTCAGGTTCTTCCATACAAAGTATGTTCGACAATTATTTTTTGTATGGAAAAAACACCTTCCCCAAAAAAAAATTGCTAAAAATCAACGCGATTTTTTAGATACTTCAAACTTGGACTTTGTTATACTCAAAAATCTGAATATTTAAAAAGTTGCAAATTAGTATGCAAATTTACTGAATTTTCACAAAGTTCAGAAATTTTGTTTATATGTTTTTTGGCGAAGTACGAACTATGTTTTAAGTACTAAATATTTATTATAAATTAGAATAAAAAACTTTGCATATATTGCGAAAAATTCTCTGTGCCAATACTTTTGTCCGGCACTGTATATTTTTTAATTTAATACAAAAAAAAGTCATATATCTGACCCAAGCTTTGTTCTATATATAGCAATAAAATAACATTTTTAATTGAAAAACTCTTCAATGGGTGGCATTCCTCGTTTATATTTTTCAGTTTGGAATTCATTTCATTCCTCCTTTATTTGATACCTAATTTGTTTAATTTTATTATAAGATGACGTTGATTTGCGAAAAAAAAATTCCAATTTTACATTATTTATACGTAAACAAGAATTTCATTCTAAAAGGTTATATACATAAAGAAATTAAAATAACATTCCACGCCAATATTTAATCTTAGATTTAACAAGTAAAAAAGTTTAAGTTCGGGCGGAGCCGGACATTAGATACCCGGCGCAAATATCAAATATATATAGTTTTTTTCACATTTCCGAAAGCTACAGCTACCTGGTAAGCAGGGGTAGCTTTATTCTATTTCAAACATTTTCGATAAACCTATGTGGGCGGTATCACGCCCCTTTTCCAAAATTTCATAATAATGTTACTCCTTTTCAAAGAACTGTGGTTATTATCAATTTTGTTTAAACTAGCGTCCTTAAATTTAGAAACATTGAAGTTCCAAGCATTTCGGAAATTTACCGTTATATAAAAAGTGGGCGTAATTTCGGTCCGATTTCAATAATTTTCAGCGTTTTGCTTTTAGGTGGCAAGCACAATAATCGTACCGAGTTTTTGTACAAATTGATAGGGCGGTTACCGAGTTACATATATGGGATCGTATGTGGGCGGTGCCACGCCCATTTTCCAAAAGTTTATTATAGACATATTTTGTGCTAAAAATCTATTTCAAACATCAATTTTGAATTAATGAGCTTCCGTATTTAGTAATTTATCAAAAAGCTCGCATTCCTGTAAATTATAGTTATATGGGATGTGGGCGTGGTTTTTTTCTTTTTTCATTCTGATCATTTACGTATACATTTGTCTATATCTATCTCGATTCGTTGTGCCTTTTATAAACAACCGTTATGTGAACAAAGTTATAATACACTTCTGCACAAGTGCGCTCGGGTTTGGTGTTACCTTATAACTTGAGAATTGCTTTACCGAGTACAACCAAATTTATGCGGCATATTTGTGCTATCATGCAGGTCGTTTATGAGACATTTTCCCGACTTCGGAAAACGGGGCATGGCACCTCCCGTACTAAATAAAGATTTTCGCTTGAAATATTTGTAGTAGAGTACTGGAAATTTGTGTAGAGATACATGAGATAATACCATACTCATGGAGAAAAATAGGCTGTACAAACTTACCATTACTGCATATCTTTAGAGGTGTTTATGGTAGAGTACTGGGACTTGGTATTCGGATATATAAAATCAATTCCATACTCTAGAAGAAAACTAGGGTCATAAGAAAAGGTGGGGGTGACACTTCCCGCACAAATTTATTGTTTCTTAACACATATCCGGGTAAGTGTTTGTGGAAGAATACTAGAGCTTGGTATGAAGTTATGTATGTATATAAAATTTTTCATGAAAAAAACTGTGAGTTATTGGAAAAGGAGGCATGTTGCCTCCCATACATAATAAAACTTCCATAATACAGACATATGTATCTCTGGAAAGATAGAAAATTTCTGGAAGTATTTTAAATTTGTTATGGAGATTTATTTTACAGAGTGCCGTACTGACAGAAAAAATTTAATCTAATCTAAAAATCGCATGGTGCATGCCTCTGAAGGCTTTTAGCTGCAGTACTGAGAAATGGTATTTCATCAAAGCCAGGTTACTGAAGTTGAGTTGGAAATATTAAGAACCCACCATGCCACCTGCCAGAAGGTTACACGTTCACGCGGCGTATCCCTGGAACCGTTTTAAGGTAAACTTAGAGGGTTTGATATCTTTCGTATAACTATCTTGCAGACGAGATTTTATAATTTCCTAGTTTTAATTGGCCTATATTTCTTAACTCGCTTAAAAAATATGCAGCTATAACAAATTGGCCACAGATATAAAATATAACATATTAAAATTATTTTTAATATTTTTCATAACATGGGGGGAAACCCGCGGGTATAAGCTAATTACTTTTAAATAATGTGATTTTTTATTTAAGGCGTGCAATAAGTGCTACGGGGCGCATACGTTACATACGTAATTACGGGTATATGAGCACGAGTTGTTATTTTGACCACGTTTATATAAACTCGCTTACTTGTTCGCCCAGATTTCAGTAGAAACTTTGCAGTATAGTTAATGTTCCTGTGCAACTTTTTCTCAAAACTGTTCATAAATTCGCCTCATCGCGCCTCACTTCGGTTGAATTTCTTCTTTATATTTTGGCTTATTATGTAAATTCGCGTTACGTCTGAGCGTACAGGCATTTATAATAGTCATAAATTTGCATTTCGCCCAAAATGCGCTGACCACAAATTTAAAATTGCATTCACAATTACACAGTCAAAATACGAAAATGCGCATACATTATTTATACGCTGCGTCATTTACAATTCCAAATTTATGGTATGTGCATAGGCAACAATATAAATGCATATATTTACATTGATATCAATAAAAATTCAGCGGTTTAATAGTAAATGTAATGCATGAAATTGGATATATTCCAATAGAGTACCACTTTTGTGTATTATATAAACAATTTAATATATCTACGCTTACGTAAAAATATTCGATTGAATATTTATTATGTGGTGAGCTAATGATTCTCATTAAAATTTAATTTTTCTCATTAATGGAATATTCAATAAATAAGAATTCCTTTAAAAGTTATTAGTTAAATTATATAAAGCTATGTAGAAGGACGGACGCTATGGCTGAGTGATTAGAGATGCGTAGTACTAATCTGTAGGGCCTGGGTTCGATCCCTGATATGGGAAACATCTCAATTAAAAAACAAGTTTTCTAAGAAGCAGTCACCCGTCGGCAAGTAATGACAAGCCTCCTAGTGTATTTCTGCCATGAAAAAGAGCTTCTCATCAAATCCATTTTCCGTTGGGTGGTTGCGTCCTTCCATTTGTGTAACAAAATAAAAAGCCACACCACACATTGAAGTTAAAGCTCGGCCAAACGCTATGCAAAAACGTAAGTGCCAAATATTATATGGGCAATACAATATGTACATTTATATATTTACGTAAGTATTTAAATTGTGGTTAATGAAGCTTCTATTCTCATTAATGAATCAATCGGCTATTCCAAACTAAATACATATATACAAAAAAATAAAATTTTATAAAAATAAAAAATTATATATTTATAAAAAATTATCAATATATCGATGGTTCTGTGCAATAACGACACAACCCAAAATTTCATATTTTTCAATAGAGCCAGTTAAAGACTTCGTGTTTCGTAAATTAGCAATAATATGTCTTGAAACGTCATTATTCGGAATTATTTTCAGTCAATTTGTAAAAACAATTTTAGGCTTTCAAATCATGACTTTTCTAAAGACTTAATAAAGGTTCGCCTGAAAAAATACGAAATAAGTAACAAGTCCTAAGTAGCTAAACGGAAAGAGCACCACTGGTATTGCTGAACAACGGCATAAGAGGAAAAAGTGTCGTTATTTCACATAAAGGCATCATTAATCTGTCGACAGATTTTGATTTATGGCAATATTGACGATAAATGTGATACATGCGCCGCTGTTCCGTAATAAGGGTTGCCTCCTTCGGTTCTGTGACAAATGGTAAAACTGGGCCCCTGTCGGATTGGTAACAACTAAGCATTTGTCGATTTCCCACAGAAAAATATGGTTATTTGTAAACCTAATCGGCTATATAACTCAAAAACAATAAATATGGAGTTAATCAGTTATTGAAGAGTACCACCGATATGGTCTTATTCATAAAAATTAAATTGATTTAAAGATCTCTTTCAAGTGACATTTTTATACCAATTTTCGATTTATAAAGTAGCTAAACTCTTTTTTATTTTTTATGAATGTGGACAAAAGTATGTATATATTACAGGTATATATATAACATAATGTATACTTATATATATTTTTGAAATTTTTAGACACTTACTGCAGGCCTCCCAAGGATGGGTATAGGCTACCTCCCATACAAATTGAATATCTATTTATTTATTCATTCAAATAAAAAAAATAAAAAAATATTCAGTATTTCTTACAGCTTATGTATTTAATAATACACAGTGTCTTATAGCTAAGAGTTACGTTAACAATTAATTTAATAATAATTTAGAGCTAACCTTGGAGAAAGAAAAATCGATAGCCAAAAAATTGTAAATGGAATTAAATTTTTTCAAAACTCTCAAAATAGGACCATGCGATGCATAAGTGGTTCTAGCCCACTGAGCATGTGAAAGAGTACTCTCAGAGAGCAGGTGTGAAAGTCGAGTAACGAATATTTTGGCAATCTGTGGAAATGGTTCTCGGATCCTGTGTACGTCCAAAATATTGGAAACGTACCGTTCACTATCTCAACATGATCGATTAAGTCTTTCGGTCCGACAACTGAAGCCGACAGCGCCTGTTTACAATGAGGTGCGGCTGCAAGGAGGTATTTGTCCTATTGAAAACTGCTCGCTATATAAGAAAATTTGTAATCACAAAAATATCGACAATAATAAGTTAAAACTCAATTACAAGGAAATTTCACTAAAAATAGTAATTACCTTAGTACAAATTTTAAGTTAACCGAATTTACATATTAAGGCACTCTTTTTCACATACAGGCACTCACAAAAATATTTGGCTTTTTTACGATACTCAAATTTTTTCAATGGTAAGTTTTCTTCTTAAGTTTTTTTTTTAAATAAATAGCCCGTTCTACAACAGAAACCAGAAATGTACAAATTTCAATTTGCTAAAAAATTCCGTAAATTTTTTTCAATGTTGTTGAGCATTATCTTCCATAAAATGATTTCTTTGTAAGGAATAAATGCACTACGCTATGATATTTATGTATGTTTATGTCTACATGTTTATAAAAATTAACGAAAGCTATTTATCACTGAAAATATCTTGGATATCGTGAAAAAATCAATGCAGAATACTTCTTTGTATTTACATGTGTACATATTTCATTCAATTTTTGTACATAAAAACTGCCTTTCTCGACATAACATAAGAAACATAGTTTACCCTACCGTACAAAGTAATGAACGCTTTAATTTCTTATATTGCGAGCGCACCAAATTTGAGACGAGAAGTTAATTTCTAATACAAATCTGTGCTTTGCCTCGTCACCTCATTTTTTGATTTGTTAATGCGAAATCATTGATGCTGAAAAAACCCTGAACACTCTTTCCTAAATTGAAAATTCAGAATCTCCGTACAACAGAAATACCGTTGCTCTACTAACTATTTACCTCTATGTACAAAATGAACATTTTGACTACATAGTTTTGTTTGCCAAAACATAAAAAAACTCGTTATCGACAGAAAACAATCAAAAACCAAGTATAAGCCGTCAGGAGGGAATATGGAAAAATCAAATGAAACACGAATGCGAATGTGAATGTGAAAAGGGCAATGAAAATTGCGTTGAGTTCGCGAAGAAGGTTTCGTCATGCAATCGACACATAATCGATAACGCCCGCCACGATAAACTAAGTAGTATTTGCTGCCTGAATGGCTGCCAACGAGCTATGCAGTCAGTCAGTGAACCATTCAACTGTTTAGTCAGTGAAGTGGTCAAACAATGAAATTACTCCAAGTAAATTGAAGTTGCCGAAAGCAAGTCAGAATACAGAATATTGTAAGTGGGTATGTATGTATGTATGTTTAGCAGACAGCCTAGGAGTTAAGGAAGTTGAGATTTACAAGAAATGATTGCAGCGGGTATAACGTCTGCCATCCAAATCTATTTACGCTGTTGGCTGCAAAGGATTTGCTGAATATTTTGTTGGCTTGTTCAATTTAATACGAAAGCTTTTTAGGTCATTTTCCACGTAGACTACCTTTACAAATTTAAATGATTCCTTCAAATTACTTAAGAATGACTGTTTTGGTAACATTTGAACTCTGCTGTTGCTGTTTATCCAATATTTTAAAAAAAAAGTCTACAAACGTTCTTAAAAATTTCGTGCTTTACAATTAGATTTCTTAGAAATATTAAGATAAAATGGCAGTTTGGAGTAAATAAGTAGGACTTGCCTTTAATTTCCGGCAAGTTTTTGTTGACGGTCAGTAATTTTCTTCCATACGAAGTAAGTTAGAAGATTTTTTTACTTGGAGAAAACCAGCCACACTTTCAACAAAAAAGTTGTTTAAAACCAACGGTAAGTTCCAGCTACTTCGGACTTGTTACACTAAAAATTAAATGGGCTACGAAACTGCGTACTCAAAATATTTCTCAGAAATCTAATTAAAAAGCTTGAAAATTTTGCGGACATTTTTTATTTTTTTTTAAGTTTGCACGAAGATTGAAACTTGAAAGAAAAATTAACCAAGAATTGGTTAATATTACCAAATTCAAACTTGTGAAGGAATTAACGTGATTTTTGGTTAATATTAAAA
>NW_023458561.1:36211111-36212308 GCF_013731165.1 Rhagoletis pomonella
ATTCAAACTTGTGAAGGAATTAACGTGATTTTTGGTTAATATTAAAACTGCCTTCGTTGATATTTTCAACAATGATTTGGTAATATTAATCACAATTTTGTTTACATTAACCAAACTTTTGGTTGGCGATTTTTCGTTTGAATACGTTTATGTTCTGCACTTCACAGATGCTTTTTCCTAATTCGGAGATGCATAAAAAAAATTCGTATTATCATTTTAACATGTTGCCACTGACGGAGTTAGCAAATAACAGCATGCATCTCTACACACTCAGCTACAGCAGCTTTATAAATGTGTCGTCAAATGTTCAAGTTGAATCAATTTTCTTCGTCGTTTGATTTGGTTATGCACTTCACAGAGGCTTTTTCGTAATTTAGAAAAACCAAAAACAGAAAACAAAACAAAAATGATGTATCGCACTGACGTCATTCGTACTGCTGGAAGCCAACAAATAACAGCAAGAGCTTCTGCTCGTTCAGCCACGGCCTTACATACGAATTTGTTCTCAAATGTTCAACTTGAATCACTTTTCTTACAATCGGCTTAATGACCATGAAAAAATCAAACCATAACTTGGTTGAAAAAACTATTGTGCTTTTGACTCAGTGCAGTGGTATCCAAGGTATTGAAAAAAGAAAGTAACCTAAGCTAATTTTAATTTTTTGGTTTCGCGAAAAAAATTTCAAAACTATGAGTAAAACGAATCCGAATCAAAATTCCACAGATATTTGGTAAATATTTTTCAATAGATTACACTGCTCGCTATAATTTTTTCTACCAATTTTACTTGTGTGACAAACACGGTAACCGCAATTGCAGCCTGCACTTTAATTTGATATATAACTCAATTCTGTAGCTACTCCAGATCGCCCTAACTAAGTCGTATGACTATATTATATATAGATACCAGTTTACTTTACTATCGTTCCTTTACGTATTACACCTCATTGTTATTTTAGTAAACTAATTATTATTTATATTAGCTCAATTTAATAAAAAAAACGATTGAAAAACAACATTATTTGTTATACCTTATTTATTTATAACGGGTGATTTTTTTGAGGTTAGGATTTTCATGCATTAGTATTTGACAGATCACGTGGGATTTCAGACATGGTGTCAAAGAGAAAGATGCTCAGTATGCTTTGACATTTCATCATGAATAGACTTACTAACGAGCAACGCTTGCAAATCATT
>NW_023458561.1:36212408-36218388 GCF_013731165.1 Rhagoletis pomonella
ATTCAAACTTGTGAAGGAATTAACGTGATTTTTGGTTAATATTAAAATTGCCTTGGTTGATATTTTCAACAATGATTTGGTAATATTAATCACAATTTTGTTTACATTAACCAAACTTTTGGTTGGCGATTTTTCGTTTGAATACGTTTATGTTCTGCACTTCACAGATGCTTTTTCCTAATTCGGAGATGCATAAAAAAAATTTGTATTATCATTTTAACATGTTGCCACTGACGGGGTTAGCAAATAACAGCATCTCTACACACTCAGCTACAGCAGCTTTGTAAATGTGTCGTCAAATGTTCAAGTTGAATCAATTTTCTTCGTCGTTTGATTTGGTTCTGCACTTCACAGAGGCTTTTTCGTAATTAAGAAAAACCAAAAACAGAAAACAAAATAAAAATAATGTATCGCACTGACGACATTCGTACTGCTGGAAGCCAACAAATAACAGCAAGAGCCTCTGCTCCTTCAGCCACTGCCTTACATACGAATTTGTTCTCAAATGTTCAACTTGAATCACATTTCTTACAATCGGCTTATTGACCATGAAAAAAGAAAGTTATCTAAGCTAATTTTTATTTTTTGGTTTCGCGAAAAAAATTTCAAAACTATGAGTAAGACGAATCCGAATCAAAATTCCACAGATATTTGGTAAATATTTTTCAATAGATTACACTGATCGCTATAATTTTTTCTACCGATTTTACTTGTGTGACAAACACGGTAACCGCAATTGCAGCCTGCACTTTAATTTGATGTATAACTCAATTCTGTAGCTACTCCAGATCGCCCTAACTAAGTCGTAAGACTGAGCAATTATATATAGATACCAGTTTACTTTACTATCGTTCGTTTACGTATTACACCTCATTGTTATTTTAGTAAACTAATTATTATTTATATTAGCTCAATCTATCTATATCTATCTATCTATATCTATTTTGTATTCATATTTGTTTTACTAAATGCTTGCATTTGCAAAACCATTATTATAAATATTCAGCTAGTTGAATTGGTTACATGACTCAACATTCACAGGCGATTAGTTGAATCAAAATTTGAACGAAAGTAGGCAGCTGACCAACTTCCTCGAAAGCGATTACTTAGTTGAAAAGGCCATTTACACCAGGCAAGTGCTGCATTGAACTAAAAGTTCTCTGTCAAATCGCCTCATGTAAATTCCCTATAAACACATATTTATTGAAATTTCCCGCTAAAAGTATTAAATTCTTCGGAAATCAATACAAAGCCGCATCAATTATTTTATATTTTCTCTCGTTATATTTAGTACCTACTCTTCAAGACCCTTCAAGAATCCCATACTGTGTTATAAATATCCATATTTCAGGGAAATAATTGAAAATATGTTGATTTGTAAAACGAACTGGCAAGCAATCAATGAAAGAACATCAACACTAAAACATGAACTTATAAAAAAAATAGTACAAAAAAGAAACACAAATATTTGAATGCAATTGGCAGAGAGAACAAGGGAACAAAAAAGGTGGTGAGATAATATTGACAAAGCTGGGGAATACATACATAAACCTAAATTGAAAACAGAAAGGGGAAAGGGAAAGCGAAAGTAGGTGAAAATAGCTTTTTTGAAAATATTTGTATGCTTCCAACGCCCAGGGAAATACACAGAGTTGCCCTTTGTGTTTACACTACATTTAAAATATTTATGCATTTATATATTCAAATTTCAATACATATTGCAGACTTTCGTATGTTTGTATAAATGTGAACTGCAACGATATTTTTCTTATCTAACGTTCTTTTTTTATAGCACACAGAGGTGCTGTTCCTGTTAGATATTTAATAATAAATAAATAATAAACGTAGCATTGATTTTTCGTAAATTACATTTGACCTGCATTTCCAAACACACATACCGCTTCACAACAATTTTGCACAAACTTTATTCGCCACCACAGTTGCTATTTCTGGTTACTTTTGTTTATGTATATATATTTAGTAATTGAAAACACTTCCCTGTGGTGGCGATGGCACTCTGACTTTTGTTGTTGTTGTTGTTGTTGTTAGCGACAACACAATAAGGACGAAATCAACCAACAACAACGCTTTGTCAGCATTTTATTTGTAGCTTCCGCTTCAGTAAAAACGATATTGATTTTTCTGTTCGCTGAGTTTTCGCGCTCCAACAATTGGGCAACCGACCAAACAACCAGGCAAGCAGGAATGTTGCCGACATACAATCGGCGCTTACAAACACATCTAACGACTGGCGGATTCGAAAGAAATATATACAACGATTTTACCTACAAATATATGTGCTATAAATTTGAAATCTCAAAAAAAAACACACACACAAACAGTGGTTTATGGATACGCAATGCGACACTGCCTGGCATTTAAGCCTTCGAGGCCTTTCTCACCCATAGGTACAACTAAAAAAAAACATTTATATAACACACGCAACCATAACAAATTGCGTAAAAGTAGTAAGAGCGGTTGCAAACACTTTGTTGAGATAAACTTTATGGGTTGGCCGTTTTTTTTATGAAGCGGAAACATCATTTTCTAAATGTCTTTTCTATTCACGTCGCCTTTTGTTAACTTTAACAAAAACTTAGCACCAAAACTATAAATATTTGTGCTAATCCAACAAGCAGCATTCATTTTTACTCAAAAATCTTTATCTGATACTTAAGAACGAACAGTTTTAGCAGAAAGCTATCTATCCCTCAATTGGTAGGGAGGGTGCCAGACCATAAACGAAGAAACTGGCCATATGACCATAAGGACAACGAAGGTAACAAGATAGTTGTTGACATTTCCCAACTTCCTTTTAGATAATTTCGTGAGACGCTATGTAGAACTCAACTGAAACACCTATTCTATTATTCACCAAGGCGAAATTTAAGATGCTCCCTAGATTCTTTTAAATTGTTAACATCCTAAATTATGCCTCTCGCAAGTAGGTCTTCTTTTTTTTAAGTGTGGTTCTTGATTTTATATATATATAAATCATACACCGGTTCAAAAACGCCCTATCTCAAATCACAGCTCATACCGTGCGGATATTTTCATATATCCACGTATCCTCTGGGTAGCGACCAAACACGTTTGGGAGCGAGCTATAGTGAGACTCTAAAATCCCGCCCAATGAAAAAAAAAATATGTCTCGGATGATACCTCCTTATTTTGATCACGACCACGGCAAACATATAAAGGACTACGATTTGGGGGTATATCCGTACCCTTAATAGGAAAGGTGTCTCTGCCGGCTGCTTGATGACCTCGGTAAGATAAAAGCTGGCATCACCGCCTTGCAAGTAATGCGATGGACGGGGTAAGTATGGACATCCACTACAGTTGCCACGTAAAGGAGCGCAAAGTCGGTGTTGGATTTGTGGTGGGAGAGAGATTCCGTCGCCGAGTAGCCTAGCTACAATCCCCATCAAAACGAGATTACTCAACATATCGCTAATCTGTGCCCATTCCCTGATGGAAGAGAAAGACGAGGCGTCCAAGGTCTATTTTATGAGCGCTTTCAGAGTAAATATCAGCACTACCCCCGACACGATATAAGAATCATGCCATGCGATTTTTTAGTACTAGTTTCGCACATTAAAACGCCCTCATCAATCTACAGATCGAAAAACAAGAAACCAGATCGATCATGTTTCGATAGACGGAATGTATGCTTCCAATGTTTTAGTCGTACGTACACTCTGGGAGCCAAACATCGTCCGTACGCTATCTTGTTGCAGGCAAGATACGCATCCGCCTCTGTGCAAAAAAAATGTGCGCCCAACAATGCAAGGAAAGCTAAACGTCGAAATGCTACAATCACAACAAACCGCTTATTTATTCGCCACTCGACTCACACACCTGCTCTCTGAGAGCACTCTTCAACAAACCGACATACGCGAGCAGTGAAGCTACATTTTCCGTTCATTAAGCACAGCCACCAAAGAAGTAGTTGGATTTCAGCGAGCCCGAAAGAAAAATTGGTACGATGAGGAGCTCATCTAAATCTTTGGAATAGTAAAGGGCTTTCGGCAGATAAATATTTATGAAATATAAATTTCCACGTACCCACGTACCCATGTTCAAATGACATTTTGAAAAAAATGTTTTACTTCATTTAAATTAGCCTTTTCTAAGAAAAAAAAAAAAAATATTTCTTGCCCCAAAAAATAATCCTTACTGCATTATGTGTACGCGTAATCAATAGTTATTCGCTTACCATGCACATAATTTCGGTTCAGCCTAAGCCCAAGCAAACATAAACGAAAATCAAAGCTTAACTTGTCAGCCTACTATTAAGAAATATGTATGCTTATGCTTATAAAACATATGTACATATACATATTTATTTAGGACATTAAAGATAGTCATACATACACACTCATGAAAATCGCCTCAACCACATGTAATAAAAGTTAAATAAACACTTATAAGGAAAGAAGAAAGAAGCAACAAACGCCAACATTGCGTGTAGCGAATAAATAAAAATGGATAAAAGAGAATACTTTTTCTTTGTGTTACTTAAATGGCAGTCTTTTCGTGCAATGTAAAATAAGAAGGCATACGTATCTAAGAAAAGAATGTGTTCACCTAAAAAAGAAATTTCGAAACATGTAAGTTCATACTCACCCATTTGTCTTTAACGAGTACCACTTATCTACAAATCATAAGTGAGCAGTGTTTCAGATGGCGCACAGACACGCGCTTGGTTTAGTTCAAATTGCAAAGGGAAATAAAACTGAAAGTGAGCTAAGACAGATTTAACTTGTCTTCGAAGTAACAAAACTATTTAAAAATGCGTGCTCTTCTGTGTGTCTAACAGTCGAAAGCACATACCCGCATACACGCACACACAATTGCACACTTATATGTATTTATCAAAAAACTTTGTACCACCATGCGCCAAGTGCAAAAATTTGTAAGTAATGACGTAAATTATACTCAAAACTACTTTGTTTCGTATATCCTTGACACAGAACAGAACTTTAGATTGGCGCAAGGGAGCAGCTCATACGAGTCAGACAATGCCGCGATGTAACTAAAAGAAAGCACAAAACAAGGGAAGAAATTTTATAACTTGCGAGATATTTTGCTACGTTTCTTTTTCTTTTATTTTATTTTTTTATCTTTATTCGCCAAATTGTGATAAAAATCTGAGTAGTTGAGTGCAAGTTTGTGCAATAAAATAAATGAAAAGAAATACGTGTGATACGGATAGGGGCACGGGCTCAGAAAAAAAATAAACACATTGTACATGAGTATATACGGACATTAGGGTGTCCTGTATTTTCTTTTGTGAATTTCATAATGTATGCATAATATTAAATGCAGTTCTTTTGCAAAAAAAAACAGCTACCAATGAGGAAAATCGATAGATAAATAAATACTAATAAAAACTAAATGAAAATGTGCAATACTTGTTTTGTATGAAATACTAGGCGCAGGAAATAATGTTGCTCATACGCCATGTCGTACATGGAAATATCTTCGGGAAAATTACTTGATGTATAAAAATGATATACAGATCCGCAGTTTGCGTATCTCGGGGTTTGTTTGCGGCATCTGAAAGAAGAAGATGTGATTATTTTAGGAGTCCCGTTTATTCCTAAGGATGTTCACGAATGGGTTGTCCAAATAGTACTTAGGCACCATAGAACTGAGCTAGATCCCAGGCCATGCGTAATGGTAGTGCGCAGTTCTAACAACTGCAACACAGCAGCCGCCATAATTTATATTAGTGTTTTATATTTTTATTTTTTTACCCCGAGCGATGCACAGTGGGACGTCCTCAAATAAGCTGCGTCCAAAAGTAGACCCTTACTACAAACTCGAGGAACTTTCATATATGGGAGGTTCCGTGGGAAACTGAACCTCAGTGCAAAAATTATTTTCTTTATAAAACTAACAAACGTGTGGATAAGACATTTGTAAAAATCTTGAATCATCCAAAAGATAACAAATTAAAGCTTTAGGTGCATTT
>NW_023458561.1:36218488-36234146 GCF_013731165.1 Rhagoletis pomonella
ATCTTGAATCATCCAAAAGATAACAAATTAAAGCTTTAGGTGCATTTCTATTACCTTCTTTTACGTTTTGAAATCAAGTTCTAAGTAAATTTTTTTAGTGAGTTTAAAGTAGGTTGAATTGAGAGTAGCGTTAAATAATTTGCGAATCATAATTCATGCGCGGACTCGTCCATTCTCTATATACCCTTGTGGTGAGCTGATTAAGTTAAGTTAAGCGATATTTTGACCAGTTTTGTTTTCTTTTGTTTATTTAATGTTTTTAGGTTTTTACAAAAAGTCTAGCACATTACATAACCAGAAACATATAAATCCACATTTCAAACTTCGTACAAAAATTCAAAAACTGCAACAAACTTTAACAATTATTTACACCCAAAAATGTTAAACGTTTCGTTCAGAATTTTTAGAAAAATTATAGGTATGCAATTTTATAGCCCAAAAAATTTACGCAAGTAAAAGTGAAAATTTCAAGACGCTAGGAAATAGCGTTGATTTTCAATAATTTTTTGTCTGACTCTGCTAGACATGTTCTTTTATATAAAAGGCACTATCCTTAGATAAAACGTGAGTGAATTGAACCCCTACTTGGCCTCTTGTATTTTTTAGTAACTAGTCTTTAATATGGACCACACTAAAAGCTCCTTTTCATATACAAATTCGTACGTGTCGGAATTTCGGATTTTTATTTTATAATAAAGCCATAATTTTGTTGTAGTTTTTGCTTAGTTTGTATTCGTGGTTCTTTGTTTTATTATAAGACATCAAGCTCACACAGAAAATATATCTTCTTCAAAAAGGAGATTCTTTTTTTTTGTCCCACCCGTGACAGAAGAAATAACTCAGATTTGTTTCCATATGAAAGTAAGCTGGAATTTTGTTCTTATTTGCAATAACTCATATAATAGTCAGTAAGGTGTAGCTTTATCAAAATGCGAATAGAATTGTTGAGTCCTATATATTGAAATTTAAAAAAGAAAGAACATTTTTTCTGTACAAATGTCACACCCGTGACGGTGGAATCCGCCATATGGTCTATTCTGCACTTAGGAATGAAAAAATGTGGAAATGGCAAAATTCGAAGCACTGCCACGCCCACAGCTCTTGTGGGTGGAAACGGTAAATGTTATCCAAATTTGATGAAATTCAGATTGTATGTGGGTTTTAAAAAGAAATGCATAAAGCTGAGGCATCGTTGAAATCGGTTAACATTATCATCCAACAACCTGAACATACAGAGCAAAATGTTAAAAAAAAATTGTTTTGATGAAATATGATCAACCCTGCCCGTTCGTTCCAATTTCTTTTTTATTTGGAAGAGTTTCCCAGTTTACACCCACCTCCAGTGTACCTCGTTTTGGCTTCAAGTACTTGATTTTACGAATTGTGAGAAAAATTAACAAACTAAGTTTTTTTTTGTGAAGCAGATCCCATTTCTTGCTTTTAAAGCTGAAAAAACGAAAACATTTACGATATCTTCATCCTAATTTATGTGAATGGTTTTTGTTGGCAATTAAACCTTCATTTTGTACAACAACAAAAGCTGGGCTAAGCCAAGCAGACCTTTTGTTATTAGAAACGAAGTTTCGTCCTGAGAAGCGTCCAAATTTGGCTGATTGCTGAATTTTATTAATAGATTCGCGAGTCATATATATCTATACCTACTTCCATTTCAACTTTATATTACATATTCTTTATTTTATGTACACATGAGAGTGCTTTCCTTCAGCTATACAATAAAAATTCAATAAATTGTATAGGATATTTGTCTATAAAAATAACAATAAAAGCTGAACTCGCAGTTGCATGCAGCTGGATTTATTTGTAATATGATACACCGACTTAATGTTTACTGGTCCCCAGAATAATTTACCTCACTTTCTTGGTCCTTTTTAAAAGTCCGCATTTTTAGGTAAACACTTGAAAAATTTCATACTCATAAAATTATGTAAAATTTCAAGTGAAACTGTGTTATGAGTTTCACTTTTTACTAATTTTGGCTGCTGCTGTCCCATAGTGCGACGTCGGGTGCTAAATATGCCAGTCTTTAATAAATTCAAGAAAATTATGCCACTTTACATTTTAATAAATACCACACATTTACTTACACATACTACATACTTAATGTTTCTATTAGAAGTTTCCTGGTTCATATACAGCTCTTTCTTGGTGGTTTCAATGGAATATTTATATGCGATACATGTTTATGAATATTTATCTCCAAAGTACAGCTCATCTAGGAAAATGGCAGGCAACTGACAATGCCCTAACTGTCTAAACATTGTGCTCATGCATACCCACATCTTCTTTAAATATGTATATATACAATATATACATACACACGCACATTGTAAGTATGTATGTTTATAAATGAGCTTAAATAAAAATAAGCAAAGCATAGGTTTTCTAGCGACACATTGGTTAGGCAAATGAATTTACAGTTCAGTGGTTATGTGAGTCAACGGCGACCTAGCTAAAGGATAACAAAGGTTTCCTTGGCAATACAGGCTCTTACGTACATATGTGCATGTACTTGTACATACATATATCTAGCTGGCGCATCACTATCTAACTTAGCTTGTCAGAGCCAAGTTGGGTAATGGAATGTGGTTGATTGGTTCGTTTGATGTTCGCTTGATTACTTCAATAAAGTTTCAAATATTCATAGTCGAGTTAATATGATATTTCTATCGCTCGCTGTGCACATGTAATACATATAGGCATTCTAAATTAATATATGTATCCATGTACATATATCAGAAACAACCATTTCAAAAGTAGCGGTTAGAATTTAGTGTTTTAGACTTAGGCTAATAAATTAGTAGTTAATTAAGATATACGCATAAATAAGTAACTCAATCAATTTTGAAAT
Organism: Rhagoletis pomonella; assembly: GCF_013731165.1. Lineage (NCBI taxonomy): Eukaryota > Metazoa > Arthropoda > Insecta > Diptera > Tephritidae > Rhagoletis > Rhagoletis pomonella. The sequence continues at coordinate 36,221,358 of NW_023458561.1, forward strand.
TTTTTTGTTCATTTAATTCTTAAGCTTATTGTCGATTATTCTGCTTTGGAAACAATGTTATAAACTAATGTTAAATAGACCACAGAAATATTAACATTAAGACAGAGGGGCATAAAAATGAGTAAGTTATTTTTAGAAATCTGAAAAATTGCATGCAATGTCAACTCCACACCTTAAAAATGCTGCAAATCTTTTTCAACAAACCCTTTTACGTGTCAGAGTATCAAATCTAATCCAATTCGTAATACGAAAATGGAAGTTCTGACAACGCTTAGGTGCATAAAGCTATCAGCGCTTTAAACAAAAGTTTTCTATTACCGAAAAGAGAACCACAAACGACAAAAAGAAGTTGCTCATTCACTTCTGTCCGCTCGAATAGTTGCATGACAGACTACACTTAATCAAAATAGTTCTTTAAACATCTGCAAAGTGTTGGGGAAGTTTTGAAAAAAAATTGCAAATGTTCGAAATAATTTAAGTAGGATAAGGGTATGCCATAAAAGAAAGCAAATCACTAGAGTAGCTATTTGCGTAAACCTCCTAAGCGAACGCAAATAGCATTAAGAGAAACATAAAAAAGTCTCAGAAGTAAAAAAAAGAAACAAAGAAACCAACGAAGAAAAATATACTTAAGCTTAAGAATTTGCTTATTCACATTCTTACGCAGCACAACATGAGTACCCGAAATATTCGGCCACGCAACTAGCTAGAGTTTTACAACCTACAAAAATACTAATAACCTTCAGTCTGATTGTTCAGCCAATTACTTATGTCGTGAAAAAAAAAAACATTTACCACAAATGATAACACATTTTGAATACTCTTCAATTTTAAAACGACACCGAACACAGGCTAACAAAAAGGAAACAAATGTTAACGCTACCTTTGATAGACTTTTTTGTGCTGATTACCAATCCGTAAGTATAAAGTTTTCATCAGCTCGAGGTTTTGAGAAAAACGAGGTCAAAATGTAAAAAAATCGGCTTTTTTTAGTATTTGAGAAGCTCTAGCAAAGAAACAAAAGATTATCACCTTTCCGCTTAAGCTTAAATTACTCTTAAGACCTCTCGGCCACTATCCCTGAAAACATCTTCCTGCGCCTTGACTTGATGGCTATTTATAGTAAGTACCAGGTTCACCGAGCTTTGCCCGGAGTGCATAAAGCTTTGGATAGCTTTAAAAAAATATTTTGCAAAAAAAGAAAAATTTGCATTTCGATGTCTACTAAGTAAATTTCTTGCTCCAAAATTTAGGTGGCAACCTGACTGGCTATTCTGAAATAGCTGGAATTAATGCCGATTGAAATTAACAAAATAAAAAAGTTTATTACATATGTAGAAGGGTGGCAACCCTAACAGAAAATATTTTCTGACCAAAGTTCTCAACAATACCTTTCATTTGATATCCATATTGCGATGTTTTAGATAAATTGTGTAGAATCGAAAATAGTAGGCAACCTTGCACTATTTTCCTAAGGGATAAAATTTTGTAATATGGGGGAAGGATTGTTTAAGAACATGCTCTTGGTACCCGGGAACAGTAATATTTTACCTTTTTTTCTAAAAAAAAGGTTAAATAAGTATGCGGTTCAAAATAGGTGGCAACCCTATTAAAAATATTTTTGAATTAGAGATCTTTAAAATGCCTTCCATTTAATACCCATAATATGATGTTTTAGTTAATTTGTAAGTAATTTCGAATACGAGTCTTCTCGGAGATAGCGCCTATTCAGATAACCTTAAAATCCAAAACTTTATTTGTGTACAAAATTTCATCAAAATCGTTAGAGCAGTTTCCGAGAACCCTATGGATATATATATATATATATATACAAGAATTGCTCGTTTAATGTAATAAGATTTATTGAACAGCAAGAACTGATTTTGGATTTTTTTTTTCTAATAGCACAGTTTTCCAGTATTTTTATACCCGAGCGCACTTGTGCACAAGGGTATATTAATTTTGTTCACATAACGGTTGTTTGTAACAGCCAAAACGAATCGAGATAGATATAGACAAATGTATACATAAATGATCAGGGTGAAAAAAGAAATCGATTAAGCCATGTCCGTCCGTCTGTCCGTCTGTCCGTCCGTCCGTGTACACGATAACTCGAGAAAAAATTGAGATATCTCAACGAAATTTGGTATGTAGGTTTCCCTTAATCCAAAGTAGGTTGGTATTGAAAATGGGCGATATCGGACTTTAACCACGCCCACTTCCCATATAACGGTAATTTTCAGAAATACGAAAACTCCTATATTTTAGTAACTACTGTCGATTATTCACTCAAAATTGATATTTATAATATCTAATTTTTAGTCGAAAAATAAGAATATTATAAATTTTTGGAAAATGGGCGTAGCCACGCCCACTTATGGTTACATGTGTATATCTTGGTAACCGCAGCACCAATTTCTTCCAAACTTGGCACAGTTGTTGGCCTTAGTACAGCATAAAAAATCGCCGAAACTTTTTAAAATCGGACAATAACCACGCCCACATCCCATATAACGGTAATTTCGAGAAATACAAAATCTTCGAAAAATCAGTAAATATTGAAGCTAATTTATTCAAAATTGATGCTTGCAACAATTCTTTACCAAGAAATACGTTTATGGTAAAATTTTGGAAAATGGGCGTGGCACCGCCCACTTATGATCACATATTAGTATATCGGTAACCGTTCTACCAATTTGTACCAAACTCGGTGTGGTTATTGTGCTGGTGAAAAAACATATATTTAATACTTGCGCCGGGTATTTAATGTTCGGCTCCGCCCGAACTTAGACTTTCTTACTTGTTTATTGTTCAATTTATTTTTAGGGACAGTAGCAGTAATTTAAGCCTAAGTGGAGGGTACCTTCTGTTTCTTCGTCGAAGTTTCGTGACCAACAGGTCAAGGCGCAGGGACTGTAGTCGAGGGTTCTACCTTAAATCAACCCTTAAGTGGCGTTACTCCGAAAAGTAACATTAATGGTGAAGCTGAATTATTACTTTTTTTTTAATTAAAGTACTTAAATTTTTTTTCGGTTCTGATTGTTATTAGTAGTTTATATGTATGTTCCTTAAATATAAATTAAAAAACTTTAAGTTTCGTTAATATAATTCAGGATATACCTTTATTTCTTATAAACCTTTTTTTTCTTAGTTATATTTGAAATTTAATGCAATAGTGTATTAAAATAACATTTATAAAAACGAAAACTATTGTTGCTTAAAGCTTACATATCTATTTAACAAACCTAGTAATAAAAGTCTTTTTACATTGCGAATTCTTAAAACCGACAAGGCATCATTTGGCGTTTCTTTTTTTGGAATTTTAGTTACTCATACTAGTCTTTTGGCAGCATATTGACTGTTTTGCAAACAGGGCTGCAAAAACTAAAAATAAATTTAAGAATAAAATAAAACTTAAATCTAAATAGAGTACAAGTATCATCATTGGTGGAAATCGACCATTCTGATACTGTTTAGAGACCACTTCTTCTACATACTCTGGATCTAAGTCCGATACAGCACTAAATTCATCTTCTTATGCTCCATTTAACTATGCTTCTATGGTTTCGCAAAAATTTTCCGTCGCTTACTCGAATAGATGTGCTGCAATAAACACTTGCGCACACAATAACTGATCACGTAAGACTATCTAACTGAAAGATAATAGGAGTTTGAGCTTATTTTGAGGGAAATACAAAGAAGTATATATGTTTGATTTTGTTTGCGTGGTCCCACGGACCAAAATCACCACTTAAGGGTCAAGTAAAGGTGCAAAGATGGTATTTCTAGGGACAGAAGTCGAGAGTTCTAGCTTTAATTTAAGCCTAGTCAAAGATTCTAGCACGTTTTGTTTCTTTGCTAGAGTTTCTCAAATATTGCAAAAAAAACGATATTTTGACATTTTCATTTCGTTTTTCACAAAATCTGGACCTCATAGAAACTTTATACTTGCGGATTCGTAATTAACAGCAATAAGTCTATCAAAATAGCCTTAACATTTGGTGCACCAAAATCATTGTTGGCCTGTGTAATGTAAATATTAACTTGATTGCCACATACCAACAATGGAAGTCTCGTCATTGGTCGACGAGTCGACTGTCGTATCGACAAACATCATAACGATGATTTGAAATTTTCTTTTTCGTATAAAGAAAAGGCTGAAAATGCAAGAAAGAAATATTTATTTATTAAGGAGCTAAAGTCAATAAATATGTATTTATTTCTTGTCAGCTGCGCGTGGACTTCAACTATAAAATCAGGTGGCAACATTCCTACATGCAGTTTGGAAATAAAGTTTCTTCAAAGCAATTTTTATTTATAATCATACTGAAGTAATTTATTTAACCTATTGCTTATATTGAATCTAACTTTGTAACAAGGTGGCAACCCTCTGCGAAATATATTCAAACCACAACCTATTTACAATTAAGTAATAAAACCTTTTCAAACCCATTTTCGATCGATGCTCATCATAGTGTAATAATTGATTTTACTAAAAAATAGTTTGAATTTAATTTGTTTATCAGGTGGCGACTCTTTTTGAAGAAAATAAGAAGTTATTGTTATCGTTTTGTGAAATCGAACCAACGGTACAGATCTGATATGACGAAAAAGTTTTCGGGTATTACGCATTCATATGTACATATTTACATAGATTACTAAAAGAAAAACAGATCCACATTAACTGCTATCAACATACGTACACATGGATGTACGTATGTCTACGACTCCTACAAAAAAATAAAAAATAACATGTGTAATTAACTGTGTTGATGTGTCTGTGTCTCACTAATGACTTGCTGCTTAAGCATTAAATGCCGGCAGATTGTTCAAAGTGAAATTGTTCGTGTAGACTAAGACCACATACAAGCACTTAGCGGAACATACAAACAAGCTCATACCGGGGAATTTAACACACCGGTGTACATACACACATACGTACACATATTAATGCCACAAAACTGTTTTGGTAATATATGCTATAAAAGAACTATAAACCTCCTTGTCCAAATGCGCTGCGCTATGCTACCTAGAAAGAGGGCGAAATATTATAAAAGTCCTGTGCGTAAGTGAGTAAATTAGCATTCATTAGTTGTGTATTAAACTCATAAAGAAACTGAAGCAGCTTACATAAGGCAAAAGTAACGATTTAGCTGGACAAAAATAATTAACTAATAAAATTGATTTGGGGAGTGGGAAATTATTAATGTATGATGGTTTAAAACTATTTAAGCAAAAATAACAGTATTAATAAAATATATAAATTTACCGCCCGCGCGAAAAAAGGTTTTATCCACTTTGATATAATTTTTGATATTTACATGAAATAAATAAAAGTAACGGAAAAATATTGTACAGGTTGACCTTGGATTGATCGTTTCGCTTTTCAATCAGCTGATGCGAATAGATTATTTGGTAGCTGTTAACAAAATACAATTACTCCTAAAGTGGCTCAAAAGGACAGCTAAATTTTTTTGATGGCTTCCTAAACGACTCAAAAAATATTTTTATAAAAATCAAATAAGGGTCTGGGGTACTTTTTTATCATCTACGGAATAATTATTTTCTAGCGAATTTTATAGCACTTTTTTAAATAAATAACTACAATATTAAAACTGAAAAATGAAAAAATAAAAGCTTACTTGCAAAAAGTCCTTTTTCAATATAAAAATAATTTTAAAAGTTACATCAACATAGCGATGGCTGAGTGGAAGATCGACCTATCTCGGCAGCCAGTTCGAAAACATTCTATCTCAAAAAACTTTTCACGAACGCCCTATTTCAGAATTCGTTTCAAAAACGCCCTATCTCAGCTGCCGATCCAAAAACGCCCTATATCAGCATATTTTCAATACATTTTGAAGTGAGATAGGGCGTTTTTGAACAGAATTTTGAGATAGGGTGTTTTTCAATAAAATTCTGAAATAGGACGTTCTTGAAAAGTTTTTTGAGATAGAGCGTTTTCGAACTGGCAGCCGAGATAGGTCGATCTTCCACTCAGCCATCGATATACAATAATTAATACAGGGCTAGCGCGTATGACTGTTTGAGGTGCCTGGGCCCACGATATGCATTCGGCAAGTTGCGGGTACCCTAGTAACCGCCCGGTCCAAATGCAAAACGTTGCTTTATAACTAATACTGTCCATTAGTTAGTCAAATATTAGGGAACGTTCATAGGTATTTTAATAGATATTAAATATGATCGCAATTTTAAATTTTTTTACAGCTAAATCGTCACTTTTACCCTATGTGCAGCTATTTATATTTATACATACACAAGCAGATACATATGTATGTAAAAGGTAAATATGGCTACCAGCAGGCCACCTGCTATTGAAATTTATGTCGCTTTTTCTAACTGTTTTCCCAGTTGTTGGTTGTAAATGACCCGCTCTTTTAGCTAATTACTTTGGCGCACAAATACACACGTTACCTCCCTTTCAGAGCCTGCTACTTATGTATGTATGTATGAAGGAAATGATTTTATGTGGCCTTTACCAAAAGTAATCAAAAATCAATTAGCAAACGCGTGGGATAATCTATGTTTGGTTCAATACTCACGAGGTGCGATGGAAAGTGATTTGAAATTCAGGCAATTCGAAGAACGTCAAATCGAATACGAATATCAGTGGTGCATATATTTTCTATATTTTTAAATAAGAATGCATTCACATATATTCGATAAATTATCAGGGTTAATTTCATAATAATCAATGGTCAAAGGTGATCTTTGCTTCGCTCACTCATTGTTTGTGGTCTATTGCACAAGCCAAAGGGTATTACTTTAAAGTGGTGCAATAGCTTCTCCCTCGAATCAATACCACTTCACCATCCTGAAATCTGCGCGCGGCCAGGCTTGCCTAGTTTCCACACTAGGACCACGGGACTACAGCACGTTGAATTCGATTCCCCAATCACTCCCATCTTAGGCAGCCTGTCAATTTCGCTATATCGCTCTAAGCTTCCGTATGACCTGGTGGTGAAAGACGGAAATGCTTACTTTTAATTGGGACCGAATCACCCGTGTCTATATAGTACGTCACTAAATTGGTCTGGCCTAGTCCCAGCTTTTCGAACGATTGATACTCCTAAACACCGCTTGTAACGCTGTCTTCTAAACTGGTGTGACCTGATGGAAGTTTGCCTTCTCATCGTTTCGAAATCTGGACAAGAATCGATTGGAAATATATCGGGTGTAAATGCCTTCCAGAAATCAACTGCCAGTTATGCTTTTTGGGAAAGCGCAGGTACCATATAAAGGCAAATAAATAGTCGTCGTAATATTTTTAATGAGTACCGGAAAAGATATAGAAACGACTGTTCTTTTCTCATTGCCACCAGCTGAGTACACAAAGGCGCTAAAACGGTGGTATCTTATATTCATTTTTAGTTCAGTTACAAATTTCTCGCAATCATTCCTTAAAATGTAAACGTTTATTTCCGAATCCAATAAACCAGGCAAAATCCTGGTGCTTTGAAGCAATTTCCGCGTCTCTATTCACTTTCCATACCTCTATCTACACTCTGTGACATTTTGGGAAATTTCGAGTTAGGGTTCTTGACTGAAAATATCCGCCCTTATCTGATCATTATCCTGCTATTTAAATTTGCTCTAAGCTCACCTGAAGCATGAAGCATCCTGCAGACGATTGCCTGCAGAAGAAAATGTGCACTCTGAATAGTGACTATAGAAACTATCTGGGAATGTTATATAATAACGCGATGCGAAACTCTCTAGGGACTGCTACTACTCTCTGAACTACTGACATATCCGTATACACAAACAATTGTGGCTGGCATAGATCTACTGCTTTGTTTAGTATAGAAGGCTTCTGCTCCCAAAACTCCCTGCTTCAGAAGCTAGGGCCCGAACGGGAGTCCCCGAATGATTTCTCCCTAGGATTCTGGTTTCCATGTTTCCTCAAAATAGATGTAAGAGTGTCCGGATCGGAGTGGATGAATTGAATGACTCGAGTACTTTAAAGTCGCACGTTCCTGTTGCCCAGTCACGACATTGGCGGTGAGCTTTTAGCACGTAATTTCTGCTAGGCAGCGATTCCTTATCCTGGTCCGAAGTTGAATCGCTAAAACAAGTTGCCGATTATGGAGTTAGTTTAAGAGTTTTCACATCGGCAGCTCCCTTGGCTGTGATGACTTTATGCTAGCTGCTAGCAATTACAGTAGCTTTGCTATTATATGTCCGTAAGTCCAGTCTACCCGGCTGTTTATAACGCGCATTTATTTTAATTGTGGCCATATAATTTCGAGAACCTTTGTATTCGTAAACTACTGATCCAATATCAGCCTGTCGGACCTATTTGGTATATGATTTCGAAGGGGTTGCTTCCCAGGGTACCTCCCATTTCAACTTACAGTTAATCTAGTCCAAATAGCAGCAACTGTCAAGTAGTGTCAAGAAAGCGTAAGATACACAGGCGGTAATCTTAAGCCCACGGAAACACTTGTTTTGATGTTGAAGTCCGACTGGTATGCAAAGCAAAATACTAAATCGAAACTAGTTTTCATGCTATTTATGCATCCACCAGCAATTGCTGTTCTACCTTGGCGTTGTGGTCGTTTTTGGGAATGAGAGGCATCAAAGCGGACAGTACAAAATGGAGGAAGACTAGTTTCAAGCGCGTGACATTAAGCTTCTATTAAAATGACATCTTAAACTACACCCATGGCTAATCCATAGTTAAAATATTGTTTGAAAATCTATTGAAATATTGCTTTAAAGGCAAAATGGCTTATCTCGAGATAAGCTTTTATAATAAAATGCTTCAAATTTACATACATATACCTGACTTAGCTGATTTGATATTTGATTTACTGTTATGCAGTTACTAAAAATGTCCGCCATCTAAACAACATACATACATATGTACATACATTCCACCTTACAAGCAAACAAACTCTAGTTCGCCTAACGCCCCTGAGTCTAAGATATTTTTGCAAGGCAATTTCGAAATTTTTATTTTTTGTTTTATTTTTTGCCAGAACCTAGGGGTCGCACTTTTTTATATATACATACAGTCAGCGTCAAAAATATTAAATACCCTAACCTTTTGACGATTTTATTTATTTATATTTTATATTAAAACTTTTCTTAATTTTTTATAACAACAAAAACCAGCAGGATTAAATTTAAGATAGAACTCGTTAAAATTCAAGAAAAACCATAAAATTTTCAACTTTTCAAATCGATATCTTATAAAAATAGGTTTTGTTCATGTGATATATGGAAGAAAATGTGCAATACCCTTGACCAAAAAAATGCTCAAAATTTTTAGAAACTTGAAACGTGCACCTTATAGAATCAAATGGGCCACAAAACTGCATACCCAAAATTTTTCTAAGAAATCGATTGAAAAATTGGAAATTTTTAGTTATTTCTTGAATTTTCTAGAGTTCAATACAAAATTTACAAAAAAAAAATGTTTCTGCTGGTTTTTTCTATTGAACGAACTTAATTTTTTCAAAAAATTTGAAAAAATTGGCACGGAAAATATAAATCAATAAAATCTTCGAAACGTCAGGGTATTCATATTTTCGGCGCTGACTGTACATTCGACAATAAGAAACATTTAATTAAGTAGCTCTACAGAAATAATCGAAATTCGTCCCTTGAAAAAATTTAATGATTTATGGCGAGTCTTAATATGCTTCCATAGGGGTGGTACGTTGGTCTGGTGTGAACTGAGATCTATTGGGTAAGTACTAGAACAGGCTGCTGGGGTAAATTAGCTCCAACTGTAAATGCCGTTTGTATACATGCTTAAGCTGCTAAATAAATATAAACATTAGTCTGGTTAAGAAAATTCGACTTTTTTCCCAAATCCCCCGTGAAATATTAACGGAATAGTGAAAACAGACGCGTGTGCAGTTATATAGTCCATTTAATTCTAGTATAAAATGAGTTATGAAATTTTCAAATTGAAACAAAATTTTCCTTGCGTTTTTATATGAAAAAACTACAATTTTCGGGATGAGCGAGAGCCAAATCATTACACTAAATGCTTCGCTTTTCGGAGTGATCATTTGTATTTTGGAAAAAAACTAAGTAGATTTGTTTGAGCCAATCTAATGTGCATACACATGTACATTAATACTTCCGTGAAATTTCTTGCGCATTGCTCAATTCCTGCCACTTTAGCATATTACACATGAACATACACAAGTACCTAATTTGGCCACTTAAATGGCAGAGCGCTCACTACAAGATGGTGGTGAACAATGCAGAAGACCACACATTCTACAAATTAAGCTCCCTCACTCACTCACTCTACTGCTATTGGAGTATTTTAGCTGTTGTTTCTAATAAAAAAGAAAACGACAATCTGTCTCTTGATTGATTATTTGCATTAGCAAAATGACATTTCTTACACGCAACTCATGTGGCTAGAAAAAATTAAGAAAATAAAGCTATTGAATTTTTAATAACATTTTGCATTCCTAATGTGGCTTCTAATGGGCAACCTGTTTTTTTTTTTTTGTTTACTGCTCCTAAAAACACAAACGACATTTTTATACCGCAAGTGATTAATTTCTGTTCTTTTGCATTGTTTGAAGTGGTCGCGATTTATAATTAAGCTGTCTGATTTAATCTTTCATGCTGGAATTATGCTTAAATAGAATAATGAAAACTTTGATGGCCATTTAAGGCACAACGACTGCTTCGCTCACTCCCTTCTAAATATTTACTAAAGTAATTTTGTTGTTGATTAATTAGCTATTTAGTGATTTGAAAGTAATTAATTTCCATAGGCAATATACTTACAAATTATTTACTACAAATACATACATAACTCAAAAAAGTGTTTGGCATTTGATGTGGTTTTGTTGAGCTATTTTATAGTTTGGGCGGTAAATGCGAATGAATAACTTCAATTGATTGCCCAATAAATTATGCATGAAAAAGTTAAACTATTTTTAGAGGTATTTTGTACTTAGTAAGCCTTTAGGCGAGTTTGTTTTAATAAAGCTATTTCTGGTACTTAACATTGATTTAGGATAAACATTTATATTGAAGAAAACTTAGATTATGATTTTTGTGTAAAAGCCAAATCCTTTTCAAATGCCGACTTTGTAAAGTGCTAAATACACTAAGTTACAGCAAAAATTTTCAATGGATGCCACTATCCAATTCCTCTAATGAATTTCTCGCTATTTTTTTCTGGGGATAAGTTTTCAAGATATTTACAATTTACGGTTATTCAGCTTAAAACAAAAAGTTTTAATCTTACGAACTAATTTAACAATCTTAAAATGATATACGTCAAACCAAAGCTAATAAAATTCTCCATAAAACATTTTTGCCTCACTCTTCGATAGGACTGATAGCTTCCGACAAATTAAATAATTATTCCATTTTTTTTTTTTTTTTTTAATAAAAATTAATAAAAAAATCAAACTTCAACATCTGAGTAATACGTTTTTCAGCTGATATTTCATATAAAAAATCTTTGCGCATTTTCATTTAACCACTCATTACTTCTTTATTTACCCATCGCTTTGCTACGTTGTGCGAATATTAAATTTTAAGCGCAGATAGAAATAAAAAAAAACAAAATTGAATAAGCTAGTATTAAAAATAACAAAGTACAATGCTAACTGACTTAATATTCAAATTGCGCACTCACACACGGAAGGGACGCGCGTCTTCATAACTGCAAGTATGTACTTAGTACTTCATGCAAGGCTTAAGACTGGCACACCTGCGTCTACTATAATGCCACACGTTGGCGATACAATAAATTTGTACATGTAGTCTCGGATATAGCGACACATGCATATGTACGTACTCACATCTGTACATTTATATTTGTGCCTGAATATATGCGCGTACTTGTGTACATAAGTATCTGGCATGAATATTTTACTAAATGATTTTTTATATTATTTACTACGCAGATATAAGCAACGTCGAGTGTACAGTTTTAGTGCGCATATTTGCATGCGTCTTTATTTTTAGTTGCAGGTCGTTGAATTTGCTTTTTGCTTTCACAGCAGTTTATTATACATACATACATTTTTACATGCATCTATCTCTACGCACACGCACACTTTCATATATACTTTCATATTGTGCATGTTTGTGGAAAAACAGAAAACCATATTTTACATATGAATACAAAGACGAGCTACTATGTACGTAAATATGTGTAAGTGCTTCCTCTTAAAAGTGGTAAAACAAAGTCAACAAGCTGAGAATAAAACGCATTGAGGCACTACATTTTTCTATTGTATTTTAAAAAATACAAATATGTTCAATAGACTGCATCGGCACAAAAAAAAAATCTATTACATTTTAAGACGTCCACCAAAATATTTCGGAAAAATATTAAGATTTAAGCGAGATGGACCGATTTGAAAATACCTCCAAAAATGGAGTTTTTCATGAATGAAAGTAGTTTCTTAACGAACTATTTGAAAAAATTCCCCTCAGATGACAAAACAGATTAGGCTTAAAAGATCTGTATATAAATATTTAAAAATCTTTTCAACGGAATCGTAATAATCAGATTTTTGATGCTGTTTTTTTTTTCTTTTTTCAAAGATTGATTTACGAAAAACTTAAATAACTGCGCCAAAACTATTCTGATTTAGACCCGTAGGATCTCTGTATTTTCCCACTATTTTTATTTATGTGCAAAAAAGTCATTCGTGTCCCAATTTTTTTTTTCTCAAATACCAACACATATTAATTCACCTTTGAATGACGTTCGTTCATCGTACCTTTCTCTTTCATTCCTTGAATGAGTTAGCAAAGAAATCAATGATACCT
>NW_023458561.1:36234246-36349880 GCF_013731165.1 Rhagoletis pomonella
AAGACCGTGAAATGTCGATTCGTCGCCGTTCGCAGCAATTGGGTTTGTGTTATTCGACCACATGGAAGATTTTACGCAAAGATCTTGGTGTAAAACCGTATAAAATACAGCTCGTGCAAGAACTGAAGCCGAACGATCTGTCACAACGTCGAATTTTCAGTGAATGGGCCCTAGAAAAGTTGGCAGAAAATCCGCTTTTTTATCGACAAATTTTGTTCAGCGATGAGGCTCATTTCTGGTTGAATGGCTTCGTAAATAAGCAAAATTGCCGCATTTGGAGTGAAGAGCAACCAGAAGCCGTTCAAGAACTGCCCATGCATCCCGAAAAATGCACTGTTTGGTGTGGTTTGTACGCTGGTGGAATCATTGGACCGTATTTTTTCAAAGATGCTGTTGGACGCAACGTTACGGTGAATGGCGATCGCTATCGTTCGATGCTAACAAACTTTTTGTTGCCAAAAATGGAAGAACTGAACTTGGTTGACATGTGGTTTCAACAAGATGGCGCTACATGCCACACAGCTCGCGATTCTATGGCCATTTTGAGGGAAAACTTCGGAGAACAATTCATCTCAAGAAATGGACCGGTAAGTTGGCCACCAAGATCATGCGATTTGACGCCTTTAGACTATTTTTTGTGGGGCTACGTCAAGTCTAAAGTCTACAGAAATAAGCCAGCAACTATTCCAGCTTTGGAAGACAACATTTCCGAAGAAATTCGGGCTATTCCGGCCGAAATGCTCGAAAAAGTTGCCCAAAATTGGACTTTCCGAATGGACCACCTAAGACGCAGCCGCGGTCAACATTTAAATGAAATTATCTTCAAAAAGTAAATGTCATGGACCAATCTAACGTTTCAAATAAAGAACCGATGAGATTTTGCAAATTTTATGCGTTTTTTTAAAAAAAAAAGTTATCAAGCTCTTAAAAAATCACCCGTTAAAAGGCACCATCCTTTGATAAAACGTGAGCGAATTGAACCCCTACTTGGCCTCTTATATTTTTTAGAAACTAATCTTTAATATGGACCACACTAAAAGCTCCTTTTCATATACAAATTCGTACGTGTCCCACCCGTGACAGAGGAATTTCGGATTCTTGTTTATAATTTTTGTTGTATTTTTTGCTTAGTTTGTATTTGTGGTTCTTTGTTTAATTATAAGAAATCAATTTCACACGGAAAATATATGTTCTTCAAAATGGAGGTTTTTTTTTGTCCCACCCGTGACAGAAGAAATAACTCAGATTTTTTCCATACGGAAGTAAGCTGGAATTTTTTTCGTATATTGCAATAACTCATATAATAGTCAGTAAGGTGTAGCTTTATCAAAATGCGAATAGAATTGTTAAGTACTATATATTGAAATTTAAACAATAAAGAACATTTTTTCTGTACAAATGTCACACCCGTGACGGTGGAATCGCCCATATGGTCTATTCTGCACTTAGGAATGAAAAAATGTGGAAATGGCAAAATTCGAAGCACTGCCACAGCTCTTTTCGGCGGAAATGGTAAATTTTATCCGATTTTTATGAAATACAGAATATATGTAGGTTTTAAAAAGAACAGCATAAAGCTGAGGCATCGTTAAAATCGGTTAACATTATCATCCACCAACCTTAACATATAGAGCAAAATGTCAAAAAAAAAATTGTTTTGATGAAATATGATCAACCCTGACGGTTCATTCCAATTCTTTTTTATTTGGAAGGTAATGAAGAGTTTTCCACTTTACACCCACCTCTAGTGTACCTCGTTTTGGCTCCCAAGATTTTACGAATTTTGAGGAAAATTAACAAACCATTTTTTTTTTTTTTTTTTTTGTAAAGCAGTTCCCATTTCTTGCTTGCATTTCTTGCCGAATTTATGTAAATGGTTTTTGTTGGCAATTAAACCTTCATTATACAACAAAAGCTGGGCGAAGACAAGCAGAACTTCTGTTTTTAGAAACGAAGTTTCGTCCTGAGAAGCGTGCATATTTGGCTGATTGCTGAATTTTATTAATAAATTCGCGAGTCATATATATCTACACCTTCTTCCATTTCAACTTTATATTACATATTCTTTATTTTATGTACACATGAGAGTGCTTCCCTTCAGCTATACAATAAAAATTCAATAAATTTTATAGGATATTTGTCTATAAAAAGAACATTAAAAGCTGAACTCGCAGTTGCACGCAGCTGGATTTATTTGAAATATGATACACCGACTTAATGTTTACTGGTTCCCAGAATAATTTACCTCACTTCCTTGGTCCTTTTTAAAAGTCCCCATTTTTAGGTAAACACTTGAAAAATTTCATACTCATAAAATTATGTAAAATTTCAAGTGAAACTGTTTTATGAGTTTCAGTTTATACTAATTTTGGCTGCTGCTGTCCCATAGTGCGACGTCGGGTGCTAAATATGCCAGTCGTTAATAAATTCAAGAAAATTATGCCACTGTACAACTTAATAAATACCACACACTACATACTTAATGTTTCTATTAGAAGTTTCCTGGTTCATATACAGCTCTTTCTTGGTGGTTCCCATGGAATATTTATATGCGATACATGTTTATGAATATTTATCTCCAAAGTACAGCCCATCTAGGAAAATGGCAGGCAACTGACAATGCCCTAACTGTCTAAACATTGTGCTCATGCATACCCACATCTTCTTTAAATATGTATATATACAATATATACATACACATGCATGTATGTATATGCATATTGTAAGTATGTATGTTTTTAAATGAGCTTAAATAAAAATAAGCAAAGCATAGGTTTTCTAGCGACACATTGGTTAGGCAAATGAATTTACAGTTCAGTGGTTATGTGAGTCAACGGCGACCTAGCTAAAGGATAACAAAGGTTTTCTTGGCAATACAGGCTCTTACGTACATATGTGCATGTACTTGTACATACATATATCTAGCTGGCGCATCACTATCTAACTTAGCTTGTCAGAGCCAAGCTGGGTAATGGAATGTGGTTGATTGGTTCGTTTGATGTTCGCTTGATTACTTCAATAAAGTTTCAAATATTCATAGTCGAGTTAATATGATATTTCTATCGCTCGCTGTGCACATGTAATACATATAGGCATTCTAAATGAATATATGTATCCATGTACATATATCAGAAACAACCATTTCAAAAGTAGCGATTAGAATATACCTACATACAAAGAACAAAATAATCAAAAATTGTTCGTATTGTATTGTTCGTGTTTAGTGTTTTAGACTTAGGCTAATAAATTAGTAGTTAATTAGATAAGCAAAGAAATACGCATAAATAGGCAAATCAATCAATTTTGAAATTTTTTTGTTCATTAGATTCTTAAGCTTATTGTCGATTGTTCTGCTTTGGAAACAATGTTATAAATTAATGTTAAATAGACCACAGAAATATTAACATTAAGACAGAGGGGCATAAAAATGAGTGAGTTATTTTTAGAAATCAGAAAAATTGCATGCAATGTCAACTCCACACCTTAAAAATGCTGCAAATCTTTTTCAACAAACCCTTTTACGTGTCAGAGTATCAAATCTAATCCAATTCGTAATACGAAAACGGAAGTTCTGACAACGCTTAGGTGCATAAAGCTATCAGCGCTTTAAACAAAAGTTTTCTATTACCGAAAAAAGAACCACAAACGACAAAAAGAAGTTGCTCATTCACTTCTGTCCGCTCGAATAGTTGCATGACAGACTACACTTAATCAAAATAGTTCTTTAAGCAGCTGCAAAGTGTTGGGGGAAGTTCTGAAAAAAAAAAAAATTTAAAATGTTCGAAAAAATTTTAGTAGGAAAATCGTATGCTAAAAAAGAAAGCAAATCACTAGAGTAGCTATTTGCGTAAACCTCCTAAGCAAACGCAAATAGCATTAGGATAAACACAAACAAGTCTCAGAAGTAAAAAAAAAAAAAACAAAGAAACAAAGGAAGAAAAACATAAGCTTAAGAATTTGCTTATTCACATTCTTACGCAGCACAACATGAGTATCCGAAATATTCGGGCGCGCAACTAGCTAGAGTTTTACAACCTACAAAAATACTAATAACCTTCAGTCTGATTGTTCAGCCAATTACTTATGTCGTGAAAAAAAAAACCATTTACCACAAATAATAACACATTTTGAATATTCTTGAATTTTAAAAAGATATTTAACACAGGCCAACAAAAAGGAAACAGATTTTAGTGCAACAAATGTTAACGCTACCTTTGATAGACTTTTTTGTGCTGATTACCAATCCGTAAGTATAAAGTTTTCGTCATCTCGAGGTTTTGAGAAAAACGAGGTCTCTTGGACCAAGCTAAATTATTACATTTTTTTTACATTAAAGAACTTACAAATTTTTTGGTTCTGATTGTTATTAGTAGTTTATATGTATGTTCTTTAAATATAAATTAAAAAACTTTAAGTTTCGTTAATACAATTCAGGATATACCTTCATATTTGTATACCTTTTTTTTCTTAGTAGTATTTGAAATTTAGTGCAATAGTGTATTAAAATAACAGTTATAAAAGCGAAAGCTCTTTTTGCTTAAAGCTTACATGTCTATTTTACAAACCTAGTAATAAAAGACTTTTTACATTGCGAATTCTTAAAAACCACAAGGCATCATTTGGCTTTTCTTTTTTTGGAATTTTAGTTACTCATACTAGTCTTTTGGCAGCGTATTGACTGTTTTGCAAACAGGGTTGCAAAAACTAAAAATAAATTTAAGAATAAAAAAAAACTTAAATCTAAATAGAGTACAAGTATCATCATTGGTGGAAATCGACCATTCTGATATTGTTTAGAGACCACTTTCTTCTTTAAATTCGTCTTCTTATGTTCCTTTTAACTATTTTTCTATGGTTTCGCAAAATTTTCCGTCGCTTACTCGAATAGATGTCGATGGTTTATTATCGCTTATATCTGCAAAGCAATGAATAAGTCACATGAATGGAGACGTTGGTCCTGCGTACTACTTAAAAATAAGTAAAACGCAATAACTAACTTTTGCTGCAATAAAAACTTGCGCACACAATAACTGATCACGTAAGACTGTCTAACTGAAAGATAATAGGAGTTTGAGCTTATTTTGAGGGAAATACAAAGAAGTATATAGGTTTGATTTTGTTTGCGTGGTCCCACGAACCAAAATCACCACTTAAGGGTCAAATAACGGTGCAAGGATGGTATTTCTAGGGACAGTAGTCGAGAGCTCTAGCTTTAATTTAAGCCTAGTCAAAGATTCTAGCACGCTTTGTTTCTTTGCTAGAGGTTCTCAAATATTGCAAAAAAAAAACGATATTTTGACATTTTGATTTCGCTTTTTACAAAATCTGAACCTCATAGAAACTTTATACTTACGGATTCGTAATTAACAGCAATAAGTCTATCAAAATAGCCTTAACATTTGGTGCACCAAAATCAGTGTTGGCCTGTGTAATGTAAATATTAACTTGATTGCCACATACCAACAATGGAAGTCTCGTCATTGGTCGACGAGTCGACTGTCGTATCGACAATCGTCATAACGATGATTTGAAATTTTTTTCGTATACAGAAAAGACTAAAAGTACAAGAAAAAAATATTTATTTATTAAGGAACTAAAGTCAATAAATATGTATTTATTTCTTGTCAGCTGCGCGTGGACTTTAATTATAAAATCAGGTGGCAACATTCCTACATGCAGTTTGGAAATAAAGTTTCTTCAAAGCAATTTTGATTTATAATCGTATTGAAGTAATTTATTTAACCTATTGCTTATATTGAATCTAACTTTGTAACAAGGTGGCAACCCTCTGCGAAATATATTCCAGCCACAACATATTTACAATTAAGTAATAAAACCTTTTCAAACCCATTTTCGATCGATGCTCTTCATAGTGTAATAATTGATTTAACTTAAAAATAGTTTGAATTTAATTTGTTTATCAGGTGGCGACTCTTTTTGAAGAAAATAAGAAGTTATTGCCCTTTAATTTGGTGTCTCGTTTTGTGAAATCGAACCAACGGTACAAATCTGATATGACGAAAAAGTTTTCGGGTATTACGCATTCATATGTAAATATTTACATAGATTACTAAAAGAAAAACAGATCCACATTAACTGCTATCAACATATGGATGTACGTATGTGTACGACTCCTACAAAAAAAAAAACATGTGTAATTAACTATGTCTGTTTCTCACTAATGACTTGCTGCTTAAGCATTAAATGCCGGCAGATTGTTCAAAGTGAAATTGTTCATGTAGACAAAGGCCACATACAAGCACTTAGCGGAACATACAAACAAGCTCATACCGGGGAATTTAACACGCCGGTGTACATACACACATACAAATATTAATGCCACAAAACCGTTTTGGTAATGTATGCTATAAAAGAACTATAAACCTCCTTGTCCAAATGCGCTGCGCTATGTTACCTAGACAGAGGGCGAAATATTATAAAAGTCCTGTGCGTGAGTGAGTAAATTAGCATTCATTAGTTGTGTATTAAACTCATAAAGAAATTGAAGCAGCTTACATAAGGCAAAAGTAACGATTTAGCTGGACAAAAATAATTAACTAATAAAATTGATTTGGGGTGTGGGAAATTAATATTGTATGATGGTTTAAAACTATTTATTTAAGCAAAAATAACAGCATTAAAAAAATATATAAATTTACCGACCCGTGCGAAAAATGGTTTTACCCACTTTGAAATAAGGTTGAATATTTACATGAAATAAATAAAAGCAACGGAAAAATATTGTACAGGTTGACCTTGGATTCATCGTTTCGCTTTTCAATCAGCTGTTGCGAATAGATTATTTGGTAGCTTTAAACAAAATACAATTACTCTAAATTTTTGTGAGGCCTTTCTAAACGACTCAAAAAATATTTTTATAAAAATCAAATAAGGGTACTGGGGTACTTTTTTTATCATCTACGGAAAAACTATTTTCTAGCTAATTTTATAGCACTTTTTTAATTAACTACAATATTAAAACTGGAAAATGAAAAGCTTACTTGCAAAAAGTTCTTTTTGAATATAAAAATAATTTTAAAAGTTACATCTACACATACAATAATTAATACAGGTCTAGCGCGTATGACTGTTTGAGGTGCCTGGGCCCACGATATGCATTCGGCAAGTTGCGGGTACCCTAGTAACCTCCCAGTCCAAGTGCAAAACATTGCATCATAACTAATACTGTCCATTACTTAGTCAAATATTAGGGAACGTCATAGGTATTTTAATAGATATTAAATATGATCGCAATTTTAAATTTTTTTACAGCTAAATCGTCACTTTTACCCTATGTGCAGCTATTTATATTTATACATACACAAGCAGATACATATGTATGTAAAAGGTAAATATGGCTACCAGCAGGCCACCTCCTATTGAAATTTATGTCGCTTTTTCTAACTGTTTTCCCAGTGGTTGGTTGTAAATGACCCGCTCTTTTAGCTTACTTTGATTACTTTGGCTGCATGCATTTAGGCGGCCAAATACACACATTGCCTCCCTTTCAGAGCCTGCTACTTATGTATGTATGTATGAAGGAAATGATTTTATGTGGCCTTTACCAAAAGTAATCAAAAATCAATTAGCAAACGCGTGGGATAATCTATGATTGGTTCAATACTCACGAGGTGCGATGGAAAGTGATTTGAAATTCAGACAATTCGAAGAACGTCAAATCGAATACGAATATCCGTGATGCATATATTTTCTATATTTTTAAATAAGAATGCATTCACATATATTCGATAAATTATCAGGGTTAATTTCATAATAATCAACGGTCAAAAGTGCTCTTTGCTTCGCTCACTCATTGTTTGTCTATTCCACAAGCCAAAGGGTATTACTTTAAAGTGGTGCAATAGCTTCTCCCTCGAATCAATACCACTTCACCATCCTGAAATCTGCGCACAGCCTGACCTTGCCTAGTTTCCGCACTAGGACCACGGGACTACAGCACGATGAATTCGATTCCCCAATCACTCCCATCTTAGGCAGCCTGTCAATTTCGCTATATCGCTATAAGCTTCCCTATGCCATGGTGGTGAAAGAGAGAAACGCTTACTTTTAATTGGAACCGAATCACCCGTGTCTATATCGAACGTCACTAAGTTGTTCTGGCCTAGTTCCAGCTTTTCGAATGATGGACACTCCTGAACAACGCTTGTAACGCTGTCTTCTAAACTGATGTGACCTAATGGAAGTTTGCCTTCTCATCGTTTCGAAATCTGGACAAGAGTCGATTGGAAATGTATCGATTGTTAATGCCTTCCAGAAACCAACTCCCACTTATGCTTTTTGGATTAGCGCACGTACCAGATAAAAGCAAATAAATAGTCGTCGTAATATTTTTAAAGAGTACCGGAAAAGATATAGAAACGACTGTTCTTTTCTCATTGCCACCAGCTGAGTACACAAAGGTGCAAAAAGGGTGGTATCCCATATTCATTTAGTTCAGTTACAAATTTCTAGCAACCATTCCTTAAAATGTAAAAGTTTGTTTCCGAATCCAATAATCTAGGCAAAATCCTGGTGCTTTGAAGCATTTCCCGCGTCTCTATTCACTTTCCATACCTCTATCTACACTCTGTGACGTTTTGCGAAATTTCGAGTTAGGGTTCTTGACTGAAAATATCCGCCCTTATCTGATCATTATCCTGCTATTTATATTTGCTCAAAGCTGACCTGACGCATGAAGCATCCCCACTCGAAGCTTTAGGAATGCAAACCTGCAGACGATTGCCTGCAGAAGAAAATGTGCACTCTGAATAGTGACTATAGAACCTATCTGGGAATGTTATATAATAACGCGCTGCGAAACTCTCTAGGGACTGCTACTACTCTCTGAACTACTGACATATCCGTATACACAAACAATTGTGGCTGGCATAGATCTACTGCTTTGTTTAGTATAGAAGGCTTCTGCTCCCAAAACTCCCTGCTTCAAAAGCTAGGGCCCGAACGGGAGTCCCCGAATGATTTCTCCCTAGGATTCTGGTTTCCATGTTTCCTCAAAATAGATGTAAGAGTGTCCGGATTGGAGTGGATGAATTGAATGACTCGAGTACTTTAAAGTCACACGTTCCTGTTGCCCAGTCACGACATTGGCGGTGAGCTTTTAGCACGTAATTTCTGCTAGGCAGCGATTCCTTATCCGAAGTTGAATTGCTAAAACAAGTTGCCGATTATGGAGTTAGTTTAAGAGTTTTCACATCGGCAGCTCCCTCGGCTGTGATGACTTTATGCTAGCTGCTAGCAATTACAGTAGCTTTGCTATTATATGTCCGTAAGTCCAGTCTACCCGGCTGTTTATAACGCGCATTTATTTTAATTGTGGCCATATAATTTCGGGAACCTTTGTATTCGTAAACTACTGATCCAATATCAGCCTGTCGGACCTATTTGGTATATCATTTCGAAGGGGTTGCTTCCCAGGGTACCTCCCATTTCAACTTACAGTTAATCTAGTCCAAATAGCAGCAACTGTCAAGTAGTGTCAAGAAAGCGTAAGATACACAGGCGGTAATCCCAAGCCCACGGAAACACTTGTTTTGATATTGAAGTGCGACTGGTATGCAAAGCAAATACTGAATCGAGACTAATTTCCATGCTATTTATGCATCCACTAGCAATTGCTGTTCTACCTTGGCATTGTGGTCGTTTTCGGGAAGGAGAGGCATCAAAGCAGACAGCCCAACATGGAGGAAGAATAGTTTCAAGCGCGTAACATTAAGCTTCTATTAAAAGGGCATCTTAAACTACACCTATGGCTAATTCATAGTTAAAATATTGTTTGAAAATCCAATGACTTAGCTGATTTGATTTTTGATTTACTGTTATGCAGTTACTAAAAATGTCCGCTATCTACACAACATACATACATACATATATTCCACCTTACAAGCAAACAAACTCTAGTTCATCTAAGCCCCTGAGTCTAAGATATTTTTGCAGGGCAATTTCGAAATTTTTGTTTTTATTTTTTGCCAGAACCGAGGGGTCGCAATTTTTATATTTTTCAGCATAAGTACATACATACAGTCAGCATCAAAAATATTAAATACCCTAACGTTTTAACGATTTTATTTATTTATATTTTACATTAAAACTTTTCTTATTTTTTTTTATAAGAACAAAAACCAGCGGAATTAAATGTAAGATAGAACTCGTTAAAATTCAAGAAAAATATATGGAAGAAAATGCGCAATACCCTTGACCAAAAAAATTTTCAAAATTTTTAGAAACTTGAAACGTGCACCTTATAGAATCAAATGGGCCACAAAAACTGCATACCCAAAATTTTTCTAAGAAATCGAATTGAAAAATTGGAAATTTTTAGGTATTTCTTGAATTTTCCAGAATTCAATACAAAATTTAAAAAAAGAAAAAATATGTTTCTGCTGGTTTTTTCTATTGAACGAACTTAATTTTTATAAAAAATTTGAAAAAATTGGTACGGAAAATATAAATAAATAAAATTTTCGAAACGTCAGGGTATTCATATTTTCGCCGCTGACTGTACATTCAACAATAAGAAAAAATTAATTAAGTAGCTCTACAGAAATAATCGAAATTCGTCCCTTGAAAAAATGTAATGATTTATGGCGAGTCTTAATATGCTTCCATAAGGGTGGTACGTTGGTCTGGTGTGAACTGAGATCTATTGGGTAAGTACTAGAACAGGGTGCTGGGGTAAATTAGCTCCAACTGTAAATGCCTGTTGTATACATGCTTAAGCTGCTAAATAAATATAAACATTAGTCTGGTTAAAAAAATTCGACTTTTTCCCCAAATCCCCCGTGAAATATTTACGGAATAGTGAAAACAGACGCGTGTGCAGTTATATAGTCCATTTAATTCTAGTATAAAATGAGTTATGAAATTTTCAAATTGAAACAAAATTTTCCTTGCGTTATTTATATGAAAAAAATACACTTTTCGGGATAAGCGAGCGCCAAATCATTACACTAAATGCTTCGCTTTTCGGAGTGGTCATTTGTATTTTGGAAAAAAGTAAATAGATTTTTTTGAGCCAATCTAATGTACATACACATGTACATTAAGACTTCCGTGAAATTTCTTGCGCATTGCTCTATTCCTGCCGCTATAGCATATCACACATATACATACACAAGTAGCTAATTTGGCCACTTAAATGGCAGAGCGCTCACTACAAGATGG
Source organism: Rhagoletis pomonella (assembly GCF_013731165.1). Taxonomy (NCBI): domain Eukaryota; kingdom Metazoa; phylum Arthropoda; class Insecta; order Diptera; family Tephritidae; genus Rhagoletis; species Rhagoletis pomonella. The sequence continues at coordinate 36,245,428 of NW_023458561.1, forward strand.
TGGTGAGCAATGCAGGAGACCACACATTCTACAAATTAAGCTCCCTTCACTCACTCTACTGCTATTGGAGTATTTTAGCTGTTGTTTCTAATAAAAAAGAAAACGACAATCTGTCTCTTGATTGATTATTTGCATTAGCAAAATGACATTTCTTACACGAAACTCATGTGGCTAGAAGAAATTACGAAAATAAAGCTATTGAATTTTTAATAACATTTTCCATTCCTAATGTGGCTTCTAAGGCGCAACCTGTTTTTTTTTTTTTGTTTACTACTCCCAAAAACGCAAACGACATTTTTATACCGCAAGTGATTAATTTGTGTTTTTTTGCATTGTTTGAAGTGGTCGCGATTTATAATTAAGCTGTCTGATTTAATCTTTCATGTTGGAATTAGGCTTAAATAGAATAATGAAAACTTTGATGGCCATTTAAGGCACAGCAACTACTTCGCTCACTCCCTTTTAAATATTTACTAAAGTAATTTTGTTGTTCATTAATTAGCTATTTAGTGATTTGAAAGTAATTAATACACAACATAACATAACAAATACATACATAACTCAAAAAAGTGTTTGGCATTTGATGTGGTTTTGTTGAGCTATTTTATAGTTTGGGCGGTTAATGCGATTGCATAACTTCAATTGATTGCCCAATAAATTATGCATGAAAAAGTTAAACTATTTTTAGAGGTATTTTGTACTTAGTAAGCCTTTAGGCGAGTTTGTTATAATAAAGCTATTTCTGGTACTTAACATTGATTTAGGATAAACATTTATATTGAAGAAAATTTAGATTCTGATTTTTGTGTAAAACCCTAATCCTTTTTCAAGTGTCTGCTTTGTAAAGTGCTAAATACACTAAGTTACAGCAAAAATTTTCAATGGATGCCACTATCCAATTCCTCTAATGAATTTCTCGCTATTTTTTTTCTGGGGATAAGTTTTCAAGATATTTACAATTTACCGTTATTCAGCTTAAAACAAAAAGTGTTAATCTTGCGAACTAATTTAACAATCTTAAAATGATATACGTCAAACCAAAGCTAATAAAATTTTCCAGAAAACATTTTTGCCTCACTCTTCGATAGGACTGATAGCTTCCGACAAATTAAATAATTATTCCAATTTTTTTTGTTTTTTTAATAAAAATTAATAAAAAAAAATCAAACTTCAACTGAGAAAGATTTAAAAAATAACAGGTTCTGTGCAAACCCAGCAAAAAACACGATTACCACAGAAAAGAAAGTGGAAACGAGCTAGGCGATGGGAATCGCTTACCCTTTCGCTTCAAGAAGGCCTTATTTTAACATGGGCATGTCATTGGAGGTAAGCCCTTACGCGCAGCATTACCTTCAAACGAAGGGTGAACGCATTGATAAACAGAATCCAGAGAAGCGAACAAAGAATGCCTTACAGAGAAACTAATGTAGAATGCCTAAATAAGTATATACTTTTTTATATTTTATTGAAATCAGAAAATGTCTTAAAAGGTTAAAATTAATTAAAATTTTTTCTAAATCAGCCTACATATGTATGTATTTAGGTATTTAGATTTTACCTAAAAATCGGTATGTACATACATGCATATTTAATTAAGCTTAAAATTGTACTTCCTCACTCTTGTACTTCATTGACTGACTTCAATTTCGCTGCAAATTGAACAAAGCAAAACATGATTATTATGCGAGACAAAATTCCACAGAAAGTGACGGTAGAAAAATAATTTTTGGATATTCATTCCATTTTTCAGCTGACTACGATGCAGCATTCTACTTTGCATTCTCCGAAATGAAGCAAAGAAGCGAAATAAAAAAAAATATTGTAGGACTTTCTACTTTGCATTCCCTGAAATGAAGCAAAGAAGCGAAACAAATAAAATATTGTAGGACATTCTACTTTGCATTCCCGGAAATTAAGCAAAGAAACGAATTAAAAAATAAATATTATAGGACATTCTACTTTGCATTACTGGCAATGCCTAAAAGAAGCGAAAAAATTCGAAGGCATTATAACGCTATGCCATCTAGAACACGTTACCACTAAAAGCGATTACCGATTTTTTGCTGGGAAGGTAAAAAAGTTACTCATACGCCACGCACATCTGAGTAACACGTTTTTCAGCTGATATTTCATATAAAAAATCTTTGCGCATTTTCATTTGACCACTCATTACTTCTTTATTTACCCATCGCTTTTCTACGTTGTGCGAATATTAAATTTTAAGCGCAGATAGAAACAACAAAAAAAATGCATAAGCTAGTATTAAAAATAACAAAGTACAATGCTAACTGACTTAATATTCAAATTGCGCACTCACACACGGAAGGAACGCGCGTCTTCACAACTGCAAGTATGTACTTAGTACTTCATGCAAGGCTTAAGACTGGCACACCTGCGTCTACTATATTGCCACACGTTGGCGATACAATAAATATGTACAAGTAGTCTCGGGTATAGCGACAGATGCATACGTACTCACATCTGTACATTTATATTTGTGCCTGAATATATGCGCGTACTTGTGTACATATGTATCTGGCATGAATATTTTACTAAATATTTTTTATATTATTTACTATGCAGTTATATGCAACGTCGAGTGTACAGTTTTAGTGCGCATATTTGCATGCGTCTTTATTTTTAGTTGCAGGTCGTTGAATTTGCTTTTTGCTTTCACAGCAGTTTATTATACATACATACATTTTTACATGCATCTATCTCTACACACACGCACACTTTCATATATACTTTCATATTGTGCATGTTTGTGGAAAAAGAGAAAACCATATTTTACATACGAATACAAAGACGAGCTACTATGTACGTAAATATGTGTAAGTGCTACCTCTTAAAAGTGGTAAAACAAAGTCAACAAGCTGAGAATAAAACGCATTGAGACACTACATTTTTCTTTTGTATTTTATAAAATACAAATATGTACAATAGACTGCATCGGCACAAAAAAAAAATCGATTATATTTTAGGACGTCCACCAAAATATTTCGGAAAAATATTAAGATTTAAGCGAGATGGACCGATTTGAAAATATCTCCAAAAATGGAGTTTTTTATGAATAAAAATAGTTTCTTAAAGAACTTTTTGAAAAAATTCCCCTCAGATGACAAAACAGATTAGGCTTAAAAGATCTGTATATAAATATTTAGAAATCTTTTCAACGGAATCGTAATAATGAGATTTTTGATGCTGTTTTTTTTCTTTTTTTCAAAGATTGATTTACGAAAACTTAAATAAATGGGCCAAAACTATTCTAATTTAGACCCATAGGATCTCTGTATTTTCCCACTATTTTTATTTATGTGCAAAAAAAGTCGTTCTCTTTCATTCCTTGAATGAGTTAGCAAAGAAATCAATGATACCTCCCAAGTCAAAATCGGTAGAGTTTAGCCTCAGTTATTCAAGTTTTTCTTGTACCAATTTTTGAAAAAATATCTCATTATAGCGATTCCGTTCATTTTTTTTTTTAATATTTTTATGTAATTTTTTTAAGCTTAAACCGTTTCGTCATTTGAGGGGATTTACAAAAAAAAATCTTTCAGAAACTATTTTTGTTCATAAAAATGTCCTTTTATGGAGGTATTTTGAAATCAGTCCAACTCACTTAAATATTAATATTTTTCCGAAAATTTTTTTTGGAAGTCTTAAAATGTAACAGACTTTATCATTCCAGTGGAAAAATAGTTTTGTATGGGGAGTGATGCAGTCTAATGCACATATGTACATACATACATGTAAAGTGCATTTTGAATGCCATGAGAACAAGGGCAATCGGCAAGGTTGAGCACGCAATTGTTTAAAAATTAGCTAGTCTTTTGCTTTAAGAATTTCAAATTTATTTTGCGGCATGTATTTGGTACAAAATGTGCAGCATGCTCTTTAACACTTCTGAAGCTATTTGTTATTTAATTCCTCTTAACCTTACTGCATCCTTATCAGTATGTTTTGTATTTTCAGATAAATTTGGCATACCTGGAGGGCATTGCATATACCCCAGGCTCTCATATTTTTTCGGAGCTATAAAAGTTCAGTTATGCAGGACTTAGACTTGACTTGACTTGAACATTATATGTATGTATATCTGGCGAATGAGCAGCGTGTGTATGTAGTTACCCAAAAAAAAAAACAACTTTACTTAAAAACTTAGAGAACTATAGATTTTTGATTTCTAAGTTAAATTTCTAAGTTAAATTTCTAAGTGCAAAGAGAGCCGTGGGAGAATCATGCAGCCCTTTCATATTTTAATAAATTACCTAAAAATATACCACGCAAACATATTTCTTGTATAAATGTAATTCTCTGGCAATAGAAACAGAAACTTTCAAATAAAGACAGAAAACACAAATAAGTTTTAAGCAAAAAACAAAACCGACTTGTATTATCATATTAGAATTCGTTAGTTTCTTCATGATCTAATGATAAGATTTGAACCAAATTCGTATAGAGGCACCTCTGAGGTAACTTTTTTCTTCTAAAAAAGGAATTAAGGAAATCGGTTAACGTGGTACAAAGTTATGCGGTAACGTACATAAAAAAATAAAAAATAACAAGTAAGAAAGTCTAATTTCGGGCGAAGCCGAACATTAAATACCCGGCGCAAGTATTAAATGTATGTGTTTCACCTTTCCGAAAGCTACCGCTACATGGTAAGCCGGGGTGTATCAATTTTGAGTAAAGTAACGTCCTTAAATTTCGAAATATTGAATTTTCAAGCATTTCTGAAATATACCGTTATATGAAAAGCGGCCGTAATTTTAGTTCGATTTCAATAATTTTCAACGTTTTGCTTCTGTGTGGCAAGCACAATAACCACACCGAATTTGGAACAAATTGCTAGAATGGTTACCGATATACATATATGTGATCATAAGTGGGCGGTGGCACGACCATTTTCCAAAATTTTACCATAAACGTATTTCTTGGTAAAGAATTATTGCAAGCATCAACTTTGAATAAATTAGCTTCAATATTTACTGATTTATCGAAGGTTACCTATTTCTCCAAATTACCGTTTTATGGGATGTGGGCGTGGCTATTGTCCGATTTTAAAAATTTTCGGTAGTTTCGTATGTTATACCAAGGCCAACAACAACTGTGCCAAGTTTGGAAGAAATTGGTGCAGCGGTTACCAAGATATACACATGTAACCATAAGTGGGCGTGGCTACGCCCATTTTCCAAAAATTTACAATATTCTTATTTTTCGTCTAAAACTTATTGTAAATATCAATTTTGAGTGAATAATCTTCAGTAGTTACTAAAATATCGCAGTTTTCGTATTTCTTAAAATTACCGTTATATGGGAGGTAGGCGTGGTTATTGTCCGATTTCGCCCATTTTCAATACCATCCGTCCTACACCCGAAAGAAGTGCACATACCAAGTTTCGTTAAGATATCTCAATTTTTACTCGAGTTATCGTGTGCACAGACGGACGGACGGACGGACGGACGGACAGACATGGCTTAATCGACTTCTCTATTCATTCTGAGCATTTATGTATACATTTGTCTATATCTATCTCGATTCGTTTTGCCTGTTACAAACAACCGTTATGTGAACAAAGTTACAATACCTTTGTGCACAATTGCGCTCGGATATAAAAGCAAAGGAGAAGATAAATTTAAATACTCAACATAATTACATAGATGGGGGTGAATATGTATAGTAGATGAAGAAAAGAATGAAGATAAGGATGTATATAAAGGAAAAGATAAAGATAAAAATGAAAATATAAAAATAAGAGATAGCGAAAGTGAGAGGTAAAGGCATGCAAAAATTACTCATTTTCTTACTGAACCCACATATGTAATGAAAAACGGCAGAATACGAAAAATCGCATTGTTTTCCATAAAAGTATCTCCCACCGTTTGACAGTTTTTGACTTATGCCAATATTCACGATAAATGTGAGACATGTGCCACGCTAAGAAAAGTTGTTCTACTACGGGTTTGTAACAAATGGCAAAACTGCGGCCCTGTCGGATTGGTAACAACTAAGCATATGTCGATTTGCCATAGAAAAATAAGGTTATCTACATATGTATAAACCTAAACTGCTATATAACTCGAAAACACAACATTTTGAGTTTTACCGTTATTGCAGTTGACCATCAAGATATGCATTAATTATGAATATAAAATTGTGAAAATGGCATTTACAGCCCTCATTTTTAAATAAATCTTTTAAATATTTCAACTCTTTTGAATGTAAATTCATGCTGTCAAATGTACATACAAACAAAAAACAAAATAGCGAAAAGCATAAATTCACATGTGTCTCAATGTATACGCGTCAAAGTTTATCTTTTGACATTTCAAACATTTCGTTTTTAAAATACAAAGCAGTACATACATGCTTATGTCTGTAAATCTGTAAATGCATACGTGAATATGTGCATATAAATATACGTACATACATATGTACACATGCATATGTGAATACTTCTCATATGAGTACCCGGTAGTGAAAAGCCGAACAAGCCAGTAAAAATACGAGTTCATTAACTGCTACGCCGTGCGGAAGTAAATTTTACACACATACAAGAACCAAAATATTCGCGAAACCATGGATCATTACTATATATGATTTTTAACTTTTTTTTGTGATGTCAGTTTTTTTAAAGGACTTTGAAAAATATGATTAATTCATATTTTTTTTTTTAATCGAGTGCAATGTAGAAAAACAGTATGGATATAAAATTATAGGGGAAATTCTTTAAAATTAAGGCCGATAAAACTTGTTGGTGCCGGAAGGATGATTAGGTATTGGAAATATCCTTAAAAATTTTATCCTTTCAATATCTTTGAATTTTTCAATAATTATTTTTTAAAAAATTATATGTTATGGCCTTATACACATCCAACCCACGATGTAGAGAACAAAGATGGCGCCCATCTGTGCAACTTGTTTTTCTTGCAAAATTTCTCCTTCTTCCTCCATTCTTGCTCCCGTTTTGACATTTATCTTTCGCAATTGCATTCGCACAGAATGGACGACGAATTAGTTGAGCTGAAAAGCTAACTGGTAGAATTCCAGTTCACGACTAATAACTTTCCCTGCAGGGTATATTCTTGCAACTGTCAGGCACTTGCTGTTGGCGCACCTAATACGTCTGTCTGTCGCATTGTCTGGTGTTCTGCAGACTGCTTGCTCTTCTTTAAATATTTATTCTTTTTACCAATTTTATTTATAAATTTTTTATGTTTATTATTTTTTTCTGCTTCTCTCTTGTGTTGATTTTATCTTTCAAAATATAACTTCTGTTTGTTCTTTACATAAAAATCGTATTAACGCTTATTCAACAACGTCTAGCTGGTAATCAGCATCATGTCGCATCATAGTCGATTGACACATGACAAGCGTTTTTCTTAGCTTCGCACTCTAGCAGATTTACTTGAAATCCTTTTTAAGAAATACGTGTTTGCAGATTTTCTTATATGATATCGTTGTACGCATATACATATGTATGTGTCGTCTTTGTGTGATAAGCGAAATATTTCTCTTTTTGTTCAGATTTAAGATTAACACGTAGTCAGTTCTTGTTTATAAATGACAAGTTATATTTATATACTCATGTAAAAATAGCTGATGTTTCACTTATTAATACTTAAACTTAAATATATATGAAGTCTATATTTTAAAATGGTTGATGACTTTGCATATTATGCATCTCAATTTTACTTACATTAGTGAATATATTCGATTCTGGGATGTTCAGAAACTCCTAAAAAAAAAGAACAGAATTAAGATAAATTAAATTCGGGTACATGTCATGGTTTTCGTTCTTTTATATTTTTAGGTAAGAATAATCGAAAAAAAATGTTTTATTGTATGCAAAGTGCACGCAAAAATTAATGAATACCCCTGAGAAATGTATTTAAATATTTGTTTTTATTTAAATTACTTTTTCTTTTATTAAAATTAATTTGCTTTAGTATTCGGTTTCTGTTTCTGTTAGATATGTACATTCCAGGTGAATTGGTTCCCTAAGCGTATTTTATTTATGGTAGACTACGAGCGTTTTGGGTATTCAAAATTTGAGTTGTATTGCTCCAAATACATTTTTCTTTGTTTTATCCTTTTTTTCAAAAATACATATGTATGTAGTACAAAATTATCTTTTTCAATAACAGTGTTTGATTCCACTAGACGCAAACTTATACTGAGAAAAGAGTCAGCTTAATATATGTTTTTCTCCCAAAACAAGATTTAGTAAATATCACCAAATAATGCAACTATTACCAAATCATCTGTTAAGAGAAGAATATTTCGTCGATGTAACTAAATTCACTTCTCAATGTAGAATGTGTAAAAAATACAAAATGTCGACTTTCTACAAGCAGATTTATCGATTCTTTAAGACAATCGTTATTATATTGCAAATACTGAGTTAACTTCAAGCTGTATCGATTACCAGTAGATATGTTAGTAGAATAAATTACGTACATTTTTACCACAACAGTGGAAGATCGACCTATCTCGGCAGCCGGTTCGAAAACGCTTTTTGAAAACTTTAAGAAACGCCTGACTTCAGAACTTGATTGAGGAACGTCTTATCTTAGAATTTGGTTGAAGAACGCCCTATCTCAGAATTTGGTTCAAAAACGCCCTATCAAAGTGTATTGAAAATATGTTGAGATAATGCGGTTTTGAGTCGGTACCTGGGAAAAGGAAGTTTTGAAACGAATTCTGAAATAGGACTTCCTTGAAAAGTTTTTTGGGATGAGGCATTTTCGTACTAGCTGCCGAGATAGGTCGACCTCCCAGCCAGCCGTCAATCTATTAATTCGAGACTTTAAATTTTTTTTTCTCGAGTTTTGCTTTGCGATATTTATCTGGACATTCCACATGGGTCTTTCTGTAAGACATTGATGGTTTGTTTCTCTTAGATTTTTAGTGTAAGGTTTTCTCCCTTCGGTCGCCGGTAATGTTGCCAGTAAGGGCTTTTGGCCAATGGCATATCCATGTTAAAGTAATGCCTTCTGAAAACGTGTAAGTGATTCTCGTCTCCTAGTTCGATTCCATTTCCATTTCTGTGGCAACCTTGGTTTTTGCTAGGTAATCATACAAGGTCTATTAAGAAGACAGTGATGATCTGTGCTCCATACTACTAATGGTTCAGACATGCACACTATACCAATCGAAGGTATTAAGCCTATGGAGGGTGCAAAAGGTCGGGTTGTCTATTATTTTCCTCGCCTACCTATCGGGTTGGCAGATACTACTTATACTAATAATTTTCCTAATCTGTTAAATACACTCTATAAGTTTTATGCTTTCGATTGGTAAATACATATGTAAATAATTGGTTCAATAACAAATGAGTTAAAGATTAAGAAAAAATAATAATCTTTGAATATTTAATTCCAAATGTCCTGGCCAGGATTTTTTCAACCAACCCTCTGGCGAAACAGTTTATCATCACATGTCGGTCACACGTTATCACTTTACGCATGGCACACGTATGTTCTCTGGCACAGAATCTGATTTTGGGCAAACTATTGCTGCGCGTTAGGTTCGTCGTTGAGCGAACTACTACCACGACTGCACTCTTTACAGACTACACCAGTTACAAATACAGGAAGCATGACCACGTCGAAATTCATCGCACGAAAGTGTTCTCACGATAGGTCTATTATTTTACTGAGACACAGTGTTCAAGTCGCTGTACACAATAGAAAAAATTTGGGCCGAAAAAAACTTCCCAAACTATCCAGCACTTCGATGATTAAACTAGATTTCCCCGAACAACTTTGATGTTGGCAAGTCGCAAAAATTTACGAAACCAAAAATGCCAGTTGATAAAGTTTTGGGTAATTTTAATCTGGAAAATTTTGTTTTAGAGTTTCCATTAAAGTATCTTAAAGAGGATCTAAATAATCTGCCAAAATTTTACGCAGTTAGAAAACGTAATGTTCTATAAAGAATATAAGTTATGATGAGGCGATCAAAGTCTTCATCTTTTGGGTTAGATCCGTAGTAGATAGCTTTAAAATTTCCTCAGTGTGAATGGTATTAGGCTAGGATGAAATTTAACATATTCATATAACAAGAGTATGAATCAGTAAACGTTTTCCGATTAAGTAGAAATTTGTGAAATCTTCAATGTGATTACGCCTTCGCCCACCCCACTGGAGGTCAGACATGTTTCAGTGCTATTAAATTTACGTGAAATTCTGCATGCATTCTTTATTTATAGGTTAAGATTAATTAAAGTTAAGTTGCATTCTGCTTAGAAAAACATTAACGTACTTTTGATTAAAGTGAATATGATATGGTGACTTTTGATACATCTTTCAAGAAACACAAATTTGTATAGGCATTTTGATTTTTAAATTTCAATCCAAACCGTTTATGTCCACCTAGAACCTAACCATTACTATCCAAATTCCCTGCCCATTTTAAATTTTACATTGGCATTACATTATTTCGACGTGGATAAATTCTCACTGAAATCAAATTCATTTCGTCGGAATTGAGATTGAAATTGAAAACAATTTCTTGAACATCACTGTTTCTCAAATGTTTTCTCACATTACTACAAAAAAGGGAATGCGATTGGAAAACTAAGAATTTCTCTGCGTTATATGCTTTATAAATTTTGAATATTTTACAATATTTCTAGCTATTTGTGGCGAATTTTTGAAAAATTTGCACATCCTTTAGAGACTCTGAAATAATTTCACTTTGACGAAATTATTTGATAATTTATGTACTTTGTGAATATTCTTACACACTGCTGCGCAACATCAACATCAACGCACAGACATATTTTGTATTTGTGCCCTTATAAATTCACGCGGAATAAAGTACATACATAAATGAGTGTACACATTATTTGTTTACATATTCACAGCCATCAGCATCAATGTGACTGTTTTACGTAATAAGGTCATGCCAAATACAAAATGGTGAAGAAAAATGTAGCCAGTTGGTAGTGGAAAATATGGAGAAATAAGAAAATTATTACTTATACGCCAGGGAGAACGAAATACATCACCGCGTCTACTTGCAAGCGAATGTGATTTTTGGCGAAAAAATTCAACGAGACGGCGGGAACATCAAAAAACTGCTAACCGAAAATTTGACAGTGAAAACGAGAATGGCAATCGAGCGGCACAGGCGCTCCTTTTGGTTTCATAAACAAACAAAAAATGAAATGAGTCGAAATGAAATACAAGCCCATGAACATGACCTCGTTAAATGTCTGACAAGAGTTGACACACACGTCGCTCATATATGCGCATATTAGTGTCTACCCTGCAGTGAAAACCCAAACCAGTTAGAAAAAATACTAGTTCATAAAGTAGTTTATGCCTACCAGTTCGACATTTTCGAAGAACTTAAGCGTTCAGCGACATCTGCCTTTGAATTGCCATAGCCTTAAATAAAACGCAATTAATTGCTTTTCTTACAAATGTCGGCTGTGGCGTCACGTGAAGACTACTGGTTCTGGTTCTGGGATCGCAGGTTCGAGGCCACTTGGAGGTGGTTAAGATTTTTAAAGTTAGATCAATGTAAGTAGGAATAATTATTTCAATTTAAATATAAATAAGAAACTTAAAAATTTAGTTGCATTACAAAAAAAAAAGAAACAAATATATGGGAAGAAATACTTGTGCCATAAAAAAGATTTAAAAAAATATTTTTTTTAAATTAAATTTAAGAATAACAAAAAAAAACCTAAATAAAAAATATAAATAAACGAAATACTATAAAAAAAGTAAAATAAAAAAATTTTCCCTGCGCCCGGGCTTGAACTTGGTACCTCAGGCATACCACGCGAGTGCTTTGCTCTGTCGGCCATTGCGACTGTTGGATCGCCGCGAGCAAAAAGGCATACTAATGCTTTTCATAGGGGATGAATTGGCAGACTATCTCATCAACTGTTATGATGCTACTTGTATTTCTACTAGTAGATGCTGATGCATAGCCTGACAATTGACATCTCGTAGGACATCGCAATGTTAAAAATACCAGTCGCTAACATTGAAAAAGGATAGAACGTAAACTAGTTGGGCCGAAACGAAAACTGGTAGAATTCTAGTTCACAAGTAGTAGCTTTCCCTGCAGGGTATGTACTGGTGCTTTCAAGTTTGTATGTTTGCACTAACAACCGCTGTCAGTGGTGGTGCTGATGAACGCATATCACTCACTCCCTTATCATTTATTCCCAAAAGCAAATAAACTTGCGCATTGGCTCAATATTATAGCCAATTGGTTAGCTCATCAGTGGAGCTGTCTTACGGCCTTTCTCACTTGCATTTGTACTATCCACTTTAGCAAATTTAAGTTAATTTTCCTAGCTATTGACTGTGATATCCCACGATAATTTAATATGCATACCTTCGTCATGCGTTCACTTTACAGTTTTTTAAATAAAAAATAACCGATGAGAAACAGTATATACGTGGAAAGAGCAATTAGAAGTCCACAATTATGCACCTATTTAAAATATAATGCCAAAATTGAATTCAACTTTTAAACAGGTTGCAACTTCATTGAAAAAGCCAAACCAAATATTCCAAATGTTTCATGTAAATCCATGCAGCCGCTTCTGAGCGAGGAGACAGCTCGAATGGTGTGGGTTTTTTATTTCATCAAATTTCAAATCACCATGTTAAGCAGTACTATCTTCAACTCCAAAAAGTAAAAAACTTTATTGCACATCTGCATGCCAAGCCCTGTCATTTGACACCTCACTTTTGAAAATGAAACGAACTATATGTACATAGGGTTGCCACCTGTTACAAATTTTATTAAATTTTTATAATAAGTTAAATGAATTAGATATTTCGATATGGGTATAAATTGAACTAGTTTTGAAAATACTTTACTTCTAAACGACACGTAGAAGCGTTGCCACATGTTTAAAAAATCAAATTCACTTCAATTAAGGGAATAATATTTCAGTTATGCTTACCAATATGAGTATCAGACAAATGAAAAAATTTGACATATTTAGCAAGAAATAAGTGAAGAGTAAAAACATTCTTTAGTTAATTTAAAAGTCCAGTAAATTAAAACGTATGTAATCAGAACAAATCACTGATTGACAATATATGTATTTGTAATAAAATAACAAATACGATGGCGTAATCTTATGGTTTGACGTAATTATTATTTTAGTTTAACTAAATTCGACTTTACAAACAGGTGGCAACCCTAATCGTAAAATTTTTCAGATAAAACCTTCGTAAACCTCTTTCGTCTGACTCCCTTATTGCGATACCTATCTATTTCAATTACCTAATTCCTTTAATTCAAGTGGAATTGGATTTTTTTAAAACAGGTGGCAGCTCTAAGTTTTTAACAATCTAATTTTTTAACAGGTGGCAATTCTTTAAAAAAAAAAATAAACCTTCTATTGTCCACAGGTCAAGCTTTTTAATCTGACTCTTCACTTTTGAAAATGGAACGAATCGTGCAGACTTCAAGGCACTGACAAAAAAATTAAAAATTATTTTATGCATTAGCGCAAAACGCATTACTTTAGAAAGTACAAAAAATTAGCTGGTTTTTATTTCTTCTTTTGGCAGCTAAAAGCCCGTATTATTTAATAAAATTATATATTTTTTATTCATTCCATTGAAATTTAGCATTTTTTGAAATTTTGTTTAAAAAAATTGTTTTTTTTGGAATACCGCGGGACACCCTGTGTTTAATTTAATTCAAAATTTTAATTCCTGTAATTCTCTACTATCTATATGGAAACAAGAAACGTCAAACCAACATTATAATTCAAAGAATATATTTTTGACATTTTTTTCTGTGAAGAGCTTACGCATGGCTATGCTCTTATTAAAATTCTTAGTATAAAATTGGTCGAGTTTAGTGGCTTCCTGGCGCCATATAGTTAATTTTTTAGGGAAATGTCTATTTAATTCTTTTTAGTGGATAAATTGTCTTTACAAAAATACCAAACAAGTTCATATTGCAGATAACGAATTTGTCGATTTTTTCCCACTTATGCGGCACTGTGAGTTGGCTATATAAATTTCGATTTCACCCTAAGCTATACTTCTTTAGTGGTTTTTATATTTTATTTGGTTAATGAATCAAATCAGAAATACATTTTTTATTTATCTATGAATCAAGTCATAAATCAAAAGATTTCCTTATTAAAAGCAGATTTCAAATCATGCAAACCTGGAAGGAGTTTATTGAATCGGTAAACTACATAAGAATGCACTTTTTGGATAACATCAGCACAAAAAAAGAAATTGTATTTTGACCCAATAATTTTTGCCATTGTTTTTCGGTTTTTCGTAATTTACCTCTAACTTAGTAGTTGTATGACTGAAACGGATCTCAGATTTCGACTCAGTGGCTCGAAATATATGCCGGTAGATGGGTCTGGTTAAAAGAACATGCGACTTTTTTATTTAGTGTGCCGGTGTAATTTATTGACAGTTAAAATATAATATTGGGTAGGTTCAGAAGGCGCAGAAGTCGAGCGCAACCGTTGCTAAAAAAATCAGTGATCTTAATGCGCCTTCTGAACGGCTTGATACATTAGCTGTCAAATTTAAAACACACAACTTGTTGTCTCAAATGATCATAAAAATATTACGATCATCTAACACGCAACTGTTCAGTTGATCAGAAGTGCAAAACGACGCGTTCAGAAGGTGCAATCGCAACAGTTAATGAGCTGTTGCGCCTTCTGAACGTGCCCATTCTTCAAGTCAAATGGCAATCAGAAAAGGTTTTTTGTTGTTTATTAGAAATTCTATATATCACATCAAAATATATTTGATTATCATATTTACGAAGCTATCTTAAATTCATTAATTTTAGTTTTTCGGATATGCATAAGCATTTAAAAATTTACATTGAATAAAATCTTTCTAATGTAAATCGCATTCTGAGTTATCGCGATTTAAAAGTATGTTTACATATAAATATTATCTCAATCAAAGCCCATTTTTTAATCACAACGTTTACACAGGCAAATCTCAGATTATTAGCCGTCAAATTTGTTCTGCTTAAGTAAAATATATGTTTCTTCTCTGTGCTACCGTGATCACTGTTTTCTGCTATACATATAAAGTAATTTAGATACATTTTAACTTAATATTTTATTAAAAATACCTTTAAAAAACTATTTTCCTTTCCGGCAGCCATTTTTGTTTACTTTTACATGTGGCATTTTTCCCCTTCGCAAAAATAATCGACAAAACTAGGTTGGACACCGAAAATTTATCGGTTTAATCTGAGATTATTTTATAATTATAGATTAACGAGGGACGAATTTTGTATGGCAAATCTCTTTCTCTACGTACAGATTTGGGAGTTAAGCTCGAAAATGAGGATAATCTACTTATATGTAAACCTTGTATAAGTCGTTTGAAAATGTATCCAAAATGAAAAATGACGATTGACAAATGGCAAGTGAGAGGTGTCCAGAGTTTT
Source organism: Rhagoletis pomonella (assembly GCF_013731165.1). NCBI lineage: Eukaryota > Metazoa > Arthropoda > Insecta > Diptera > Tephritidae > Rhagoletis > Rhagoletis pomonella. Next base: position 36,260,858 of record NW_023458561.1, read on the forward strand.
CTATCTACTCCGAGGAGTAAATTTGTCAGCTAATACTCACTAAATAAGATGTTTTGCCAGCATTTATAATTTTAAATACTTTTTGCTTACATATATAGCTTTAATTATTAATTAGTTTCATTTACTATTTATTTCTAATGAATTGCCCATTAACTGGATAAGCAAATTAAACTTAAAAACATTTTCAAATCTTTTATATTATAACATCATTTTTGCTATTTCTTATAATTAAAATCCGATGATCTAAGCGCTTTGAAGATTTCATAAATCTTGTTGTTGAACCAGTATGGGGCCAAAGCCGATTACTTCAGAACATCAAGATACTAGAAAATTTTCAAAAATGTAAGACCGACAGTTTCACTTTCTTTACCTCTGTCAAAATGGGGAAAAAGTGGGGTACTATTATTACTCACCCCGACAAATTTTGCACTGTGAACTTTTTCATATACGGCACCGCTGTAGCTTTGGTGCAATAACACAGTATCTTATAATTACAGCAGTAAGAATTCTTACTACGGAATTGTTCAGCGAATATTCTTCAGTTTGTTTCTTAAGCCTTAACTTCATAATCGTACCGGTTAGTGCCTAGATTACAGCAAGAAGTGGATTACAAAATGATGGTGGTTTATGGTGATATTCAGATTTAACATCTGCATTTTTAAACTATATCTGTAAACTCAGCGAATATTTTATTGCCTTCGATGTCCGGGAACGCATCTAAAGAGTGCCATCGGAGAATTTAACTCCCTTTTACTTGTATGAGCAAAAAACTTCATATCAGCACCTGGATCCCGACATACATAGTTGCGTGCGTGCAAGAATGGAAATGTGAATTTTTAAATTATTTTCGATTTATGCTAGTAGAATAATCTTCAATAAGTTTACTTAACCGATGGTAATTAGGATTAGGATTAGGATTTTGCGCCTTCAACCATTCACGCAAGTTTTGAAAAAAAAATCTGTTTAATTGCCTCAAGCATTCTCACGCATATGCAAACCATCAAAGAAGTTATGCCCTTTTTCACTATCTCTTTACTTGTTTGTTTTAAGTTTGAAGGCCAAAGGTTCATGAATGGAACTGACAGCAAAACGCGCAAAAAAAAAATATGCCAAAACTCCAGCAACAGAGACAAGAAAGTAACACTCATACATACGCCTCGCCCTACACAGCAGCAGCACATTAGCATAGAAAGTTCATATTCACATATAAACACATTGTTATAGTTGCCAGCACAACTTTCTTTTGTCTTAATATTTTTTGGTTTTTGAACACAAACTACCACTACCCACATGTCATATATGTATAAATTTTCGCTGGAAAACTTAAAAGGTCGCTCATACGCCATGACAAACATACACATTACTACACAGTAGTAGCATTATGTCTATAAGAACTGCCTTGCAAACAAGCAACCAACCAAATAATAACTGCGTGGCTGACACTATTCTCACTTTAATGTTAGTTGATGTTGTGCTGTGCGTGCGTGTGTGTGTGTGTAGCATGGGCACAAGTGTATTTTATGGCATACTAATAGCGGGCACAGCAGCTACAGTGTTAAGTATGTATGTACGTCAGCAGCTGCATATCAGACGCGCGACTTTGAATACTGACACTTGACTCAACTTCCTACTTTTAATTCGCACCAGCATAAACGAGTGTAGATATCAGCGTGACCACTTTGTGCGTAATTCCTCAAAACGTAAGAAATTTCGGGTGCGTTTGAGTATTTTTTGAATTTTTGTGGAATTTTCTCTCGATATATTTGCAGCCAACAAATGCAACCATGTTTTACACGACAGAGTTGTTAACACGCACTGGAAATTTTTGAACAAAAAGATTTTCGAAGTTTTATAAAGAGCGAAATACACCACATAAGCGGCTTGCCAAACATTCTTCAAACCTACTTTTCTTATTTCGCCATACACCATGCAAGCATGACTCGTTTAAACAAAGAATTTTGGTTTTCTTCCCAATTAAAATAAAATATATCCGCATTATATATATATATATATATATAGCCCTTTTGTAATGCTCAAGTAGAACGTATATTTAGTATTGAGGACCAGATTCAGCACTGATATATTTGCAGCAATATTACATACAAACTAGGGCATAAAAAAACGGTTCTATTTGGTTTGAGCTGCTAGAATAAATGTACCAAATAAATTGGAGAATGTAATTAATTTGTATACTAAGTACCTGTAAATATTATGAAATATACAATACTCATATCTGTAATAAGAAAATGTTGAGTAATTTGTTCGGATTTTGAGGATTTTTCATTTGTTTTTGAGGAATTTGTTATTTCTTTGTGGCAACACTGGTAAATATGTATGTATGTATGTAGATACACACACAGCAAAATAAGTCGCACAATGATTTCACTTCAAATTGTTGCTGATGTTCATGAATAACTAGAAGTGGGAGCCATCGCTAGCAGCAGCAGCAGCAGTAACGGTAATAGCATTAGTCACCCCTCAGCAAAGGTCAACGGTAGCGTTGAAGTCAGTTCGTTCAAGACAAAGATAACGGTGCTGACACTTACACAGGCGGCGACGTTAAAAATTCTCATTGTTTGTAGCGACACAAAAAGTGGCTGCCTCTTGTCTATTCGATGGCATAAATTTGCTTTGTCTTTTGCTGTCTATTTGTGAGAAAATACTTGGAGCTGCTTTGACGCCGTTCCCATTTTGACTTTTGTTTGACAAACACATTTCAATCTACTCTCTGACTGTGCGCTAGTTAAAGCAATGGATCGTTACATTGTGAAGTGTAAATTTTGCTTACATATTTATGTATGTACATATTTAGGAAAAACTCGTAGCATCGTTGTCTGGCCTTTGCTTAACTTGACTTTCGCTCTTGACGAAAACACTTCTGCACTTCATTCGCTACTAACGAAGTTCCACTGCTCTGCTGTGTCCTGAATTGCATTTACTGCTAGTGTCTGGTAAGCATATGGCATAAGTGAACGTTGGGCTAAGCTATTGTTGTTTGAATACGATTTTTGAAACCTTTGTCTTTGCGTACTTGCGAATTTTCTTCGCCTAATGCTTAAGGTTGCTTTATTCCTTTTTTCTTAGCTTATATACTAGACCGTTACACTATGGGGCAGAAGCTAATCAAAAATGGCTAAAATTATCCGAAATAAAGTTCTGTGAAATTGATTTGGTGAATTGTAATGGTAGTTATAAACCCGCATCGAGGTACTTAAGCGGGTTCTTTTAAGTACCCAACCCGTCTAAGTACTTCAAAAAGCTGACATTTTTCGTGAGGTACTTAAGCGGGTCTTACTGTATTTCGAAATTTAGCTCGAATTTAACTCAAAATTTACACTCACAACAATGGCTAGAAAATAAGTAATATTATTATGGAATTTTAGAAAATTCAGCCCACCTATAACTATATAATTTTATCTCATTAAGGCTATCTAACTGAACTTACTATCGAAGTTGTTTGAAATAGGGGTAAAACCACCCTGCTTTCCATGTAACGGTAGATTTCGGAAAGGTGAAAAAAACTACATTTTATACGTGCGCCGGTTATTTAATGATCGATATCGGCCACACTTAGAATTGTTTACTTGTTGTTTTCTTTATTCAATAACTAGCCGGCCTCGTATACGCGAGGCTTCACCACGCGCTCAATGTGTACATATTAAATAACATGCGATTGACAACTACTCAGCCCTTTCAATTGACACCTCATTTCTAGTAATCTAACAAACAGCCCACATTTTTTAATTTTTCGCACAGGTTGTAACCCTCTGCGAAAAATTAAACCTTACTGCAAATCGGAAGGTCAAGCCTTTTCCTTTGACACCTCATTTCTTTTTTAATTGAATGAACTGTCATTAACAAAAAATGCCCTCGCGTATGATACATACATAATTTGTAAATAGGTGGCAACCCCACTCAAACAATAAATAAGAACTTATTGCACATGTAGTACCACATTTTTTAGTTCAACAATCGGTGAAGCTCTTATAATTTTTTAAAAAGTGGCAACCCTACTCAAAAAGGAATATATTATTGATTATCTAAAAGCCAGGCCCTTTTAATTTACACCTCATTTCTTTTAATCCAACAAACAGTGCGGATCTAATAATTTTTATGACAGGTGGCAACCCTATAGGTATTTAAGGTACTAAAGATTGTATTCCTTTCGATACAAATTACACTTAAAAAATTTCGTATAAAGCCGTTCAGTAGTTTTTGAGATTAGCCTGGTCAAGATGTCTCGACTTTCCTTTATACTATGTATAGAAAATAGTAATTTTTAAAAAAGGTGGCAACCCTATACAAAAAATGAAAGCTTTTGTACATGCAAAGGCCAGGCCCTTTAATTTGGTATCTCATTTTATAATCCGACGAACGGCGAAAATTTTTAACTTTTTAATTGGTGGCAACTCTACTCAGAAAAATAATACATTATTACACATGCAGAGGCTAAGTCTTTCGCAGAACTGATGCTTATGCTTATTATGATTGAATATACTAATTTTATTAAATGGTGGCAACCCTATTCAAAAGAAAAATTATTAGTGCTTTCCTAGAGGCCATTCCCGTACATTTGACACCTCTCTTTAGTAACCTCGTAGAAAATCGTCGTCTCGTCAAAAACCCCTTCAGTACTTTTCGAGATTACCGCGTACAAAAAATCTCGACTTTCCCTTAAACTATGTATAACTATGTGTAACTTTTTTATTCAATGCTCTTACTGCAAGTTTGTATATACCAGGCTATAATATATACTCTTACATATACTAATTGTATTGATGTTAGATTGCGTATCAAAAAAAGCAATTTCAAAGATCAAACTTTGAAACAAAGAACCAAATAGGTTTTTAGAAAAATATATAAAGCTCTAAAAATGACACTGAAGATGGCACAACGCCGAGACCGGTTTGTCTCCAAACCAAACTTTGACAAGAGATCACGGAAAATCCTTCCACAGTACATCAAAAATGAATAAAGCCAAATGACAGCACCTTGATAGAAAAAAGATAGTTTTTTGAGGTAAAGTACGGATGGTCACCCTATTTGTATTTATGCTCATTTAAGTTAAACTTGTTTTAAAGCCATGCTATTTATTTCAACAGAAAAAGTACATACATATTTAAGTGGATGGCTTACTTTGAGTTCAGAAGTGAAATACACTATTTTAAGTAGGTTAAATTTAAAAATTAAAAAAAAAAATTACTTACCACTGTACGTTTTTCTGCTCTTTGGATGTAAAAGGCTTAAAATGTTGTTCAATTTTTTTAGCAAGCAATAATTTTTACTCATCTGTTGTATATGTATTATGATTTATTTTATGAATTTTTATAATTTATCTCAGCGAAACTCCGGTTTTGTTAATGGAAAATAAATTTATTGAAAGATTTATTAAAACTTCCGTCGCAACTTTGCACAAGTATTTGGATATGTGCATACATATGTATATAATATGAATTTTTTCCACCATATAAATATGTGCATATTTAAGTAGTTACATAGTATTTAGTATATGAAAAATATTCACTCCTTTTGCATGCGCATGAATTTTATCATTCTCCTTACGCACCAACAAATAGCCACACACAAATGGCAATGACACTTGGCACACTACACGCCTTTTTGACTTTCCGCTTTTACATATTACATATTATTATTATACATATATAACTTACACAATTTTTTTTTTTTGCTTCTTCTCGTGCAGTGAATATTTAGGTTAACAGCAAGCTGCGTTGGCCCAACAAAGCCATACCTCTTTGTCTACTTACGTACGTACGTATGTATGTGTGTAGATTTAGGTATGCATGTACATGTGACGCATGCAACAAAGCAAAGCAAATCGGACTCAGAAAAGTATGCAACGTAAACTGCTTGCAGGCCTGACACCCAGAACTCGTTTGGAAGTAATTTTTTTTTTACATTTTATTTGAACATTTTTTTTTTGTATTTTTCACTTTTTTGTTAACATTTGTTTTCTCTACTTTCATTCGTTTACATTACACTCACCCTGCCAGAGTTGTTGCTGCTGCTGTTGCTGTTGTTGTCTTACAAGTATGTACTTGACTTTATGAATAATAAATGCAAATTTTCTTTGTATGCATTTCGCAGCGTTGTAAAACCGGAACGGCAACACGAATATGCGACTGCGATTACAATTGCGAATGTGAATTTGTTTGCGAATTGTATAAAACTTTTTGCTTTTCTTTTGATTTTTGTTCGCTAGAACACAGCTGTGTTGTTTTGCGCGTGACACGCAAACGGATGCACTATTTGATTTATGTTTGCGAAAAAGGTGTCAAGCGTTTGTTTTATTTTTATTTTGGTCCCTTCGAACACTCTACTTTTTACGCATTCAAATAAGTAATTTTATTTGTTTGGTACGGTTTTTTGCTTTCCCAGAACTCTCCACTTTATGCCTACTGTTATTTAATATTGCATAGGCCAAAGTAAACAATATATCACGCACGAAATTCACGACCAATTACTGGCGTTTACGACTTTTATACGAAAAAATGTTTTTTTTATTTTTTCTAACACACGCGCGCCGCACACTTTCAGCCTAAACACGTTTGTGACACACGCACGCAAGCCATGCCCGAAATATTTTCTTATCTACAGCGCGCATAAACATACGCACGCATACGCGATGGTCTGGAGAAGTATTTGCACGTGCATTAGATACTGTGCTCTTAAATTTTTTTTTTTTTGTTTTTTCTTAAATTTCTAGAAAAAAATGTTGCAATTTTTCCACTTCCCTAGCGTAATTTTTCACAGTAATTTACAGTTTTCGGCCACGGAAAATTTGTTTTCTTTTATTTAGCCCCAACTAAGTATTTAGGCTATGAATTTATCATCACCGGTTTGGTTATGCGAATTTAACGTCAAACTGGCGTCGTGCGGTGGCAGCCGTTGCCACTGTTCAGCTTACATTGAGTATTCACCGTAGACTAGTCCTAGTGTACGCCCGTACAACGCAACACATAGCCCGAGTGGCGGCGAGCCAGCCAGCCAACCGTCAATGCAGCAGTGTAACTACATATGTATGTGTGTGCGTTTACATGTATGTGGCATACATTTAGGAGACGGCTGTCAAACGAAGTTGGCATTTCGGTTGCTCGTGAGTCAACTGGACTTGTACGAGCGAGCGCATAGCGCATACTAGTAAGCAGCTTATACGCACGAATGGCTGAAGTTGCGGGCGAAACAATAGAGAGTTGATGTTACTTGTAGAGCGCCGTGTACTACATCTCAGCACTGAGAGTTGTAGCAGGACAACTAAAAATGAAGTAACCTTTGCTGGGCAGTCAATTTAAATTTACTGCAATAATCATTTTTAGCAATGGAGCCAGTTAAATGCCTCAATAGAAGCGCAATCCCTCATATGAAGTTACTCTCGCGGCAAGCTTTTAGTGAGTTTGCTCTGCTTGCTCTCTCACTTGTGCACTTTTTCTCTCCCATATATATATATTTTTTTTTTGCTCATGTGCCCAGCAACCATTATAAATCTACTTTAGACAAAGCTTTTATCCTACTTTTCGGTAGGTCGTGTGCTCCTTAAGCACATTGCCTTCCAGCGTAAATATATACATATATAAGAGGTTAAATGTGTTTAAGTGTGTGTGCTTTACGGCGCCTTTCGTACAAAATATAAACAGCTCATCGAATTGTCTGCTAAAGTAACTGCCGCATGCACATACATAAATACATATGTACATATGTATGTATGTGTCCACTAAAATTTCTTGCACAAACAATTCCAAATATGTACATATTTGTGCGTGCGTGTGCAAGTTACTGTATTACTTACGCACAGCTGTTTTGAGAAGCTTTTGCAATTGCGATAATATTTTTTAAGAAATATGTATGTACATATTTTTGTTTAGGATCTTCTGTAGATACGAAAGTCAAGTATGGATCCTTGAGGAATGAATGCTACAAAACCTCTCGATTAAACGGCTGTGTTCAGTAATCCATTATGTCGAAGCCGCAATCTCTTTTGTTTTTAAACTATAATTGATGGAAATGCTTTATTTCAAATTCGCTATTTGACTATGGTTACGCATATTGCACACATAAATCAATTATAGTTTAGAAATAAAAGAGAGTGATGCATTTCCGAACACAGGGAAACTTCAAATATTGTTTTATTTTTTCCTTCTAAGTTATGAGAGTTTAGCTTAAGCACATTTTTTTTTAAGTTATTTATAGAAATTCTCGCTAATTACTATATACCAATTTTACATCCCGCGCCCATCGCTTCGTTTTCGCCTTTTCAGCACTTCATACAACCTCCACTCGCATTCAGTCACATCCTTTCAGCACTTTAAAGCTTTCAGCTCTACAGCATTTTCTCTTACATGACTTTCCACTGCTCTTTAACACCAATAGTTTCTCTCTTTTACTCTTTAGCTTACCATATCCAGCTAAATAGCTAAAGACTTTTCAAAACCAAAAACGAAAAAAAACGCTTTCCAGGCTTTTGTTTATTTTCTTACAGCCGTTCAATCGTCTTGTTCCTCCTCTTTACCCGCATACACCTGCCATGTGCTCTTTGCTCTTTTCATTTTCCACCAATTTTACTTCTACTCAACGGCGACAACGCTGCCATCCTTGTTGCCGTAGTCGCCGTCTCCTTGCCATCGTCATCAAGACGGGTACGATTGCAGCTGTAGTTGTAGCTGGCTTTGGCTCTGGCGTTTTCGTTGTCATTGCTTTGTTTTGCTGCTTCCGGCATTTGGCAATCACATGATGACACTTTTCCTTTTACTCCGCTTGCTTACTTCTTTCTCCCCTCGTTTGATTCTGCCTCAACAGGCTTTAATAAGCCCCCAGCGCACATACGCCACAAACATGGAGGAGTCGTGAGTATCTGTTGCTTTTTTTTTCACTGCAAACATACATATGTAGATAGATATCGCTAGCTTATAGTGCAAAGGTCCCAAGTCCTATTTTAAAAATTTTACAGGGAGGAAGAAACTTTCTTCAACTATTTCGAAAAACTTTGAATACAAGATTTTGCCTGTTCAAAGAAAAGCAAAACTTCTTAGGAATGTAAGGGATTCGATCTTTATTAAAAGTTTTCGTACCATTTTGGCCTTATCGAATTTTCGGTGCTTATTTTGGACTTAGCAACCTTTCACTCTAAGTTAGCAATATGTAGTAAGTATGTATATCTGTGTATGTATGAGTACAATATGGTGAATTATAAATATTATGTCAGTTCCTAGTCGGCAAAATTTGAAAATAAGAGGCTTTACTTCGGATCGTCTGAACCAATGGGCATTTTTCGCTCGACTCCTTACTCCTTTTAATTTCACATGGAATTGCCATAGCTTCCAGGCCTTCTGATTCAGCTTCACTTAAAAGCAACTAACAGCGCGCACTACCACTACGCAAAATCGAAAAAATATATAGAAATAAGCGTTTTTTTTTTTAACAGTGCACAGTGTGAAATTCTCTTAGTCTAGCACGAAAAAAACCCCTAGCTTTTATTTAGAACATTTCAGAGCTTTCAAATTTAGGATTTTGCAAATAGATAGAAATAGATAACCCCATAGCTTTTTCTGTTGTGCTGTCGGATAAATCTGAAGCCTTTGTTTCGCGCCTCTATAGCTTCCTCAGACAACATTCCAATTTAGTGTTGAGACTTTTGCTTTTAATATAGACATGCCATAAAAAAAAAATAAAAATATTTCTTAAATTGGTGCTTGGTGATAGCTAAACTTTCATGAATTCTTTAATGCATGAACTATTCTAAAGAACGCATATAAAAATTTAAGGCTACTCCGGGATACTCTTTTTCAAAACTCCAAATCAAAATAAGTGTCACATAAAATTTTTACAAACAAAAGCTACAACACTTCAACAATTATTAACACACGATTGGAACAATCTTTAGTCGCGAAATGATATAAAAATCTTAAACATACCTTCGGTATCGTTAAATGCTTGAAAGTAATGTAATCAAGTTTTTTTTTTTTGCAGATGTAATTGATTTACATGTGAACCCGTTTAGTTTCATAAAAACTATACACAACAAAATTGATTTATGTAGTTTGCTTTGCTTTCACGCGTCACAGATTCAAAAGCAAGAGGAGAACTAGAAAAATAGAAATACAGTTATAAACTATGGGAATTTAGAAACAAACTCCTGTCAACATTTTTTTCGATTTGAACAAGTCAAAGTTTGACTTTTTTCATGATAGATGGTGTATTTTCGCCACTATGCAGCGGTCTCCCCTCGGCGAGTAATGGCAAACCGCCGAGTGTATTTTTGCCATGAAAAACAGTTTCTCATAAAAATAAGATCGCCGTTCGAAGTCTGCGTAAAACTGTAGGTCCCTTACCTTTGTGTGACAATATCAAGTCGCACGCCACAAATCGCAGGAGCAGCTCGACCAAACACTAACATATGCGTAAGCCCCCATCTATTATTATTATTGTTATTATTATTAAGTGACATACAAAGTCCTAGCATTCAACGGCGTAGCGTTAACGTACGTTCACGCTGATATGGTCAACCTTATGGGACTTGCGTGTTAACGAACGAAAACTCACCACCGCATGCCGGTTCTATTGTCCTTGATTCACTCTCTCTTCATCAACAGTAAATTTTATATTATTCTATTGGAACTTCTGAAGTATTTGAACTCCTCATGCTGGATTTGAGAGAAATAACCGACAGCGCCGGTTTTCTTTTCGCCATTCTTTTCAGGTTTCATTGAGAGTAAAGGTTTTAAAATCACAGGCATAGGTTCTAATTGAAGTTGTTAAACTCGCCACTTCAAACAACCAAACAATCAAATCAAATAAATGAATTTTGTGCATTTGGTTTAAGTTTTTGAAAGTAAATCACAATAAGGACCACCGTATTTTTATAAGCGACGCTCACCTCTGCTAAAACGAGCAGATAGAACGCTCATATTGACGAGCGAATATCTGTGTTCGTACCCTTATGCAGATATCAGATGTACCTACCAGGGTTGTTGCGAATATTCGCATTCGCATTCGCAACCGCGGAGCTTCCGCATTAATTTTAATATTTGCATTCGCTTCCGCATTCGCAATAATCAATGCGGATCTTTTCCGAATGCGAATATTGAAGGGACCGATAATAACAGTTAGTTTCTTTACGAGTTAAACTTGGCCAAATATTTTTTATTCCCAACTAAAAGTCCTTTCCGGACAACAAACAAACCGCTTATCCAAATTAACAAGTTTGGTATCAAATGAAAGAGGACTTAAATTGTTTTAAAACTGAAATGTCCAAACGAGCAAAGTCACCTATTGAAAAATATTTCAATAGAAAAGGTTAATTAATTACCACAGAACAAACCTTCGGTCAGGTATATGAATTTCTTTAGTATTAAAAAGATATAAAAATGTATATACGTAGAGGTGGTAACCTTCGTTCGTTATTTCTGTTCAAAAGTTATTTCAGTCCTCTTTCACATGATACCAAATTTGCTTAATTTTGATAAGTTCTTTGTATATTACCCAGAAAAAACTTTCGGAATAAAAAATTTTAGGCCAAGTTTAACTTAAAAGTATAAGTTCGGGCGAAACCGAACATTATATACCCGGCGCACATATTAAATACCGTTTTTTCACCTTTCAGTAAACTGCATGATAAGCAAGAGTATTTTTCCAAACATTTCGATAATATACTATGATTTATTGAAATAATTGGACCAAGTTTGGTGGAAATCGGTAAGGCAGTTATCAATATACACTTACGTAGTAAGTAATCAATCATCTTGTGTTTTGTTAAGTGATTGTTGTAAGTTGGCGTTTTAGCTTATTAAAAAATCGGAGTTTTCGTATTTCTGAAATGTACCGTTATATGGTAAGTGGCAGTAATTTTAGTCCGATTTCAAAAATTTTCAGCATATTGCTTATTCATGCCAAGGTTGATAAATGTGCCGAGTTTGGTAGAAATTGGTAAACCGGTTACCGAGATACACATATGTAGGCATAAGTGGGCTGTGCCACGCCCATTTTCCCAAAATTTCCCTAATCGTAATTTTCTGCATGTATCGATTTTGAGTGAATTAGCTTAAACAGTTACTTATTTATTGCAGTTTTTGTATTTCTGTAAATTACCGTTATATGCGAGGTGGTCGTGGTTCTTGTCCGATTTTTCCCATTTTCAACACCATCCGTCCTACGCTCAAAAGAAGTACACATACCAAATTTCGTTAAGATATCTCAATTTTTACTCCAGTGATCGTGTGCACAGGCGGTTACTCTTTTCATTCTAATTATTTAGGTATACTTTTGTCTAGATCTGTCTCGATTAGTTTTGCCTGTTACAAACAATCGTTATGTGAACAGAGTTATAATACCCTTGCGTACAAGTGCGCTCGGGTATAAAAATACTTGACATCCGCATTCGCATCCGCGGATGTCAAAATTCCACATTCGCAACATCCCCGGTACCTACATAACTGACACGCGCATGTTGACATGGCGTATGAGTAATCCGGCTCGTGGGATGATATTTTTTAATTATATGTATGTAGGTATGTACTTATTCATCTTGTCAAGTATATAGTGAACACTTCAGGCATTCAATAACATAGATTAGATTAAAAATGCATTCTAAGAAAATCAGCAACAAAAGCAATCGACATATATGTACATATGTACATATGTATGTACGATTATTTGCCATGGCAATAAATAAGCGTTTAAGTGTAAAGAATGCTATGTTGTTATATGTATGTATGTATGTATTCGCGGCACGTATTATTTTACTTTATCTTCAGTGGAGGAAGCATCGAAAGCCTATCCCCAAAATGCATCAGTGTGAGATTTTAATTCACTAAATCTTCCATTGTTGGTCTTAGTTTGGTGTTAAAACTAACATCCAAGAGATGACAAGCTCTGAGTCTTTCAAAATTGTTTTTAATGCTAAGCATACTCTAAGCGCACATAAACAATAAGTTGCGTTCATTACCCTAACTTGTGTGTGGACAAAGATGACGTCGCTCTAAACGCCTTCTTGTAAATGTAATTGAGAATCTCACTATCTGTAAGTTTTAGTGTAGATAGTTTTTAAGCCATAATATTAACTATCACTAGGCTTGTACTGGAAAGCATATATATATATAAGGAAAATTTGCCCTAACCTTAACAGCTTTTTTTGCGGTGTCCCTTTCCAGGAACATTCGGAAGCGGATACACTTTCTTGATTGAATTGGAATCGATTAAATTTTCTTCTTACGGAATAGATACAAAGAAAGTAAAAAAAGCAGGATAACAAAAAAACACTTTGACTCCCTTTCCACTCCATACTGGGAGCGCTACAGAAACACTCATACGGGGTGATACTGTTGGGAGCCCTTTTTCACTCCATATTCGGATCGCTCCGCATTTGGCTAGCTGGGATAAAATCAACCAGTTCCACTATCGCTGTAGTAGTGGTAGTTAAAAGCGTAGTGCACTCAAAAATGAGACGTAGGGCATTGAAGCGACTGCACTCGCTTCGGCACTATTTTGAGGCTGCTTATTAAGACTGCTTAGTTTTATTTTTGTGTTTTTTTATCTTAAATAGCGATGGGCCGGTTAGAGATTTTGCCGGATAACCGGATTCCGGATATCATGTAAAAAATAAGAGCCGGATTCGAAAATATGATCGGATATCCGCTAGACTAAATAAATTGATGAATTTCATAATATTCTTATATTCGAGTGTTTTGTTTAGCGACATACCTATGGCCAAATTTTTTGCATTTTCGAACTGAACTGTCTAATGCCTATTTAGGAATACAAAATTTTTCCTTCAAAATCCAAGTTCTAAAGTAATCCTGTATTTATCGATTTTTTGTTTTGGTAAAAAGAGGAGAAACGTCAAAGAAAAATGATAAACAGCAATGAACGCTGCTAAGAAAAAACGCGTGGTTGATGTATTTTTATTTCAAAATGTAGCGGAATTCGAACTGCTTTATTTTGGCAATATTTTGGGAGCCACGTTTCCAAACTCGTTCTTTTCTGACATCAATAAATCTAAAAACTGGGTAGATGGTGAACTAATTCGAAGATATAAATAAGTTAGCATGGAAAAACCAGTTGAATCATATAAAAAAGGCCGAACTATAATGAAAGCTTTTATTGAAGAGCGAGCTCACCAGGATATTTGGCAATGCTTTGATGAAATCGCCAATAGCTCTAATGCTGATTCCAATTTTTGTAGTAAAGTGTATAGCCAAACGACGGAGAGATAGAGAAATATTTGCAGCTACCGTTTACACGCAGACATGAAGATCCTTTAATTTGGTGGCAGAATAGTCGCAAAAAATTTCCAAGTTTGTTTACACTGCCCATGAAGTATCTCTGCGAACCACCTTCACCAGTGAACTCAAAAAGGGTGTTTAGTGCATCGGGTAGGGCTTACATATGTTGAAAATAGAAATCGGTTGTTGACCGGTAATACGGAAATGCTTTTTTTCATAATGAAAAATACTATTAAGTTTGATTATGAAAATACAAGAAAAAAGTCTGAACTAGATTTTTAAATTGTATCCCCTTTAATCGAAATCCGGAAATCCGGCCGGATTTTGGCTAGTTGCCGACCGGATAGTCGGATAACAGAAAAACGGACATTTACCGGATAACCGGCACATCCCTATTATTAAAGTACTTTGACTTTTTGCAGATCTTCTTTCCATTTCAATAACTATAGAACCATTGAAAATCTACTCAAAAAAGATTTAGTTTTTTAATTTTTTAAAACATCAGACTTTATCGAACTCTTTTCTTTTCAGAAAACTCTAGAACTATGAAAAGCTTTTCAGAATAATCTTTTATGTGTCTCTCTGCGATTTGCCTTAGCCATGCATCCCACCTGCTTGTTTCAAGTAAACGTTCAAATTTAGAAGTCTGAGTAGTCTAATATAGTGAAGCAAGTGATGATAATGCAGAAATTTTAACTGAAGATAAAACCCAAAACAAAATTCTCTGTGTTATATATTGCGAACAGGAACGGCAACTTTTGTTTTTTCCACGCCATGGCGGAATTATACCAGGTGAAGTAATTAGAGTGAGAAGAAAGATTTTGAAACTGCTTTATATGAAAAACTGTCTTTAAAATATGACTATAAGGCAACCGAATGTCAAAAAATAAAACGAGAAAGATGTTTATTGCGCCATGGTTCCATGCAAACCTTTTTGGGGGTTTTCCAGCCATGTTTTCAACATATTAAAGAGCATCCAGATAAAATTCATAGAAAGGCGCAATGTCTACATAATTTTCCGAGCAGTTATTAAAGACGCCTTTTCCTTTATTTTGTTAGACTTTTCACAAGTGAAATTATTTTTTGAATATTACTTTCTTAATACTATGTATTATTTTACATTATTTGTTAAAATGTATTTTTGGAATAAACAAAGTTCTTTTTCCTTTTATCAATAAACTGTTTTTATTAAAAATAGTATAAATAAACAACGGGAAATAAGGCAAGATTCATTTTATTTCCAACCTGCGGTGGACAGTTTCAAATCCCTAATTTGGGTTGCTAGACAAAAACTGACCTAGATCCTACTTCCTAAAGTGCCTATGGAACCAAGCTTGTAGTGCCATACTCAAATTGTCACCAGGTGATTTTTGTCGTTTACCTACCACTCCACGATACACTCCGCGTTTTCCATCAGTTTTGTGGCGACCAAGTGTCACTTTATAACAAGAAATACATATATGTATTTCATCAGTACAAAAAATCAGCCGCTTAAGCTAAAAATTTTAAAACTTGTTTACCGGCCAATTCCACCGAAAAATAATTAATTTGTTCCTATATAGTATACACTACACTATTATATACACTATTCAATATCTACTTTTGTGACATTTTTCACTTTTATGAAAAAACATGGTCAACTGTATACCGAAAACGCAGTAAAAGAAAAAAAGAAAAAGAGAAGAAAGGAAAATCTACAAGAACTCTAGCAATCGCTGTAAGCCTTGTTGCACAATTTCCATTGCAGCTTAGCGCCGCCCCTTCCCCAAAATACTGGAAATTTCCCGCTATTGTATCATAAAAAACAATACCTTATTACGCATTTCAACCTCATCTGACTTGCGAAGCTTACCTGGATAATTTGCGTCAAATTTTTTTTAACGCCTTATTTTGCTGACGAAAAGGAATAGAGATAATGGAAAGAAAGAATTTGGTAATTACTGATAATATTGCTGAGCAAATTACTGACAATATCGCTGAGCAACTATCTCATCCTCCATCGTTCGCAACACATACATATGTACATCATACATCATACACAGTTTTACAAACTAGTAAAGTGATGAAGTAAGAACTTTTTTTGTATCGTCATAGCTCTTACTGTGTTCCATTCTTAGCTATTTCCCTAGTAGCCATCTTGAAGGCACTCGTGCTTATTTGGAAATCGAAAAAACTTTTTTTTATGTTATTACCCCTAAGAGACAACTTCAGTTCAAAACAACAAGTATTCTTTTTATACCAACGATTAGTAAACAAAAGTAAATTGTGTTGAAAAATCAAAAAAAAATAAATAAATAAATAAAAAACTCCTGCGACGGAGGTTTGCAACTGCTTATGTTCAGCTATAAATAGCTCGACAAAGCAACAAAACCAAAATAATTTATACTTGTGTATTAAAAGAATGACATACAGACGTGCATTCATACATACATACACATAAATATGTAGGCACACACATATGCATATTTACTCCAGTGTATACGCTGAAAGCTCAAATAGCCATTCACTGTAGTTAAGGTTCAACAATTTTAATTGAAATCACTCACTTAACCCTCTCAGAGCCGCAAGCAATGGTTTTCTCCCATATAACAAAAAAACAAAAAAACAATAGAAAAGAACTGAATGAAAGGGCAAGAAAGTGGAGATTAATGAAAAGCATATTGCTGAAGAACAAAAACCCCCCCCCACACGAACCAAAAAAAAAAGGACAATAAAATCACAAGACGAGTTGTACGAGCAAAACAGTTCAACTGTGAAGCAGACAGACAGACAAAAGCAAAATAAGAACAAAAAAAAACGAAATGAATTAAAAAAAATTTCCGGAAGTGTAGCACCAATATTGCCAACCAAAGTACAGCAATGACTGCAAAAACAAGAATGAAAACCAGTGCTTTGAACTGTGAAATCTGAACGGTTGTCAGGAGTTTGTCATATTGCCGAGCGGGCAAGTATGTAGACTGGCATGTCGAGGAGTAAGGGTTTAAAAAAGTGCACTAGGCAGCTACATTGGAAAGTAGATGCTATTTTTTTTTTTTTAATGTAGCGAAATAAACTGAATGAGTGTGAGGTCAGAAACATGGACACATACATGATCCTCTATGTATTTAAGTACGAACATTAGGGTGGGTGAAATTGTTCGGACGAAAGTTTTTCGTGAAATAGCATGATATTTTTCGTTTTTAATATATACCTCTAATAGAAATGTAGAAGACAGTATAAGTCGGAAATAAGTTCCTAGCCTGCGCAATTTTAAAAGAAAAATTTACTTTTTCATTTTTTTTTTTTTTTGTTTATTCTATGTCAGTTTTACAAACTGGTCCTCTTTTGTTTCAATTAATGGATACAAATGGCTTCACATTTAAGTTAGTAACATTTTTCTTTATTTAATTTTAGTTATATTCTGTAACGATATGTGTAGTGTACTCTTTAACAAGAATCGTATAAATGTAGGTTGTATACCTTCTGCAGTATTTAAAAATAAATTCAACAAACTTTGGTAAACATATCAAGATTTTTATTTGGATTTTTTCGAAAGACTTGTTTAATTAGTTAGGATAAGTCAACGAATAGATAAATAAATGCGCAAGCTTGAAACTCATTTCCGACTCATGGTTGCTTCTGCAGTTTCTTTTAGACTTATGTGCAGAATCGGAAAATACCATACTATTTAGTAAAAAAAATACTCACCCTAATGTGTATACATATGGATGTAGATACATATGTATTCCCTGCGGCTGTTGTTTGTATGTAGTCAGTCGCTTAAAATAAGTTGTATATTTTTCCCACACTGCCAGTCAAAAATGAAAAACAGATTTTTTTTTTACTTACATATTTATATTTACTCGCTTAAAGGCTTATGAAAATACATACATATGTATATGCATATAGTATTTGCTTCACATTCATCTACCTCACTCACAGTAGTTGCGGTGTTTATGCTATTTATTAAATACGCACATACCTAGACACATACATATGTATGCTAAATCGCTTAACTTGCACCTACTCGTACCTCACTTCATCGACAAAAACACTTCACAGCTCACCGCAACCAGGATCAATGGCTTAGCGCTGTTATGGCTGTATCAGCGGTGAGGTGAATAGATTTTAAATAACAACACCACAACACAACGGCTCAACGTCATAGTCAATTTTGTATGCGAATAGTCTCCAGTCACCTATGGCAATGAGCCTTCCTACTCGCGAAATCCGACCGAATCGTGGTAGCTTAATTGAAAATTAAGCGCTTATATTAAGATTGATACACATGAGTGCTCAAATATACGTACATATATTCATCCATATATGTATGTATGTACATATATCTGCCTACTTGTTTACACTTATTTCAGATACATATATTAAATAATGAAAATATTTACTCTTGTACTGACAAGATGGGAAACTATTGGAGATACACACATACATACGTATGTTGTATGCATAGAGTAGGCGGCACACTGAAGTAGGCATAGACAAAGTGTAAATATGGCGACTTATATGCAATATATTGTATTAGTTCTTTGTAAGCTATTACGGAACGATGTGTACCAAACAACAGATAATAAATTACTCAATTAACCTTACTAAAATTTTATAAGCAAGATGAATAAATTGAGACATCAAAGAGAATTTAAGGTTGCGTTATAAAAGCAAGTTCTCATTTGCCTATTTAATTAATGTGGAAAAATTTTGGCATTATATTGTTAATTTAGGATAGAATTACACAATTAGTTAGTATTTATCCCGAAGGTTCCGATCACTTAAATCCTCCAATTTCTGAAACCTCGTTTCTAGAATAAAGAGAGATAAAAAAGGAAAAGTCCTTATCCGAACCTTCTGGGGACCAGGATCTGCCCTCAGAAATACAGCGGTTGATGGATAACATTGCAAATGAACTAGAAATCGCGGATCCTACATCAAATCTGGTTCAAAAAATATTTCAAAGGCCTGCTACCTTTTAACGAAGTAGCCATTGATCATCTATTCCTAAGCATTGTGGATAGAGGACAGCCTTTCAGTGCTGAAAAATATATCCTCTCAAATCACTAAAAGAGGAGCGCAGTCTGCGATAGTCGAGGATTAAACTATGATGGAAAATCTGGCGTTTAAGAAAGCACCGATAACATCGGTTGAAGTCGAACGATAACTTTCGATTTTTACAAAGATTTACCGCGACAATAGGCACAACTTTCTGTTCGAATATTTACGTAGACCTAATTTTAGATTAGATTACGGATCTGTACACCCTTTTATAGATCAGGTCATTTTCCCAAAATATTTTCATTTCGGTTTGCAATGCGAATGGAAAAAAATCAAAGTTTAACATGGAAAATGTTACTCATACGCCCGGTACGAGTATGTAAGAGTAAGAGTGTGTACGCTATGGCGTATGGGTAACATTATTTCCTGCTAATATTTTGTACAAAAACTGATTGCCCATTTTCATTTGATAATTCACAACTTGTTTATTTATACATGGATTTTCATCGTTAGTAGCTTGCTTTTATTGCAAAATATTTATTTATTTATCTATTTTTCGGGGGAAATACAATTATAAATAATTATATTACTATTTTAAAAAGGCACCAGTAACTAAGACTATCGGCCAGATTTTATTTTGCAAAATAACATGCTTTAAAATATACATATGAACAAAAAATCAAAAGTATGTATTTTTTTAATTCTTTGCTTGTTAAAATTTGACCAACCAATATTAAGTTTACGAGTTTCGGCGTGTTTTTGTGTCACTTCAAAATTTGAGATTTTCCCCGCAGTGTAATTAAATTATGCGGTTAACTGAAAAATTATTATTTTTTGAATAGCTAAAATTAGATCAAACAGCCGATTTGAAAACAAATGCGAACTAATACACTTCTGATTTTCAAAGCGTATTGAAACTCTATTTTTGAGTCCATTTTGAATCACTGCGACCCTACGAACTTAAAAAAAGAAAAGGTTAGCATATTTTAAATTCAAAAATTAATTTGAATTAAATTAAATATTTTAAACGTAACTATTACTTATTTAGAGTTTTCTAAAAATAAATTTTTGAAAGTTGAAAATTTCCAGTCTATAAAAAGCACCTTGAAATATTCAGGATCATTTGAGATCAGTTAGAGGTATTGTATTAAAAACTTGAGCCAAAAATTATTTCAGATCTTTGCTTTTACGACTTTTTTAATTTTATAATTCTGTGATTTTTGTTATTGTAATGAAAGTTTTTGAGTTATTCAAAAAATAAACAGTCAAAATCCCGGAAGTTATGAAGTTTAGAATTTCGCATTCCCTTTCAGAAAACGATTATTGTTTTTTTCCTTTAGAAGGACCTTGTTATGTGACACAAGAAACGTTCTGACCGAAATTCATCCAAATCAAAAATGATCGATTGCAACCATTGGTCGATTTGGCGTTGATCGACCCAGCTAGAAAAAAAGGCATATAAATAACCGCACTACATATGTTGAAATTTTCAAACAAAAAGAAAAAGGAATAAACCACCGAACAATTGGTAATTGGAGTATTCACACTCGTCAGTTGAAGTCACCCATTGCCGTTGTGTTTTCACTTAATTCTCCACCCTTTTCATTTTCAGTGCAAACATATCGATGTTGCCGCAAATTTTACCCTAAGGAGTGCCGCAAAATTAGATTTCTCCGATTTCAAATACGCTGCCACAGAAGGCGAGTAGCGTCTGCATAAACGAGCTGCAGAAACCAAAGAAATAAAGAGAAAGCTAAATTTAGTCGGAGCAAGCAAAAGGAGGAGGAGCAAAGCTAAGAAAGTACACCAAAATCATATAAAAGAGTAACAAAAACAAATATTTGTACGTTTCTATGAATAGTAATGGAGAAAAAAGTGCACGCTGGAGACAAAGAATACCCATGAGCACTAAGGAGATATACCTAAATGCATACGTATGTATGTACGTATACATATCTATATGACTAGGTATTATTAGCAGTAGCCAATAGAATGATGTCTTCTAGCATTTTTCATCGCCTCTGCTGAGTTCCAAAGTTTCTGTGTTTTTAAAGCACCAACGCATTGGCGAAGATAGGAAAAGTTTGTTGCGTTGCGACTAAATCAAAACGGGGTAATCAATTCCGGACAACAAAAGTTTAGAACGTAAATTGCACTTTTCGTTGTTGGCCAACAGTGAAGAAACGTTTTGCTGCGTGCATTTGCTTCAGACATACATACATACGTACATACCTACGAACGTAAAGATGAGTTAGCAACGAAACCACAAACTGACGGCGAGAGTAACAATAGTAACCGAAACTCCATTGTGAGCGTTGGAATTCAAGCCATTCGATTCGATGCAGACAGATTTGGCGTTTTCAATCGACTTTTGCGACCAACGAAGCCGTCTAATGGCTGGAACGAAAAATCTCATATTCCATTTAAAGCAGACAATATAAGTTCTTATCATGTCAAAGAGTGTAGAAAGATTTCGTTCGAATGCAATTCAATTGAATCCTCGCTATGCATTGAACTGGAAACTAGCGTAATTCTTAAATTGCACACAAAAATATAACAATTTCCAGTTTTAATTTTCATGCATCTTAACTATTAACGAAAGTCGTGACGCTAATTGCATGAACTTTTTTTTATCAATTATTATATTTTTTCAATCAAGGGCACTTTTTATTTAGTATGTACATATTTCACTTTATGTTGGCCTAATTACGATCCATAGGCGCGATATTCAACGAATTCTTCCAAACTAAATGAATTGCGATTTATTTCGTGCAAAAGTTTTGATAATACATACATATACAGCGGCGATCAAAAATACAGAACATACAGAACTTAGGAAATTTGTTTAAATTTCGAGCTTTTTAACCAGAATTTGTAGAAATTATTTGGGTATGCAGTTAACAAGCGTATAAAATTCTTGTAATACGAATGTAAATTTTCAGCGGCTAAAAAATCACATTGATTTTTAATAATTTTTTACGTTGGCGGCATTTTGCACTTTCCATATAAACATGAATTTTTTGTAGAAGAATAAGCGCAAAACCGTTTGCAAAAAAAAACAAAATAAAACAAAATCAACGCCAGTTTTCCTAAATTTCGCTTTTTATCTGAAAAAAAAAACGCAAAAGACGTCAGCAAAAAAAATATATATTAAAAATTAATGCGATTCTTTAGCCACTCAAAACTTGCACTTATTATATTTGTATAGTTATTTATAAAGTTTTTGTTAACGGATAAACCATAATTTTATACAAAATATAAAAAAAAATTAGATTGAAAAACATTGTAAATATTAAAAACGAAACACCATTCATCCATTTTTAACCGCCAATGTATGTATAATAGGGTGGTCCAAAAACAGTAAAATCAGAATTGTAGTGCTCTCACCCCCCAGGGTTGTTCTATATTGAAAAATATTATACACCTTTTTTTTTTAATCAAAAAATATTTAGAAATCGCTCAAAGCGCGCAGAATTTTCCTTGTATTTTTATATGGGAAAAATAAAATTTTTCGTAGAAGGGGTACAAAATTCTTGAAAATCAATATTTATCAATCGGAAAAGTCTGGTTCTCTTTTGGATACTTTCAGTAATAGTACCCAATTGTTTATTTAACCTTTTTTTTAAACTATCAATTTGTTATTGGTCGCCCCATTGCATCTTTCGGGGTTTTTGTGGGTTTTTGGCGGACCTATGAATTATAATTGCGATGAAAAAGTTGCTAAATAAACAACTGGGTATTAAAACCGGGAATTTCCCACAGAAAAACAAAAATATTGATTTTTAGCTATTCTATACCATTTCTACGAAAAGTTGTTTTTTCCCATATAAAATACATGGAGAAATTTAGGTCGCTTTGAGTGACCTCTAAATATTTTTTGATTTCAAAATAAAAAAATGCTGGTATTTTTTTTTGGGTATAGAACAATCCTAGGGGGTGAGAGCATAAAACCTCCGACTTTACTTTTTCACATGCATTTTTGGACCACCCTAATGTATAATTAACTCACTTCCCAGTAGATACAATCATATTTATGGACATTTGCAAAAAAAAAAATTTTACGAAATCTATACATACACTCCGTTGCATAATTGTATATCCAGTACAAAAGTCTTTGAAACAACCGACATGAGCAAGATAGGGGAAAACTTTATTCGGTCATATTGCATGGTAAGAACTAGAGATGGGCACGTGAGTGATTTTGGCTCACGTTCATGCACGCTCACGTTTATAGTTTTGTAAATCAGGCACTCTCACGTTCTGCGATATTTTTTTCAATAACGTTCATGCACGCTCACGATGCCTAGTTCTTTAATCACGCACGCTCACGGACGCTTCTTCACGAACTTTTTTTTTTAAATTGCAAATTAATTTTACATACATACGTATGTATATATATAAATAGCATTTCATATGAATAGGCATTATCGCACGAGTATAGCTACAAAAGGCTGGCCAAACACCTTACCTGGCTTGAACGCTATTATATTTTAAAACTTGCAACAAAATATTTCGGAATGATTTTAATCAAAATAGCTTCTTAAAGAACTAAATAAAAAAATTCGCCTCAGATGATAAACAAGTTTAAGCTTAAAGATCTGCATAAAAATATAAAACAAAAAAATTGAATAACTGGAACAAAACTATTCCGATTTATACTTATGAGGCACTTGGGAAAGGTATTTTCTCATCTTTTTTTTATTTCTTTGCAAAGAAACTCATTCAAAGTATGAAAGATAACGGTAGGATAAACGAACGTCGTTCCAAGTTGAATTAATTATTATAATATTATTAATATGTATTGGTATTTAGAAAAAATGATGAGTTTTTTTACACAAAAAGGAGGAACCCCTCTCTTCGTCAAAAGTGTATGACATTTCTTGTGGATATACATAACTCGGCTTCGGTATCCAAAGTATTTTTGCACTTAACTCCTTTTTGCGTAGGGGGCCTTCGGCCGCGCTTAGCGATTATAGCCCTTACTAAGTAGAATTCTCCTCTCTGTGTTACCGGAGAAGAGAGGCAGGCACCTCTTCTGTTATCCACTCCCCCTTCGATCACCATCTCTTTAACAACCACCCCTATTGGAAAGCCAACCCATATAGTTATTTATTTTTCACATTCATTGTTGCTTTGAAAAAGGTTTCTAAGATATCTTTGTTTGTTTGTACCTAATTAATGGTAATTTGTAACAATAAATTGCACAAAAAAATTACAGAAAAAATTGTACTTTTTTGATGTTATGTACTGTTTTTTCTATTGAAAATATAAATGTAATCCTTTCTCCGTTTCAAAATCAGGCAAACCTAATCTAAACTCAAGCCCTCTGCAATCTGCTAGGTAGTTTTACAAATCACCACAGATATGTGCATTCTAATATTATACTTTCGGGCATAATAATTAAGATACATTTCGGAATCCTCCCTTCTTGTGGCCTGTTCAAAGCACGCAGACATTTAGATCCTCAAGCATATATTCATGAAACTAAACTGAGTTTAAGAGCTTGTATATACATATATGAGCAAATATCAAAAATTGTTACTTTTTACGTCAAAAACATGTAAAGAAAAAGATTCCAATGCGAAATTGTATTTGAATTAAAAGATTAAAAAGATGCACTAAAAAAGTAAATAAGAATAAGTTTGGGCGAAACCGAACGATGTCCATAATCTCCCTCGAAGAATGAGAGAATAAAGTGCATAACTTTTATCGCAACGACATCTTTGGGGCAGAGCTCTCTATGCAGAGTGCAGGGACTCCGCCGTAGGAGTAAAAATTGAGTTTAATCGGGTAGCTGTAGTTACATACACAGAAGTGCCATTTGAACCCATTGCAACCCTGAATCTGCATAGCTTTTTCTTTTGAAGTTACTTTTTGCAACTTGTACATTGTATCCTATTTCAAAGGACATAAGCAGGTTCAAAACATTCAAATCTAGAAATTGCAGGAGCAGAACTGCGCAAAAAAATTATAATACTTAGTAGTAAATATCTATAGTTAAGACTTTTTAATGCAAGCACAAAAGGGGTATACGGGTATAGCGAATGGTTGAAACTGTCAAGTGCGAGTAAATCAAGTAACTTTGTACCAAAAAGAATACTTTGCACTTTCCCCGCGCATATTTAGTTACCACAAACTTTTCGCACTAGTTTTCACCAATTTCAAAAAATTTCATAATGCATGCCCCACCGCATTAGATGGCTGCCAACCGCGACAACAACAAAACTGGTGAAAACAACACCACCAAGCAACCAACCTAAGCAGAGCACAAAGAAAAAAACGAAAGAACGAAGCAGCAACAGAGCGAGCGAATGAACAGAGTATGGAAAATTATCATACTTTGTAACTTTTCGCGCATAAATTCGGCGTACATCAAAGGTTTTCACCTGTCATTTAAATGCGAAGCAAAAGAGAAAGAGTGCCAAAGTTTTGGGTGGAAAAAAAGTAAAATGTGACTACAATGTGATTAGCATTTAGGGTGAAAAGGTGAAAAAGGTGAAAGCGTTGAAAAAAAGTGAAAGAGAAGTGAAGACGTAAGAGAACGAGATATGTAAACTATTTCAAAATTAAAGCAGAAATACAGAAATTACGACTTTTATAAATGAGGTAGTATTTTTAAAGCAGGAGGTGTGAAATAAAAAGTATGTAGATTTGAAAATGTTTGGAGTTTTGAGTAGTGTTGAGAGAGAAATATTTACTGCAGTGAAAAATATTATTGCTATGCTGAAAGTTGAATACAAGCCGCCGCTGTGGCTGAGTGGTTAGAGGTGCGTAATACCATTCTGCAGGGCCTGGGTGTATCCCCCCTCGACAGACAGCAGCAAATAGCCGAGTGTATTTCTGTCACGAAAAAGCTTATCATAAAATTTATTTTCCATTCGGAGGCGCCGTAAATCTGTAGACCCTTTTATTTGGAAGAAAAATATTTGCATATGTGATTAGCAAGCATGAGCGAAAAGCAGTTTGAAGTATCCCAGCGCTGCTTACATCCTCTCTTCGTAGAAGGTTATGTGAATCAAATTTTGGAATTCAAATGCCTCTCAAGGGTTTTCGAAAGGTATTGCAAGCGATTTAAAATTGAAAATGTTTAATTCAGTAATGATCGTTACTCGAGTGCATATCGTAACTAGACACGAATAAAGAGTTACTAGTGTTTTTTCACGGCGAAAAGGGACGCGTGAAAAAAATTGACGAAAAAGGGTCGTAAACATAAATAGACTTTTACCTAGCCAAGGCCTGTCACTTCAGCACCATTCGTCAAAAACTCTTTGGAGAATTTACATAATGTCACTCCTGCAAACACAGTTGACCGCCAAGATAAGTTTACGCGTGTCTTTCTTCGCTGAAGTTTTTTAACTGTCTTTTTTTTGCCTTCAACTTTTGAGCTCGCTTCTTTATTCGTGTTTAATGACGGCATATACTACCCTATGGAATACCTTTTTACATCGGCCTAGGGTTGCCAGATTCTAAAACGGAAAAGGAGTACATTTCTATTTTCGATAGAAAAAGAACAGTACAAACATCTACAAAAAAGGAGTACAATATTTATTTTTTTTTTTTTAATACTTTTAACTTATAGGTCCACCTATTTTTTGATATTTACAACATACTGGTGTGTTGGTGAATTAATCTGAAATATTGAAAAACTCGGGAGCCACATTCCCAACAAAGGAAATAATTGGGTCGTTTTGTGCTTTACTTACTTAGTTTACAACATAACAGCAATTGTTTTGAAATGTGAGAAGAATTTTAGAAAAAAAGTTATTCTTCATAAACAAATGTTAGTCAACAATTCCTTAATGGAACTTCTCTATAACTTCTCGTAAAAAAGGCGGTGAGTGAAAAATAATGATGATAGCACATACGCTATTTACAAACATACAACTAAAATATTACGATTGCTTGCATGCACAGGACAGTAGTTTTGACAACTGCGTGGCAGACCCAGTGACAGGCAGAAAACCAGAGAACATCACACAAAAAAAGCGGAAGTTGGGCAGCGCCAACTTGGTACCAGACACCGCAAAGTTTGAACTGACTTTTTTTTGTCGGGAGGGGGTGTAAGGTTGTGCGCGGCATAAGCAATTTAAGTAGCTCGTCAGACGCAAAGGCACGAAGTGGGCCGCTAACTTCGTAGAAAAGTAAAACTACAAAAAGGATACAGATGACTGTAACTAGAAGCGAAAGTTTATAGATTGTATGTGCATGCTCGGAAATTCATTTATATAATTATGTAGGCACATATGCACATATATATATTCGGATATTTGTATGTAATGGCGTTTTAATGTTGTAGGCAGTGATGATGGTAATGACAGTGAAAATGCTGGTGAATTTTTTATTTTTTTTTGCCTTGTTTATTAGCGCGTAGTTATTTATGAGTATGCTTGTGTATTTTTACGTATGTATCTGTGTTAGGATTTTTGTGGTCGTGCTAAGAAGTTTTATGTGGCGCACACATTTGAGGTATGCGTACGGTGACCATCCGTCCTTTATTTTAAAGGACAGTTCTTTATTTTAACCCCTGTCCTTTATATATATTTTTTTTTTCAAAATAAAGGACGCCTTTTGTCCTTTATTTCTTAAACTGTCCTTTAAATCGGCTCTGCTTTTTCAGAGATAAATTTTTAAACGCGAAATATGAAAAATAAAAACGTCCCTTATAAAATACCTTTAATGAAAACCTTCGCCATTTTGTTTCGCACCCCACTTAAGGGTTTCTGTTTAATCGGTAATCTTTGTGCAAACTATAAAGCACAGGGAAAGTTGTGCCCAGGATCGTCTTACACGCTGAGTTTTCAGTTCCACTGAAAGAGAACAATAAACCCCCTGCAGCACAGTGGTTCAAAGCTGGCATTTAGTGTTCTTAATTCACTGGAGCCTTCATTTTTCACTCAATTTGATTCATTCTTATTTTTTTTTTTTATGAAAGCTTACGATATTTGCAAGAGACCAATTGAGCCTGATTTCTGAATTTTTATTTGATTATATTAAATTTTTTAGTGCAAAATGCAGATAAAGTAGCAAACAAAAAAAATACACGAAAAAAGTTTTGAAATGCTATAAAAAAATATTCACCAGAATAAATATTTTTTTTGGTTTTTAGTAAAAATTGGTTGAAAAATTAATTTTTGGGTGCATTATGAACATTAAATTCCAATTTTGAACCACTGTGTGTTGGCTTGCTGACGGGCCTATGCAGACGTTTGGAGCTGAATTGCATCGTTGAGCAACAAGTTTCCACATCAGGGCTTATGTCATCGGTGTTGCTAGCGTTCGCTATCCTTAAGCCCTGAAGTTGAAAACCGATGTCTTGGGCAGCTCAAAACTCCTGGTCTACAGCGGCACTCCTGCCCAAAGTAACTTTTCCATCATCGGAGCGACTCGTCATATGGACCCCTCCTCCCTGGAACTTTATGTCTACTACCCCCGCTCGAAAAAAATAATCTATGTATCTAAATAAGCACTCACCTACATTCAAGTTTAAAATAGCACACACAAGTATACCACAACCAAATAAATTCGAAACATGGCGTATACTCGTTTCTACGTCAGTCAAGTGGTGAGGCGTTGTTTTTCGTACGTTTCGAGCTTTGCGACAAACAAGTGGCAAAAACTGGCGCTAAAATAACAATTGAAATTTTATTGCAATGCAAAGAGCAAAAAGTTATAATGGGCATAAATTGTTGCCACTGCAGTCGGATAATAGCGTGGGAGAACTTGTGTGCCTATGATTGTACATATGTACAAATAAGAGTACCACTTTTGTAAGAAGAAAGATAAATAGGCTGCGGTTTTGTAGCTTAATCTGCAAGGGTATCTCAAATGCGAAAAAAGGGAAAGTTTTCAACATAATTGTAGGAAATTTATTTGTGGATAAGAAGTTAGTGTTTTTCATACACTGCAGTAAGAATGTTTCGCTCTTTTATTTCTTTCTTTCTTTCATATTTACTAAAAACTTTTAGCAATATGTTGCGGTAATAATAATATTAATTTAAATGGGTATAAATTGATAAATTTAAAATTTCTTGGGCCAGTTATTCTTCTAAACTTGTAAAGATTAATATGTATCACTCAAACACGGCTTCCGCCAATCATTTTCTACGTCTAAACAAGACCGCCGTTATACTCCTGATCCAACAGTTATGGGTCAGCAGTAGATATTTTCTGAACCCAGGTCTATGAACCAGGTACATAATAGCTGTTAGTTTTATAGCAAAAACGTTGCTCCATAACAGTTATTAGATAAGAAATATTTTTTATTTCGTCTATAAGAGTTATAACCCGACGTTTGTTTTTTACGTTGTCTGATAACTGTTATGCAGGAGAAATATTTTTTCCGTTGCAAAATTGGGATATTGATGAAGATGGAGGTAGAGAATAAGATAAAATTGACGAAATTAAAGTGAGAGAGTGACATAACTCTTATCAGATAACGTAAAAATTAACATTATTACTACTCGCTCCTTTCCATATTGCCTTTAAATTTACTATGGATTATCCCCTAATTTAAATTTGGCAAAAATAGTAAAAACAGAAGTAATCGAATTTGATACTTTCTTTATCTTATGTACTGGCGAATACGGTACGTGCTCTTCGAGGACACGCTTTATAAACTTGTCAAGGTTTTTAGTTCTGCTTGAAAGACGCTGTAGGAAGGTCATGCCCTCCAAGATTCGGTAAAGGCAGATGAGAAACATATTTGGGGCACCGCTCCATTGGAGTACCAAAGCCACGAGGCCGGAAACTGAACTGGAAACGGGTAGCCCATCCTAAGGAAAAAAGTCTGTTGGGGAAGAACAGAGGATTTCACTACCCTCTCCGGAGAGCTATGTACGTCACCAGGCATGAGCGATAAATTCTAACCAAACCTACCCCGAAGTCTCATGGCACCTGGACTAGCAGCATGTATCCAAACAACGCCAACTCATATCATACCTAAGAACTTAAGTCCCATCATTCTGTGTTTGTTTCTGCTGAAGAAGTTGGGTATACTAGTTACCTCCGTATGATAAATAAGATTCCTCGAGGTCTTTCATCTTAAATTCTTCTTGCACTTGAAAGCTTTGTGCAAACCGTCCTGAATATAATTGTAAAATATATGGAGGAAACCATCGCCCATAGGGTCCTCAAGGGGTCTATGTACAACGTGCTGCCGGAGATTGGTATTCGTAAAACAGGGATGATCTTAAAATTTCTCTGCGACAGAACATACAAGGCTGAGCTGGGCAGTGCCCTCTTGTATGCCGCAAGTTGGGTTGCTTACATATCTGCACTAAATCGTGGTCGTTAACTACCTGAGGGCAGTAGCGCTGACAGGTAATTGCCTATGCAGACGACGTGGCTCTTCTGATTATAGGTCGATTTCGGGATACCCACAACGTAGCATATAGTTAAGGGCTGCCTAACGTCGGTGACTAAATGGGTCGTTAAAACCTAACCATTCAATCCGAACAAGACAGTACTGCAAGTACAGTAAAGGGAAGTGTGGCGAATACCTCCAACAACGAATAAAAGTTCAAAACGGCCAACGGTAGAATGATGGAATGTTCCATGAAAGACTTATATGCTTCGATGTCGAGAATCCTAAACAAGTATTTTCTGGAAATTTAAAGAAACGTATGGACTTAAACTCAGGGCAACGCAGGAAAAACAGGCGCTACAACAGAGTACAAGGATTTTAGTTGTACAACAGAAAATTATGTGTACAGCGTTACGAATTAGCAAGCTACGGAAATAATTACCAAGTGTTCAGCTGATATTTTGAAAACTGTTTGGGGTACAACAAAGTTAGTTGTACGGTGATTTGATAATACAGTGAAACGAACTCTAAGGATTTAGGAAATCCTCAATTTATTCAATTATCTTTTCTACAATGGTTGAGTCAAAATGATTCAATTTTCATTAAAATTGAAAAATTTCTATCATTGGTTCAAAATTACCCAAAATATTGAAGGAACCGGTAAATTCAGAACACTGCAGAAAAGGTATACTCGTTACAATATGGCAAAAAAGTCCTCAAAAGGACTGCTGTTGCCAGACCTAAAATTTCAAAATTACTACATTCAAAGACACGAAAGCCAAAATATTTAAATGTATCGCCCTTAAACAATTTCACTCTAAAAGAACTATCCTTCAAACGTTAAAGGAGTAAAAAGTTTAATT
Source organism: Rhagoletis pomonella (assembly GCF_013731165.1). NCBI lineage: Eukaryota > Metazoa > Arthropoda > Insecta > Diptera > Tephritidae > Rhagoletis > Rhagoletis pomonella. Next base: position 36,292,240 of record NW_023458561.1, read on the forward strand.
TTTCTGAAATCAAATAAAAATAAAAAATAAAATTTAAGCCCAGAAGTTTTTGATCGAAAAATCGGCCAGCGCCCGAATATGGGTTAACCCATTAATTCGTAATCAAAGACTTTCCCTATTGTAGTCAAGCATCAGAGAGGTGAATAAGTTTCTTAATAAAGCGTGCTCATTCACAAGTATGCATAGAGTCTTACTGGTCTCACGCCGGTGACCTGCCGCCATCATATGCTCGTTGTCAATTACCGCTCGACTAGTACCCTTTGCTTATGAAAAAAATAAAATCCAATCTCTGAAATTAATGCCCGCAATTCGCTACTTGCAGCTCACTCAAAACGCCAGGCAGCTTGTCAATGCATTTTTTTAATTTTTTGATTGATATCCAATAATATATCACAAGCGAAAAAAATTCCAGGCCAACTTTTTCAGTACTGTCAGCAGAATTTATGAAAATGGAGGGCATTCAATGCTAACTACATATGTATGTGGATAAGCTGGTTCGAGAACGATATGCTTTTATGATTACGCCTTTGGCAATTCGTGATTTAATGACTCAGCCATTATTTTTTTTTGTTAAATGCTTACGAATAAAACGGCATACAAAAAGTTGAAAAAAAAACGCTATCAGCGAACTGCTTACATTCACATATTGCCCTAAGTTAAAAACCATCGAAAATGAGTGAACACATCACAATATGGCTGAATGCTCAATGACGTAATTGATGGGCTAGTGAATTTTCCTGTTGAGATAGAAATAATGCTTTCACTGCTATTTCCAAAAATATCAAATTTATTGGAAATATTGCTTGGCAAAGAAAACTTAACAAATTAATCTATACAAAAGGTGGATGGGTATTTGAAAGCAGTGCAAACGTGCGTGAAGGTTAAGAATTTATCAACAAAAAAAAAACAGCAACAATTGGAGGGTTAGGCTAGGTTGTATGGAAATAATAGCGGAACAGTTGATCTAGTCAAATACGCTCTCCTCTTCGATAACACTAAAAGAATGGGAGAACGGGTAAAAGGAAAATAGATTGAATGGCGACGCTCATGCGTCGGTGGGGAAAAATGCTGCTGTGCCTACAAGTCCCGAAAGCAATCGGTTTCTATTGCAAAGCCTCCGACGAGCTGACTGACTGTCCAGTAGGAGGCCAAATGTACTAAACAGGGTCTCCTCGCCTTTTTTTTATCCGATGACGACTACTCAAGAGTGCCCTATCTTGCTGGTTCAACGGCCTTGCAGTTTCCTGTAACATCGCTAAATATTGGAAACTATATCAATTTTCGAGCATGCATATCGAAGACCTAATGTGCTTAATTTCCGCCTGTTTATCGGAATATATTTCACATGTTCAAATCCTTGGCTAGTATTAAAATCGTAAGCACCCGCTCAGCTAATGCTCTTTCGATGGTTGCCTCCGCTTGGAAAGAACTACCGTAGCTTGGTAACCTACCACCAAAACTTCAATGGAACTTTGCTCCATCTGTAAATAACTTCACTGGGCGCTCATTTCGAAAAGTGCACTCCGTTCGTGGATCGTGGATTGAAGTAGTTATGGCAAAACCAGCATATAGTAAGTATGCAATAGTTTAAAATGGCCGCGAATTTCCGGAGCGCCTGCAGTTAGAAGCAATCTGTGGCCAATGCCTTTTAGTTTAAGCGCCAGCAAAGCTAGTCAGTGCGGTATTTATCGTGAATGTGTATAAAGAAAAAACATCGGATTGTATATTTAATATGTCGATTTTCGCTCAAGATAACACAGACACCGTTTATTGACCACTGGAAAGGGGGATTCTATACTTCCGCCTAGACACCAAAGCAGTCTACCGATGAATCTAAGATGGAGCACGGAGTTATAGCAAGCATTTTCACTCATTCTTGGAGTTAAGAAGTTCAAATCAACTGCCTAACTATTCGACTACTTTCAAAACGAACTCGGGCGGCGATTATGGCTCTGGCATTTTTTACAGAAAGGCGAACTTGACTAAGTAGTGAACAAATATTTTGAGTAGAGCTTAGTAAAGGGTTTTCTTTCTGTAAAAACTTTACCAGAAATGAGGCTGCTTACGACTTAGCCAAGGATGGTTTCCCTTTTGTCTTAATTGAAGGGCCGATCTCACCACCAATCGGAACTCTAAACAGAGATTTTTTTCTCAGAAATAGTCTCGTAGTTGGCGCATGGTGGTATACCAAAGTTACACCCTCAAAGTGCATACAGCTTGATAGAGAATCACAGACCTGAATTTGCAATTAGTGGTTCTGTTTGGGCAGTGGACGATTAGCCTTTACAGGAAAGAGTGGATCAGCCTCTTTTCAGATGTAAAAATTAAATGGTCGGCAGGAATAGACTACAAGCATTTCTACTTGATACGAACATTTACAATACATATATTAATTTTGGTAAATACTGATGTTGCTGTGCAAAACCGATAAAGCCCAATCCCAGGCTGGGAATCCACGAATGGATGCAGCTATAAATGTCGAGTAACCATAGGACTATAGCACCACCGTAAACCAATTACGCCTCTTACTTTAATCGGCGATGAGATTCAGATTACCGTCTGAAGGATTAAAAATCTCCAAACTTATTGGAATCGTCGTACTATGCACGCTGATGTTAAAATAATTAGACACGGTGGGAATAGAATGCTTCATTTAGGGCCTCAATCAGTCGTTGGCTACTCACTTCTTCCTGACGTATGGAAGTCTGAGAGAGTGATTTTTCTAGTAAAACATGGCAAGTTGATCGACAGATGGAACTTTTATCGACTGATATTTAACTGTTATGTTCGCAGTACTGCAGACAATTGCGGGAATCCTAGAAGTCATTCCTGTGGAGTTTTTCTTAGATATGTAGGCTCTCGAAAAAGTGGCCCCCCCAGAAGTTTGAAGCGTTTTTCTAGGGGTCTTAAGTACTCGCAGAGGAAGTGCTGGATCACTTCATCGCATGGAAAACAGTGAAGCTTTTAATAGATAAGCGCATCAAGTACGAAAATAACGGTTTTTTTAGTATAAAAAAATTGAGGGTTCAGGAACTCTACGGGACCTAATTTCATGTTGTACTCGACCATTCCTACAACCTACACTAGGTTTTGTTTCAGATGTATTTCGTGACTTTTGTAGAACCATGTAATTGCAGACTAAAAAATCTCGCTGACCATCGAGACGAATTTCTCCACGACCCGTATGGATAAGTCATCTGCATACGCAACGATCTTAGTGGCTTTCGATGTGTGAAGAAGGCATTGGTTTAGCAGGAGGTTCCACAACTGGGGAGACAAACTCCTTTGAGAGTTATCGCGTGTGGCTGCTTTCTTACTTCTGGATGTCAAACCAAAATTGTTAAAGACGCTTTCCACGTCCAAAAAGGTAGCCAGCATGAATTCCTTGTAGTATAAAGTTTGCACCATGCACCTAACAACCTCGAGCAGGACTGTTTCAACTGATCTACCTTTGCGGTAGGCATGTAGGACCTCGCTGAAGCTCTCGGGCATAAGGTGTCTGAAGACTCAAAAGACTTTGGTTTGTCTTTAGGAGAAATTATGAGAAGCTGATAGGTCCGTGTTCCCTGCTTTAGGAAAGAAGACCACTCTTATCTTACTTCTTGGTTTTTGTGTATAGCTAAAGAGAAGACTCGCCCTTTTCCCATAACTTTAATGCAATCTAACCCGGCTTAAGTACCACTACGACTTCCGTAAATTCCCCAGTACCACCATCGCGCTTACGGCGCTATAAACACTCGGAAAACTTGTGACTTAACCTTTCTGTTAGATTAGAAAAAACTAACGAACTTTATGTGGAGAGGCCATTGGACCAAACTTAAATTTAGGTGGCACAAATGTACCACCACTGTAGTGGTACGTTTGTATGACGAAATATTTGCATACATTTTGTATGGGGTTTGTTTCTAATTTCAGTTATTTCCATAGCATGGCATCACTGAACGACTAAAAATATATCTACGATCAAAGATAACGAGCAAAGCATCGAATACAAACGCGAATGTTTCATTGCGAAAATTGCGTATATTTAAATTGAACTCCCCCTGGCACAAGAAACAAGCGATGAAGAAGCTAGGGACCCACGAAAAGCTACGGCGTATCAACGTAGTAGTCCCATGGGGGGAAGAGTTTTATAGGGACACTTGACAGCAGTGCTCTGCCACAACGCCTCTGAAAAAAACTGTTAAGGCATAAACATAGCCAATTCGCTGAACTAATTTCGCAGGCAAGTGCAATGCCGTCGGGTGATATTTGCTGCAACATTTCGTCAAAATAAGAAATCAAAAATATAAAAACTTAAGCAAGGAGATGATTTCCCACATTTCTTCCGACGAAGTTCGCTTTGCGATTTGATGCTGTTTATACTTTTACACCGTATGATCTTGGCATCAAAAATCATGTGTGGCAGTATAATTCCATACAAAATACATAGTGGTACAATTGTATCACCTCTTTGTTCATTAAGCTGGCAAGAGGTGCTTCGCACATAAGTGTTGGAGTAATGCTAGTTTTAATTACGCTGCTAGAAAAGGTGAAATTTGTTGTACTGAATATCTAAGTCTGACATCGAGTTTTCAATTTCATTATCAAAGCAATCAGAAAAATTATTTGTCACACACCTTCTTGCCATGTGTCCATTCAGTAGTAAAAGAAGTTAAGACGCTACCTTATTGTGTATATGTATTTCATAATGCCGCCCATTTATAAGCTTTCTCGTATTTCTTTTATTACTTTAATTTTTTATTTTGCGCTTCAATTTTCGCTTAATTTACACCTGGAGCGCTTTTTAACTGGTCGACTTTTTTGCACATTATTGATTACCGTCGATTAACTTACAGGCTGACATTTATTGAACGCATATTTTTAGACGTCAGCACCAAAATTTATTATAGTCGTGCGACACGAATATTCATGTGCATCATTGTGTGCTGTCATAAACAACACATTGATGTGGTGGTGACAAATAACTAGAAATACCAAAAACAAAGTGCTCGTAGTAAAAGTAAAAATAGAAGTTGAATATAAACAAATGTATGGAAAGTAAAATGATACCCAAATTGTGAATATTTGTGAAATATTACCGCCATTATTAATACGTTTGGCACCAGCATCATACACTATATCGACGCATATATATATTCGTATATTGTAAACAATTTTCAAACATTCACACTCATTCTACTCACCAATACATATGTACTTTCCTTGGTATCATGCGCCATTGCTTCCCTGCAGTAAAATTTAGAGCCAGTCTAACAAAGCGCTCGCTCCGAACTACATATATAAGAACTAGCTCTGAACTAGTGCAAAACGTATGTAGAGCAGGACAGTTGAAACTTGCGGTGGAAATGTGCAAATGCTCACTACTCGTACAATACGAAAGTAGCTCAGCGAGAAGACCTCAGTTGTGAGTTTTCAAAATTAACGAATTTAAATTGTTGCTTGCAGCTTACAATATTTTTTATTTTAACAAAAATTTTTTTTAACAAAAATGAAATCTTTAAAAGAAAAGAAAAAACGAAAAAGATATCCACAAATCGAATCTTTAAAACGTTCTCCTATAAAATAAACTGTCCAAAACGGAACCGGTTAAAAGCAATTGCCACCGCCAATGGCATCGCCGTATAAAACTAGACAGCTGACAGCATTGCTTGGGTATTGAGCTAAATAGTACTAGTACTGTCGGCAAAACGACTAGTTCTACGATAGTTCTGAGCTAGTCAGATTTTCTGCACAGTTTCTACCCGCACGCGTATCCACTTCCTCGTTTGCTTAACGCCTCGACACACGATGAATGCCATCATAAAGTCGTTAATGTTGTGCAATGTGTTGGCAACGTATCGAAGTTATTTATGTTGCATGATGCTGATATGTTTACTGCCACTTGCTGTTGCTGCTGATGCTGCTGCGTTGGCTGCATTTGTTGTTGTTAATGTTGTGTTTTTCCTTTCACTCCTGTGAATGCTTTGAGAGCTTTGAATGTTTTGACTACGTACATCGACTTAACTGGCAGCTTTGACTGTTTGTTTGTTTTTGTGTTTGCAGCTTTCGAATCACGAATGTGTCGACCAGCTATGTGCTGTGGCACATTTGCGCTTTTGTTGTTGCTAATGTTGTTATTTTCACTGTCACTTGTGAAATGTACAGCAAAATTTAAATAAAGTCATAACGATTTATCATAAACCCAATGGAGTGTAGACATTGTACGTACATATATTTTCTCACAGCCCTGCTTCCCTTCTACTCGACCAGGAATTGCGAATGCATGGTAAATTGGCTCCCATACATATTACACTACGCTTATTTAGCTAACTTGTGTAACTTCAATGGCTAAATTTTGAAATGCGGGACATTTCACTTTGTGTGTGAAGGCGTTGGGCCAGAGATTGGCTTCATTTATTTATCTTGAATTTAGACAAATTGATGTTAAAGTAAGTAATTTTTAAGTAAGTGTTTCATTTAGGGCGCAAACCTACATACATATTTTGGATTTTAAGGTTGTTGAAACGTTTATTTTTCTGTAGCAGATACATGAAAAATACCGTAGTTCTGTTTCGTTAGATTTGGCTTGAGACTTATTGCTTGAGCTATATTAAAAAACAAGAAAAATCCACGAACTTTCGTAAAAATCTCGTGCTTTTTCATTGGATTACTCAGAAAGGTTTTAAGTATGCAGTTTTGTAGCCCATACAATTTGTAAGTTTGATGTAGCTAGGACTTACCGTTGATATTTGTAAATTTTTTTTTTGTTGAAGATGTTGGTCTTTTTCTTCATAAAAAAAAATCGTGTTTGCATACATACTTCGTATGAACGAAATAACTGACACCGTCAATAAAAAAAAATCTCAAAATATCAACTGTATGTCCTAGCTACTTCATACATGCACTTTATTCTGTTAAAATTACATGGGCCACAAAGCTGCATATTCAACGAAATCTAATGAAAAAGCTAGAAATTTGTATGAAAGTTTGTAGAATATTTTTATTTTAATATTGCACAAAGTTTAAATCTTGGGTTTATACGTGGTTTGTTATAGAATAAATTATATTTTTATAAAAAAAAATAAAATTTAATTATGAAAAATTAATAGTCAAAACTTTTTTTTAAATATTTGTTCTGGATAATTATATCCGTTTAACAAATAAACTATACAGATTTCTTTAACATTGACTAGTTTTCATAACTTTATTTATAACATTATTACAAAGTTATTGAAGGAAACTGCAGGGCCGATGAGCTAGCCAGGAAAGGTATCGATCTACCCCTCTGTGAAAACAGGGGCACTATTGGGATACCCATGGCAACCTGCAAATTATAACCTCGAAATAGCATGATCCAAGAGGCCAACAGGTCATGGCTAGAGGAGGGCACTTGTAGAACAACCAGAAAAAGACGAAAGAGTTGCTGTGCCTCTCAAGAGAGATACTGCGAAGGTCACGGCTTGTGTAACCGGTCATTGGCTATTTGGCAGGCACTCTTCAATTTCCTCCCACGAATATTACAGAAGTTGCAGAGATGAGGAAGAGGAAGAAACCGTAGAGCACTTCTTCTATAGTTGCCCAGCTTTGGCCAAGAGGAAAGTAAGCTTTTTAGGCAGGCTCTTCTTTAGCTCTCTTACGGAATTATCACGCGTAGGAATAAAACCAATTCTACGCTTTATTAAGGCCTCAATTTGGTTCTCTGAATGATAGTCACCGAGGTTCCCGTGTTCTGTAGTGGTACCACAATGGACTTTCAAAAGGTCTAAGTGAGTTGGTAACTTGAAGCGACTGCCACATCAACCTAACCTAACCTAACCAAATAACGTAGTAGTAAGTGCAAGCATCAACAATATCTTTGATATAAATACATATGTACATGTGTGCATAAGCACATAATTAGGAGAACCCAAATATCAAAAATCAACAGCTCTATGAAAACACTCAAGTACTTGCAAGCACAGTACACTGCTTTCGGATACTTTTCAGTCGATGTAATTGTCGCTTGCAAAGCAAATACTACTTTTCTTGCTATTGATGGGTTTTTTTACTCTCGCATACTCCAAGCGGTTTGTGTTTGCCCGCACTCTACAAGAGCATGGAAATATAAAGAGAGTAGGTAATTGCGCTGCTAGCAAATGGCTTGTTGGGCGACTCAAATGTATCAGTGTTTTAATACATACACGCTCAAATATATATATATATATATATATATATATATACATATATATATATATATATATATATACACTGATACATCTGAGTCGCCCAACAACACATTTTTTTTTTCTTTTACTTTGGGTGGGTTTGATTTTTATTTTTGTAATTATTATTTTTCTGATTCTTCACGATGGGACTTTTTCCTAATCAGGGCTTGCGATCACCAACTGATCTTTGGCGGATACTTTTTGTGTGGTGGATCTGAGCGAATAGAAACTGGTCGCTAGCTCGGGAGACTCGGCGATAACGAGGACTGTTCCTCTTTTTACTTGCTTTAGGTTTTTGGCTACATATAGAAATGTAATAATTATGAGGCGCATCGGGTGGAGCGTCGAAGAGCACACGTGCTGCTGTAAAAAAAGGGTACTTCCTTAATTGCATTGATTTGTATGCCAATCTACGTACATACATAGGTATACACACGTGTATATACATACGTAAATAGATAGGTGTTTTTGCAAAAATTTTTATAGAATGAAGCGAAGAGAATAATTACCTCATCTAGATATGTATATTATTATGTCTGTACTGGAAATCTAAAAGAATTCTTTTGATGGAAAAATCACTTTATACTTTACTCACTGCTTACATTTTTATTCCTAGAAAAGGAGTTCGAAGCACCTTTAAAAGGCGGTGTAATAAAAAAATTTCGATTTAGATTTTGTCTACTTGACTAGTCGCGGAACTGAGAAACTAGGTGTCTTTACACGCCGAGCCCAAAATGGAAAAGGAAGTAATTCTCTGCAGTGATACTCTCTATAGTTATTTGAAAATGAGTTTTTTAATAATGACAAGAGGTGTCTCAAAAAAAAATCCTCCTAGCTGGTGAAGGTATGTTATTGCTAGTAAAAAGCCGTCACACAGTATATTTGCATGAGGAGCTTGAAAACATTAAAGACTCATCAGCAAGCTTTTGAAAGCTGTGAGAGACTGCTTTATTGCCAAGGAAGGCATTAATTGTCCTACAAACCATACCTTCTTCTTTTATCTTCATAAAATTTTAAGGAGTGGCTTATATGTAAGTATCTTTTTATATTGCAAATGGTTTTCTTCGGCAAAAGAAAAAAAGCAGCTAGAGCGCTCGATGGAGCACCTTTCACTATCTCTACGTAAAAAAAAAATCAGTTAAATTTTCTCATTCTTTGTATTTGGCATACAAATACCACTATAATATCATCTTGTGACAGCTGGCTAAATCAAAACATTAAACTATGCTAATAAGCTTCATGTGATTAAAATAACAAATGTACAACTAAATCGATAAATAATTTCGTGATGTTCATGTTTGAGTAGTCGCACAGTGGTCAAATATGAATACATTGTTGGAGTTCTACAATCCTTAGCAAACAGAAATATGTTTTTGAGAACGCTGGTTAAATCATAACTTACTGTTCCCCAGCTCTTCGCAACTAACTTATTTTAAACATAGCAACAGAACGATTCAATCTATAGTAACAATCGAGGGTGAAGTATTAGATTCGTATAAATGGCAGATACTCTAGCCAAGAGCATGGTTAAACAAAAGTTGCTGGATTTAATAGATCTCTTAATCGGATTTCAAGTCCATTTCCGAAATTACTGTGTCGAGAAAATACTAGATACTTTCCAAAAAAAAAAAACATTTAATATGGACGTAGTTTCTCCAAAGAAAAACCACGTATCATTTAAAATCCAATTCGTTTGAAAGATTTGTATTTATTGCGAAATATTTCCGAATCAGATTTTTTATTTTATTTAAATAAAATCTTAAGTTTAACATTTTTTTATGTAAAACAATTGTTAAAATGGTTAAGTTGGGCCAATCATATATATTTTATCAGTTTAAAAACATTTCTACAAAGTTAGAAATTCTCTAAAACAATTCTAATCATAATTCTACATTAAAAATTTTACGCTTTAGATTCTACGATAGTTAATACGTTTTGTGAATCCCCTATTTTTTTACATTTTTAATTTAGTTTAATTTTAATTTTAAGATTTTATTGTTTAAGGGCTGTTCCAGCTCACAAGAAAAATGAAAAATTCATTGACACACAAGAAATGGAAAAGAAATTTGCTTCTTTCAAATTTTCTTAAATAAGTTTGCAGCTCTGAAGAAAAAATTGCTCGTATACATATTTATTTCTTCACGGAAACTTACAGCAAAAGAAAAGTACTATTTCAAGCAACTGAAGTAATGGAAAACATTTCTTGTAATTTTTAAAAGAAAAATACTTTTTTTTTAGTTTGATTAAATTTATAGAAACTTTTTCATTTAGTTTTTCTCTTTTTTATTAAATCTTTTTTATTCAACAATTTTATTCAGCTTGACGCCGCTTTTTTATTAAAAACTATTGTGAAAAATTAGCAATAATCTTTTTCAATTAAATTTTCCTTTCGTTTTTAGATTTTGTTTTAAAAATATAAGCATATTTTTGCATTTTTTTTAGTACTATCATTTTATCATTATTTTTGCATTTATGTATTTATTGCTTTTTTCTAATTAAATTTTTAGATTTTAAATTTTTTCAAAGGAGCAAAAATATATTTTTTCACATAAGTTTTAAAAATACTTTCGTTGTTTGTTTTATTTTCATATTATTTTTATTATTTTCATTTTTTAATTTAATTTTCTTTGATTTATTACTTATTATTATTTTAGAAAGAAAAATATGTATAGTTCTATAATTTAATTTAAAAAATCTGTTTGCTAAAAGCGATAAGCAAAACGCTAAGGCCTCCTCTTTAGCAGAACTTTCAATTAGTATTTCAAGTATTTCGAAAGACAGCAAAGAGCTCTTGTCGTTCGAAAGACTGTGGTGAGTTGTGGTGTGTGGTGAGGTATTTTCAAATCGGTCAACTTAATATGAATATTTTTTGGAAATGCTTATTTTGACGAAAGTGTCAAAATTGTTATAAATCCCAAGGAAAAACTGTTCGGATTTGTTTTATTTTTTTTGTGGAGAGTGATGCACCCTAATATATAATATACATATACTAATTTCAGTAGCCATTTGCATGCAACCGTTTGTGCATACATACTTATGAAAATGAAAACTTACGTAAACATATGGTGATTAGTCGCCGCCAAGCAAATCATACAATTATGCGAATAGATTTTCTTGGAAAATAATGAAGAGATAATTTCTTCATTTCAGCTATAAATTGCCAAAATACATATATCCCGACTTGTCAAATCCTAAGTCAAATAACAAATGCCTGGTGAATGATTTAAAAAATAGCTACATTTATCCCAACATTTTACCTGCAGCGAAAGAGAATAATTGTCTGCTTATAAACATGAGTGATTATCTGATTAATTTAATATCCAAATATCCTAAGTGAAGCAGAATATGAATTTGATATGAAATTTATTTTTAAGTATACATACATACATCTTAGACATTATTAAATAGAACAGCATTAAATCAACTATGAATTTAGAATAAGTAATACAAAGTAATAAGCGATTAATTCCAAGAACAAATAATGGGGAGTGTCTATTCGCACTTTACCAGTGTCACCAGTGTCGCCAGTGGTACCAGTGTTACCAGTAATAAGAGCAAGACGAGGACTACGTCTATATTTTTAGGTTTTTAGCTATTTATATGCAATAATTAAATATAATTTTTTACCTTCTCTGGTCATTAAAAATTACTGAATAATTCGAAAAACTCCTTTCCACATCCGTAGATATAGTTGGACAAAATTTAAACTTAATTCTTCGATAAGTCTACACTCCTACTTGCGGGGCCAATAAATAACATATCCTTAATATTAGCAATTGCCAAAGCCAAGGTTTCTGGCCAAAATACTTCCAAGTTTTTTTGAACATACATTTGTGTTTGTGCTCTTTCACAGTTGTCACAATTTTCAAACTGTCACATTGTTTCACGAACCTATCGTCTCTTTTTCGGTGAAAATCTATGAAATATTGCCAAATATGCAAAAATATGCACTTAAGTCGAATATAAAGCAAAAACCAATAAAATTGCCAAAAATATGCAAAATAAGCTTCTTCAAGCATTTGCATATTTTTGCCAGCCCTGGTAATAAATAAATATCTGCATTTCCCATTGCAGCAACTTACGAAAAGTGCACATGTTCATCTCTGTTATTATAACCCACACCCAATAATCTATGTACTATATAAACCCTGCTTTACATATATGTATATATTAGTCTTTGTGGTAGCCTAGAGTCAATATATAACAACATCAAAACAATATTAGTTAAATGCTACTACCCTTAATTATATTACGCAGGCTTTCACTAATCACATGCTATTGTTAGCATGCAAATTCTCAAAGGTAAACAGGCATACATTAACATAGGTACTATATATGCATGTATTTTTGAATGCATGTATGTATGTATGTATATACAAATATGTATATCGTGTAACCAAACGTTAGCAAATACACTAATATACCACAGTTTAGTTATCGAATAAAACTGGTCTTTCAGTTAGAATATATACAACTGCATCTTAAAATTCATTATATATTTTGTTTTGTTGAAACCGCTAACAGAATCACCGATCTTGCTCTTAAATATAATTAAGCCCTCTTTGGAGAAAAATTTTTTGATATACGTAAATACTAGCGTGATTTACTCGATCCAAACGGTTAAGGGAAGCCCCTAAGTAATTTTAAAATAATGTCCTTGGTTATTTGGGGATGAAATTTAAAACGAAGAACGGTATATAAATAAATAATCTATCACCCAAAATTAATTTTACCAGTCCCGTAATTTTTATATGTTATTTCAAAACATGAGATTTTCAAATATGTTATTATTATTATTTTTTGTTCAAGTTTGAATTTATTTCATAAAATTTTAATATTTTGGGAAAATTACCAGATCTGGAATAACGGTACAAAGGTTCATAATCTATGACCCCAAATTAAGTTTACGAGCCTCGGCGTTTTTATGTGTTGATTCAAAACTTGATATTTTACCTGCAGTGTAATCGAACCATGATTCAATAATAAAAGGTTTGCTCGGAAAACAGTTTTCTCGCTCCCTCTAGACAAAATCAGCCCCCTTAGTGTTCGTGTGCAACCTGTTGTAAGTGAGTTGAGAGAGTGTCAAAACTCGTATGTCACTAATGAGCAAACCTTTAATTATTGAATCATGTAATCGAACACCCTGCTGACATCAATCAAATGATCCCAAACATCGTACAGTTTCCTAAGTAAAAATACTATCAGCTGATTACCTAGAAAACGCATACAGCTGTGATCACCTGTTTTTTGCATTTGCATATTTTACAATTTCTTTCAATTATATTACAATTTCTTTCATTTCTATTACAACTTATTTAAAATACACTAACACACTGAACCAATAACACCAATACACTAAACAAAAACACACCCACACCCTGCCAAATACACATCTACAGCCTGCCAGGAAAAACGGTTAGAAGAAGAGTTACGTTACTTATGGAATTGTACGATGATTTCAAAAACAGAGAAGCCTAAACATCTGGACTAGAGTTTTCTTAGGGAATAGAGAACCACCCTTGTTGGGCAGAAATGTTAGTTTTCGTCCGATTTCGATGAAATTTAGTTTTTGCTCTTTTTTTGTTGGGATCCCTTAAATGTAAAATTTGGGAAAGATTTGCATAGTATAACATTGAAAACTCACAAAAGTATGGGCCCATAGTTAAATGTGATAGTATTTGGGATAATTTAATTCTTAATTTAAGTTCCCAAAATTTTGGATGATTTCTCCATCGTTCAAAACATTTTTGGCGAAATTACACAAACAGAAACTGAAAAGCAGAATGTGATAAGAAGTGGTAATTAGTACATAGTAGTATCGCCCAGTTGTCAAAATTCGACATCTTTTTTTATACACTTTTGAATTTTACCTGTCACCAATACTAACTCCTTAATGCGACTTACTATTTTGAAGTCCACCAACATAATTTATAGCGAATTTATAAGAAAACTTAAAATCGAATTAAGAACATTAATGCCGGATTGATTAATGCTAGTTCTCCCTCCAAATTTCTTCAGTAGCTTTTGAAATTAGACCGAAAAAGGAACCTCGATTTTAATTTACAAAAAATATGCATAAGTATTTGTATGTATAGATGAGATGTACATCACTGGCTAATACATCAAGAATATACCAATCCAGACTGTAAATAAGTTTTTCGATTATATTTGTCTGTGAGCCTCTTGAAGGTTAAAAACTAAATTGCCCACATCTACAAAAAATCTTTCTTTTTTCATCAGAATCGTTAACGGTTGAGAAAGTATCTTGAAGGTTTACAACAAAAGTGAAAATATCCTTCTCTAACTGGGCTACAAACAAAAACAGCTTCTCATTAAAATACAATCGCCGTTCGGAGTCGGCGTAAAACTGTAGGTCCCTCCGCTTTGTGTGACAACATCAAGGCGCACGCCACAATTTGGAGGAGAAGCTCGGCCAAACACTAACATATGTGTAAGCGCCAACCTATTATTATTATTAACTGGGCTACCAAGTTACACCTAATTTTATGTTACTAATATGTGTTCTAAAAGTGAAACAAATCTGATCATAAATATCAATACTTAGGATAGCTCTCAATCCCTGCGCCACCTATCGGCAGACAAACACACTGACCCTTCTAAAATCTTTTGCTCAAAACAACAATCACTCAATGCGATTTTAAAATCTGGGAGAAAATGGTTCGCAATTGAATGATTCTTCCGATTTTATATGTGTATAAATGTAGGTGTATAAAATTCCACAATGAGAATATTAGTTTCCAAAATCAACCACTCTTCGCCGTAAGTTCGGTATTGACAACATATGCAGCTGTGTCAAATTTCGGGACGTTAGCCTAAGTGGTTTCAGAGATAAGTGATATCAGAATTTCAGTTTATATGGGAAGTGCCACGCCTACTTTCCCAGTACCTACCATTTTTCACCGTAAGTTGGGTATTTACAATCTATGCATCTGTGCTAAGTTTAACTTCCCCAGCATAATTGGTTTTAGAGGTATAGTGGTTTTCACATTTTATTCTATATGTCAGATGGGCGTGGCATCTGTATGTAACTGAATTAACATTTCTGGGTTAGAGGAAGTTATATCCTTTAAATCGGTTTATGCTTCATTGAAATCGAGCGAGTGCCTTCAAAAAGGGGATTGCAAAATTATCTTGTGGCGTTTTTGTATATAGATGTTCGCAAAGTCGCGCAAAAAATCAAATTATATATTCGGAAACTGAATGGAATTCTCTAAAACATGCATTTAATATCCTTTTAATAATTATCTTAAACATGTTTATTTCCAAGTCAATTTTTCTATGAAAAAAAAGAAAAAAAATATATAAAATAAATGATAAATACTTTCACTTAAAGAACTGATTAGAACTGAAAAAATAGCAATTGCTATTGAACGATTAACAGCCAAACACAAATAAACTGTTAGTCAATATCGCGTGGATTCTATTTTATTTTATTTTTTTTTGTGGGTTGAGTAAATGATATAACATTTTGGGTCGCATTTGTACAAATTGGGCTTAAGTTCCGATGTTCTGTACAAATTCTTGGGATTGGGCTCACTTCATCACTGTAAAGAATTAGTCTGAGCTTAAGCTCAATTTTTATGAATGAGGCCCTTTGTATTAAGAACTTTTACTTTTGCCACCCAAGCTAGCTAGAGAGGTTTTTTCCACCAACGGTTACCATGAATTCTTTCCACCCACTTCCTTATAGGCCAAACACTGTGTGCCACTCTGTTCGACATAGCCGATGTGAGAACAGCAATAAAAACAACATTTAAAACTTCAAAAAGGCATTCGCAAAAATTGAACAAATTCTGTTCTGCTTTTTCTATTTCTATTTATTAAATTATTTGCAATTTTTTTTTTGAGTCTGTTCTTTATGTTTTGACTTTTACTTCCAATTGCATGCTTCCTGTAAAAGTAGATTTCTTCACGCGTTTAAATATTTGCACCCTTGTCTAGACAAACAGCACAGTGCACCTAATGATTTGCGTTATTTCTTTATCAGCAAGAATTGATTTATTTGATACCTTGCTGACTAAATTCATCTAGCACGTGCCGACATTTATAACTCTCAGAAAAATTAGGTAGGTATGTATGTACATATATACACTGCCGGAGCAAAGTATTGGCACAGCAAATTTTTCACAATATATGCAACAATTTTCATTCTCATATTTTTCCGCTAATAAAAATATGCTTCATTCTACACAACAACTCGCGAAAATTCAGCAAATTTTCATGAAAATTCTCAACTTTTTAATCAGATTTTCTAGAATTTTATTGAGTATGCAAATTTGTAGCCCAATCTGTTTTATAATAACAAAGTGTATGTTTTAAGTAGCTAGGAATTACCGTAGATTTTTAGCTTTTTTTCACGCAGTCTCCTCCATAAAAAAACGGTTTTCGAAAATATTTTATATGGCAAAAAAATGCAAAACACCTTCATCAAAAAAAATCATTCTCAGAAAAATTCTAAAAAATCTGATTAAGAAGTTGAAAATTTTGATGAAAATTTGCTGAATTTTTTCGAGTTTTGCACAAAGTTTAGTAACTATATTTGTAAGTTTTTATTGTTGAATGAAGCACATTTTTATACAAAATGGGCGGAAAAATATTAGAATAAAAATTGTTGCATATATTGTGAAATATTTGCTGTGCCAATACTTTGTTCCGGCAGTGTATATAATTTCACACATTTTAATACACTACTTGTGCTTTCATTCGTGCAATCATTTTTGACCTTCACTCTGCATAGCTTTCGCTTCGTTCGCCTTCACGTACAAAAAGGTCATATTATGATGTAGATAGTAACAGCAATTACCAACTCGAGCTGAAAATTTCTGAACCCTTTAGGTGGGGTATATTTAGAAAAGCTGATACTAATAAAATGTTACGAACACAAGCGTGCCTGTGTATTTGTAGATATTCATTTAAATAGAAAACTGGCCGCAAAAATAATACACTCGCCTTGTTTTAATCGAACTACTCTTTATTTCTTTGGTTTATTTTATGTTTAAAATTTTTGTATACTAGTCTAGCTAGTTGTAGTTGTTCAAACTTTGTGCAAAAGTTATAAAAATACAGCAAAATTTTACCTAAATTTCAAAATAAGCATTAAGAATTTCTGGTATGGAATTTTATAACCCACTAATGTTTCAAGTAGGTCCAAATAATAATAATAATAATAGATTGGCACTTGCACATTTGTTAGTGTTTGGCCGAGCTTCTCCTCTGATTTGTGGTGTGCGCTTTAATGTTGTCACACAAAGCGGAGGGACCTAGGGACCAAGAAAACAACTTTTTCCTATAGTTTTTACGGTGTTGCTTTGAGCACGCTACAAAATACTTTCGATTTTTAATAATTTTTTTTTTTATGGAGTTGTTTCCTTATTAAAAATATGTTTATTCGATTTGTTTTTTATATGAAAGAGAATGCCCAGCACCGCTAACAAAAAAAAAATTGCCAAAAATCATTGGTACTTTGTATCACCGATAGGCGCTGATAGAGTCGATCCTTGGGTGGGCTTAATTGAGCGAAATGTCGCAAAATTTCGCTTTAATGCGGATTGTGGCAACACGATCGTTCCCAGGGGTGAACAAACGTACATAGCATCGAGGTCCAATGCTAATAGACGTCGCAGGGCTCTACATATTTTTTGTTCACCTTGTCATCTTTTATAATATTCCCTAGGCAGTACTCGGCGACGGAGTCTCTCTCCCACTACAAATCCACAGCAATGAAATTGCGCTCCTTTACAATGCAGCTGTAGTAGACGCCGCAAAGCCCTACGTGTGTATGTGGATGGCGGTAATTTTGTCTTCACGAGGACGTCAACCAGCTGGGCACACGCACCTTTCCCATTAATCGTGCGAACATTCCAGGTGCGAGGTACTTTTTTTCATGGGAATCTGTTTTTACGTTGCGGGTCCCAAGCCCATAGCGCAACCCATTTCTGGGAGTTTTCAGTTGATACACAGAAAATATTTGGTGCAATTACCATCATCGCTTTTGGTCACTGCCTTATAAATGACGTTCTAAAACTTTCCCAACAAGCGTGGACTTTTGCACCCATTTACATTTCGGTGTAGGTCAACAAATTTGTAATTCTGTTATATGTAGATTTAACCTATTAAGATCAAAATATGACACAGATATAACGAAGTAAAGTTTCTGTTTTTATTTGCACTTAAAAAATGAACCGAAATCTAATTTACATACATATGTACATGTGTATATGAAAAATATTATACTAATTGGCGGCATCAATTGAGCACACATATCGTGGGTACCATGCCTAACTATCGAATGTGCGAAAATACTTTTTCAATTACGATGCCTAGCGCATGCATTTATAGTGATATGCAAATTAGAAAATCATCCAATTTCGAGTTTTCTTAGAAGAAGAGGATACTGGCTTTAACGAAGGGTCGAATCCCATACTTTTTCTTAATGACAGCATTTTGTAGCGAAGCTTCTTTAGCGGCGGTTGGTTGGCTTGGAGTAAATTTGCAAATTGAACGGAAATTGCACACGGAAATGGTGCAACGGAAATGGTTGGGGCTAAAGCAAGTGCTTCTTGAGTGTAAAATGTAATAGTATAATACATAGAAAAAAACCAATACAGGAATGAAGGTAAAGGTGAGTACATACATAGATGAAGAAAAGGATAAAGGCAAAGGAAAAAAAAATAAAAATAAAAAATATGTGTAAAGATAAAGGAAAAATGAAGGCCAAGGTAAATTTAAACACTTATATGTATAAGGGCAAAGGTGAAGGGGAATATGTAGATGAGAAAATTATAAACATTAAAGTAGAAACAGAGATAAATATGAAGAAAAAGATGAGGATGAGGATACCGATTAAAGTAAAGATGAAGGTAGAGACAGAAAGATCAAAATAAAGGTAATTATAGATAAAAGGATATAGATGGAGACACAGAGACTTAATCTGGGAACTATTTTGGGATCGTAGAGATTTTCGGGATTCTCGGGACTTATCAAAATTTTTATCGATTTTGTTATCGAAATTTGTATCGATATTGTTATCGTTTTTGCTATCCGTGTTTTCGGAACTTATCGATATAATAATCGATGCTTTTATCGATTTTGTTATCGATTTGGAAATTGATACTTTAAGCGATTTGGTTATTGATATTATTTATCGATTTCGTTATTGATATTTTTATCGATATTTGCGATGTTACTATCGTTTTTGTAGTCGATAGAGAATAAAGATAAAAATGAAGATAAAGGAAAACAGAATAAAAGCTTAAACAGACGGCAACGCTGACCCGGATTAACGGCGCAAGTGATCTGATCAAGATTCTACCTTGACAGACGGCAGTAATGCGGATTTACGATCCGCGAGGTCGTAGGTTCGAAGCCCACGGCTAGTACAATATTCATTTAATTTTTTTTATTCATTCAATTATAAATTCTATAATTTTTTTAAGTTTTTTTTTAGTTATTTGTCTTTGACTTTTTTAGTAAAATTAAAATCTAAAAATTCAAATTAACTAATAAAAAAATAAAAAATGCGAAACAAGATAAAACAAACGAAAATAAAATCAAGTAAAATTAAATATATTAATCAAATAAAGTTTAGAAAAAATTAAGTAACGATAAAAACAAAATTTTTTTTGGCAATCGTTCCAACCGTGGTTCGAACTTGTAACCTGCAGGCTTGTAGTACGCATTAATTCCAATAAGTTCTTATTCAATTTCAATTCGATTCCTATCTGAATTAGTATGGTGACTGAATTACCGATGAAAAGGTCCATGCTAGTTTTGTCCTTTTTCTGTATTCTACGCTCCCTGAGTTTCGGTCAGTGTTGTCATCGAATATTCCCTTGATCCGAGTTAAGCCTGGGAATTTACTCTAGGAATTAATCCGGATCAACTGCATTTAATTCCCAAGATAATTCCGAATTAGCGAGTTCATCTGGATCAACGCTGCTATCTGTTTATGCTTCAACAAGAATGTAATTACAACGAACAGGGGTAGAGGTTAGATCTAGATCTAAAAAAGACAACAAATATAACCTTAAGCAAAAGCAAATGTATGTAAGCATGTGCATATGTATGTATGTATATTGGTTATGAGACAAAATACATAGATACATATGTAATGTAAGTTTCACTTCTCCAGTGTGGCCCAGGCGCACTTATTTTTTTTTACAACAGTTTCTTGGCGCTCCTGAAAAGTAGCGACGATATGTATGTACATACAAGCAATTACAAGCTTGAAATTTTAATAAAATCCAGCATATTATGGGCTAATACGCCAATTCTGTTGCGGCACTAGTTCTCATGTTGTTGGCAAGAAATTCCTTTACTGCTCAATCGTGTACCGCGTGTGTCTTATGCTTTTCCTATCAAAACAGACGTGCAGCCATAAAACCAAAATACCACAAAAGTGATGTAAGATAACAATTAGAATAAATCCGCAAACAACTACTACAAAGTGAAGGGCAGGTTAATTGCCGTTATTGGTTTTGAACACGCATATAAGCAACTAATTTCAAGCTTACCTCTACACCGGGGCCAAAATAATTGCATATCCATTGCATGTATTTATCTGTGTACATATACAGGCTGATAAATGCACTTACACAGATCTGTCTATGTATATTGATACGCATAGGTATTTGTAATCCTAAACTCTTTGATTTGTATTGCTCTGAGAACTCACATGCAAATATGTTGTTAATTAGATTTCAAAATCAAACAAAGCATTCTTCTTAGTATTGTTGGTAACGGATTGTACTCACCTTCGCGTATACGTAACCTCCGTCGAGACGCGTCGGTAGATTTGCTGTACATAAGTATGTATGTATGTATGTATGTAGGTGGGCGAAGTGTTGCGAGAGTTGAGCGAAGCATAAATAGCGAAGCATGCAACAATGTATGCATTGTAGAAATTTATGAGGATACATGCGCTTCAAAAATATGTCAACACAGCATATGCGCGTGAGCAGCTTTTTGCACGCGTGAGTTTGTTAACGTAACAGTGACATCGAACGTGGAAAGCAATAAAAGAAAATCAAAGAAAGAATTATAAAAAAAACGAACTATTCACGCGAGCGTAAATAGTAAAATACAGTAAAATGTGATGAACTGAAGAACTGTGGAGGTGAATGCGAAGTGAGAAGCGTAGTGAACGGTTTGCTGTTGTGCACATTTACTGACTGCATACCGCACACATAAACATGTTCGACGCGCTCCTGTTGTTAAAAGTAAATCAGTGTCAACGTTGCGCGTAACGAGCTAGTACATGTGTTGACTGTTATGACATGCGTAAGCGCCGGCATATGTGCATATACATACATACATATGTGTACATCTTTATGTTCTGGCTGCCGGGTAGACACACACATTCTACATATTATAGATATACATATAAATATACATATGCATATAGTGTCACATGCGGCGCACATGTTTTTCTGGATATTTATCAATTTAAATGAATTTCTATGTGTCTACAATATCACGCATGTCAACTTAATGCATCAACGGTTAACTGCAACTTTCATGTTAATACAAACTTGATAGCTGTGTGCATACATATTTATGTATAAATGTGCATAAAACATATTGCGCATCTTTATATGTAAACATGTCGGAATATGTACAAGTCAAATATATTTCTTTGAAAATTAAGTGTGCACTGGTAGCGTATCAAAATTGTTGACATGGTAATATTAAAAATGTGTAGCATACATGCATGCATACATATGTATATGAAAATTTAATAAAATTCTTGGAAAACTCGTGAACCAATCAAAAAAATAACCTTACAATTGCCATTGTCAACTGACCGAAAGTGAAAAATTTTCCGCACACGAAATTCACAAATATTGTATTAATAAATATGAACATCATTCAATCAAAATTTACCAATGAAGTCTTTTCAGTTAGAGCCCGTATTTCTGGACTACAATATTGTTGTAGAACGGCATATCTTACTTGTTCTTCATGCATATCTAACTGGTACGGCTACCTTGAGGCAGTCAATATTTGGTTTGGCCCAAAAGCCGTTGGAATGTTTTCGTAAACATTTAATTTACACACGATTTAACGTAATGTCATTTGCTTTTTTAAAATTGGCTTTATTCTCATTTTACTGTCAAATCATAGACATTTAGCCTCAAAAATTAATTCCAGTGAAAGCAAAATTTTTAAGGCCACATAACGAAAGTTATATGCAATAGATTCAATCCAGAATTAAATACCACACGCAAAAACGTGTTTGTTTTCGCTATAAAAAGAAAACCAATCGTGGTTCAGCAGTGAAAATATAAAGGCGGCCTGAAGGCAGCCTTGCCTTCTTATGTAAAAGCTTGCCTTTTCGACTTTGGTATTTTTCGCCATTGTTTTCAATTTCTTATTGTGCACATCATTGTTTTTTATTATTTTTCATTGAACCGCAAACCAATAGATGTGTTTTAAGAACAAAAAAGCTTTGATTCTCTGGTTGTACTGGGCAACAATAGCTTCAGCTAATGGCTTTAATAGATACAGATAAATGAAGCATTGAGTTTTTCAACAAGTATGAGCACATTGATCCAGACTTGATCTCTGATGTAATATATATATCCTGAGGGATTGATTCTGTTGTGAATTGGGGAAATTTATGCAAAGGTTTGCAAAAATCTATTTTCTCGATTATCACCCTTAAAATTAATAGTGCTTTCGTCAATCCCAGTTGATATAAATGTCTTCTAATGAAAATCAAAGCCAAGAGATGTCAAACACTTTCATTTTCGATTTATATCTTAACCGGCAAGGATGCCTTTTTTCTCATCTGGTGCGGAAGATGAAAGTCTAATTAACTTGACATTAACAAATTCTTACTTCCCAGGCTTTGGATAACTAAAAAAGGGCCAGTCCACCGCCTTCGTCTTGACCTGCGCGCTTTGTCAAATATGTAATTCAAGTTGAACTAAAATTTCAAAATAGGTGGCAATACTGCCACATTTAGTTTAGAAATAAAATCTCTTCAAAACAATTTTGATTGATATCTATATTGAAGTAGTTTTTTTTTTTAACCTATTGCACAAATTGAATTAAACTTTGTAACAGGGGCAACCCTCTTCAAAATATTTTATTTTTTATTTTTTGCATATTTGATTGCACACATACTCGTATATGTATAAAAACATAAGCAGAAATACAAGCAATATAAAAATGTTGTGCGAATGTGGCGATGAGTAGATTTTTTTTTATAAATTTATCAGCTGCATGTATGTATGTATAAATATTTACTCTTCAGGGAGGTCGGTGACAATTCCCAGCAAAATATCGGTAATCGCTTTTAGTGGCAAGCAGGGATGCCGTTTGGATCTAAATAGATCCAATTGGATACATTTTTAGACGAATTTTTGTGTGTTAACATTTTACCAGCTTAGGACCAAAGGAGATTTAAAAATCAGATACTTTCTTCTTTCGTCTGTCGATTTTAGAACTGGTTTGTAACTATAGAATTTAAGACTAGTTCGGGACTATCGAAAAAGGGATACAGCGCGGGGCAATTGACACTTCCTAGGACATAACCATGTTTAATTAGCCAGTTGTTTGCATGCAAAAGAGATTTATTGCGAACCAGTACTGGGTTTAAATGTACTAGAAGCGCACCAGTTCCAAACTAGAGATTCTCCCCACAGAGTATGTATATCTACAAAGCGATGAATACACAAAAATACGACAGCACAAGCTGTCCAAAATAATACAAGTTTATCTAGTCAGCAGATTGGAAATTCGCACAATAAAACTTTTACGTGGCATGCACCTAATTCAAGTTGAAGGTTATCCCTTTTGTTGTAGCATAACATTTTGGTGCAGAAAAGATAAACATAAATATAGAATCTTCTTTTGTATAAAAGGGTAGTAGCTAGAAACCATAAACCGTAAAGATTTTAACGAAGCGTGCGTATGCGCACACACCCTCTTTGTAGCTTAAAATATCAATACATACAACTATTAATATATTGCCCATATAGACTAACATACAATATTGCAAATAAATACTGTTGGGTTACTGCAAGTTTGTTGGCGGTGAATCAATTCGAGCGCAACAAATCAACAAAACTCGAAAATATCTCGAAAATGCTTCATTCCAGACGACTGAGTCGCCCCCCCCCCCGCTGTTGAGTAAAAAGATTCTTTACAAATTTATAGAAAATGAAATTAGTTTTCGTAATATTAGCTGCCCAACTGAATTGCAATGGTGTCATGGCGCGTTTCCATCGTGTGACTCAATATCAGGGACGTGAGTGTGATTTCTTTCAGCTTGAATAAAAAGCGAAAAATTTTTATTTAGTGCTTATCGAACATATGAAAAATTAAAATTAATGACATTAATTCACTTTTCAATTGTGTATTAATATCAGGATATTAGTACCCAATGATATTATTGCACCTCACCTTTCTAGTCATTTTGTGTTAACCCCTGTCAGCATAAAACAAAATTTGAATAACGATCACACCACTCGGCAGGCAAGTTTATTTATGCCATGAAGAAAGTTTTCATTAAAACCTGTGTCGTTCGGAGGCGATGTTAAACTCCACTGTTTGTGGCAATGTCGAGGCACGAGGTGATTTTTGGTCTCGAAGCAGAAGCTCGGCAAATACAAAATATACAAAAAAACGAGCGGCAACCCAGGTAAAATTTCTTTTTAGCTACCTAAATAAGCAACCCTGTTGGTATCTGGCAAAAAATATGTGATTAGTTTAATGGGGCTTATAAACAAATGAGTAATATTTATATTTGTTTAAAATGTGAATTAAGTATATAAGGAAGCAAAAATTTTCCAAGCACTTTTCCATGAACAGTTCACAATGGAACGGTTTTTTTTCACTTAGCAACACTGTTAATGATCGCAAAACTAGATCAACAAAAAATTTGTTACAACAATTTAATTTTTCGATGAAATCAATTACGTTTAGGGATTGCAGTTATGGTTCAAGTTTCGTCAAAAATTTCGTTTGAATTATCACATACCAGTAAACTTTTGATCTATGATTATTACAAACAAAGTGAAAATAAAAGCAAACAAGTTTTTCAACTAAAAATCCAATAAGTGTAACCTAATGTAGTAGTTGAAGCAAATTTAAAGGTGTATAACTACAGAAGACTAAAATAACTTTGCCACTTTCGTGTTTCCAATTCAATTTATAATGGCATGCATCGGGAAAATGATATACATATTTGGTCAAACTCAATTTTGTTTTTGGGCTGTCATGAAGCAATCCTAAAATTAGCTTAATTTTATCGTAGCAATAAACTGAATTTAAATACATATATAAAATAAAAGAGTACAACAAACAAAATGCAACACAAAAGATTGTATAAAATTTATATCAGCCAACTGACATAACTGTGTCAATTGAATAACGCTATGCAATGGTAGCCCTTTGCCTGACGAAATATTTCCGTCTATGTATCGTTGATTGTCGGCCGGCGGCTTAAGGTAGGCAAAAGGGCATATATTGGCGAGCAATAAAAGCCAACAACAAAAACCCGTGTGGCAGTCATTCATTTATTTAAACATTTATGCAATCGCTTATACGTTGAATGCAAAAATTGCTGTTGCTGTTATTTTTATTTTTTTCTTGCAGCCGCTTAAGAGCTATTACCCAGTAGCAGTAGTGTTGGTGATAAAAGTACAGAATACTTAAAAAGGGGTAAGCGACAAGCAATCAGGTTAGCCTGTGGAATTCATCGACAACGCAAATTGGAATGGAGACGACGGAAATTGGCTGGCGTCTGATATATGGTTCGTTGGCATCGTTCCTGCTGCTGCATTCATTCGAAAGGGAGTTGTGTATAGCGGAATAAAATTGGCAGCTTGAGTTGGCTAATTGGATGTGAGTATGGCTTTTGATGTAAATGCACTGAACTGGTAATCAATACAGAACAATGTTCATATATGTTTAATCTAGATATGTATTATCAAATATGTGTATACAAATAAGGCCCCGAAAATCAGATAAGTTGGACTGCAATAAGATTAAACTGGTAAATAGTTAATTCGTTAAATATAATAGACTTTAATATTTTCTCTAAGGACATTTTTACCTATATATACACATAACCCATTTTTATCTTTCTTTCGTTTGTTAGGCGGACAGGTACTCAAGAAGTTCTGCAGGAAATTTTTTGAAATCTTGGACACCTTTGTATTTCAGACTTTCCAAGGTTGGTTTTAGACTAAAAATAATTTCGATAAGAGCGTGGCACCTCCCAAACCAAACGCATTTTCAGGTAGACTACTAGAACTTAGTATGGGAATACACGAAATCAATGCCCTATCATAGAAAAACTTTAAGGTTATTGGAAAAGGGGTGTGGCACCGTCCATGGTGGCGCTCGGCCGTGCCCCAGTAAAAAAAGCTCATCAGTTCAATTCCGGCTACGCTGCAGAGAATTGCCTTTTGACGTGATGTCGGATTATGTTTAACTAAATTGCTCATATGAACCTCACACCAAGTGAAAGGGCATAAAGTGAGCTTGATAACTGAGAAAAATGAGATACCGAATCGATTAAACTTTTTTTGTTTGGTCCAACACTTAACACATTAATGAGACTATCCCGGTTATACCATTTATTAACTCGATTCATAGGCCAAGTGAAACTTTCCATTTAAAAAAAAAAAAAATGGGGCATATTAATAATCTACTCTAAAGTAAGTTGCACCTTTTTTATTTTATTCCTAAAAATTGGAAAGAATCCAGGAAAAAATCCAGAAAATCTTCGAAAGTAGAATCCTGCAGCCTACTTTGTATGTGGGTACGCGGGTACCCCGGTTGGACTACATATTTGTGTACATTTTTTCAAATTAAAAATTTTCTGGACCGAAAAGGAATACAGGATATTTTGAATGTATTTCTCCCTGTAAAATCAATCAAATCATTGGGTACCCGGTTGGACACACAAGGGTTAAATGTTATATTTGTAGATTTAAAGCATGGCAATATTGTTAGAAAGGTACGCAAAAGTTTCCATTACCTTTAATTGATGGTAAATAAAAATTAAATTTGTAGTTCCCACTTAAAGACGTTTGTATGTAGGTATTTATAATTTATGTACTAAATTAAAATTTCAAAACATACTTTTCCTCTAATTGTTGAATTGTATGTATATTACAATCATATATTTATCCATAATGTCAGTTGCTGTTTATATTGGTATTGCATAATTTATGTTTTCGTTTATTCGCTTTTCCGGTTTAATTGAA
This sequence comes from Rhagoletis pomonella, assembly GCF_013731165.1. NCBI lineage: Eukaryota > Metazoa > Arthropoda > Insecta > Diptera > Tephritidae > Rhagoletis > Rhagoletis pomonella. The sequence continues at coordinate 36,319,667 of NW_023458561.1, forward strand.
ACCAAAATTTTCAGTAATTATGAGCTTACTTACATACTTATCGATAAGACTTAGTCAATATTTATAATCAAATTAGATATAAACACTTATCTATATTATATACCAATCTTTGCATATACCGACATATAGACGTAACAGGAATTGATTGACTGCTTTCGATCTATAATTAATTGCAAGAAGCATTTCATTATAATTTTCATACTAAAAGCAAGCTCTTGAAGAAACTTAAATACGCATTCATGCAGCTGCTGCAATCAATTCGTATAAAATTTCTGCTGTAGACGGCTGTATATGAATTAGTTTTAATCATAGTACAGATTCTCTCGATTCACGCAAATATTTAGGGAAATCTAAAGACAAGCCGTGGTGGAGTAGCAACAATTTAATAAATTTGTGTGGATGGGGGAGATGCATATAATGATGGTGAAGAAGTAATCTAAACTTGACGCTTTTGTCAGGGATGAATTTAGAGTTGAACACGCTTTATCATACTTAATATGCTTGCCAGCGTGCCCTAATTCAGTCATATATCTGGTGGATTTTCAAATGAAAATAAAAATCTATCTCGGCCAAATTACCGTGGCTTCACTGGCTGGTTCTCGGTGCTGGTGGAAGAGAAAGTGGGAGGCCTTATTTGCTATGAAAATTCCAGGTCGAGAAGTACTTGGCCTTTCTTATATTTAGTCGTCAGTAGTCACAGAAGAGAAATGACCGGCCAAAATCGAGTCAACAGACTGAAATGGCTTTATCTTTTTTTCTTCAATCTGAACATTTTTTCCTATATATGTATATATAATTATATTTATTCAAGGTTAATAGAGTGGCTTTATCACATGATTGTCACAGATATCAAATTTGGAAAGATGAGAACTTTATCTCTTCCTTATCATATGTCTCTGCGACTGTTAGCAAAAAACTTATTAATATTTTATTTTGCAATGAGATCTTAGCTAAAAAAAAAAATCACAAAGATTTATGCAAAAATGAAACCTTAAAAATTTCTTTTAATTGGGGCTAAAGTGGTTGGAATTGCACCCATTAGGCTGGGTCGATTCTCAAGCTACCATTTAGTGGAAAAGTGCCAAAGGTGATTCAAGTACCTCACTCTTTTTTAACCATAGAAGCAATATGGGCGAAAAAAGACCTACCAATGTTAAACACGTGTAACTTCTTTATGATACCCGGCGCACTTGTTGCTTGTAACAGGCAAAACGAATTGGGATAGATATAGACAAATTTATACATAAATGATCAGAATGAAAAGAGAAATCGATGAAGCGGTGACTGTCCGTCCGTCCGTCCGTCCATCCGTCTGTGCACACGATAACTCGAGTAAAAATTGAGATATCTTAACGAAACTTGGTAGGTGCACTTCTTTCGGGCGTAGGACGGATGGTATTGAAAATGGGAAAAATTGGACAATAACCACGCCTACCACCCATATAACGGTAATTTTCAGAAATACAAAAACTGCGATATTTTAGTAACTACCGAAGGTTATTCACTCAAAATTAATATTTACAATAATTTTTAGACGAAAAATAAGAATATTATAAATTTTTGGAAAATGGGCGTAGCCACGCCTACTTATGGTTACATGTGTATATCTTGGTAACCGCTGCACCAATTTCGTCCAAACTTGGCACAGTTGTTAGCCTTGCTACAGCATACCACTTCAATATTTCGAAATTTAAGGACGCTAATTTACCCAAAATTGATACACCCTGGTTTACCATGTAGCGTTAGCTTTCGGAAAGGTGAACAACATATATTTAATACTTGCGCCGGGTATTTAATGTTCGGCTCCGCCCGAACTTAGACTCTCTTTCTTGTTATCTTTGCTTTTATCCTTTTCTTCATACTCATATTCACCTAGATGATGTGAGGTAAAAGTATATGATCAGGTTATGTGACGTGATGTCTGGCAATGCGACGTGATGTGATTTACGTGAAGTATTGTAATGTGATTTCATGTGATATATATGTATATATGTTGTCATATCATGTGGTGCCATATCATATGGTATTGTGTCATGTGATGTCTTATCATGTAATTTGATGTCATATGATGTCTTATAATGTCATTTGACGTGATGTTAGGTGATTCCTTATGATGTCATATCATGTCATGTCATGTGATGTCGTACCAAGTTATATCAAATCATGCGATGACATATCATGTGGTGTTGTATCGTGTGATGTCATATTATGTCACGTGATAACATTTCAATTGATGTCGTGTGATGTCATATCATGTACAGATATAATGGCCTATGTGTGAGGACGACTCTGCACTTCCTACCAACTTTGTAGGAATAATTTAATTTAGTTGTGTACTTGAAGGTGCAAATGTAGGCAAAGGTTTTATTTTACTGAAACCAAACAAATTTTTTTATGTTCAGTTTTAGTGTATAAAAAGTTTAGAATTAAACATAAGTATGTACGTATGTACTTAAATAAATAGTTTTCAATAGTTATCTTTCAACCATTACAGCCGCGTATTCTCAGGAGCCTTTGCCGTGAGAGAGTAAAATTTAATTGTGCGTCCAAGATAAGCAAAATCTTAGTGGTTATACGCACGCACACGCATAAGCTCTTCTACGACCGCTTCCGCCTAATAGCCGATGGACTTTTAAAATTCAGCGCATATGTTTCTTGTCGCACTATCCACTCTTCTGCTCATCAAACTATAGACACGGATCTATGTACATACGTACATACATATACATAAGTATGTGTTTGCAGTTCATAGAAACCCACTTAGCCGTAGCTGCATACATATCCGGCATGAGGATACTAATTAATTTTTAATTACTTTTTTTTCATATCGTTCGCAATTTTCCAAGGCGAACACTACGACATCTGAAGCCAAAGTATCAGAGACGACTATTGTTTTATAAAACTCTAGGCGATGCACAGTGCATGCAGAAAAAGATAGAAAACTTAGTTCTAAATGGAGGCACGTACTCTAGAGTAACATGCAATTCTGCTGGCGTTTTTTTTTTGTTTTGTACAATTTTTCCTTTTTTTCTACTCGTTTATACTTTTTTGTAACGCTTTTTGTCTTTACGCTCATTCGTTTAGCTATTCACTAGCGCTCCAGGCAATCCTGTTGACATTTCAAGGCATTTTAATGCTCGTTTAGTTCACTTAGAAACAATGGTTGAAAAGAAAACTGTTTTAGTTTAAACATAGCCTATTAGTTGTGCTTGTGGCTTTAGTGTTAGTGTGTGTGTGCTCCTATCCGTGGTCCTGTTTGTGCTTTTTCTCTGCAACGAGTATTTACTATTTGACGGACTTTATTTAATTAGTAGCTCATCCTTCTCGTCGTCTGGGACTGAATAATTTTTGTTTGTGTGTGAGTTTTCTGTTTGCTTCGCTAGCCGCGCTCAGCAAATTCCAATCTACACTAATTAGTAGTGCAAATATCGTTACATACTAACACTCATACAACTAGGTACATACATATATGTATGTGTGGAAGTATACATATAAATTTAGTACCTGAGCTGAGGCTTTAGAAATTGATAAAATTTAATCAAACTCGCATCATATACATATATAAAAGTTAATTAATGCCGGTCGATTTAAGCAAACGCATACTTACATTTGAAGCAAGGCGGTTGCTTACGCTCGAAAAAGGTAGCTATTTTTACATAAGTATTCATAACATTTTAGGATATATTAATTATTTTTGGATATAAATTTTACTCATAAGCGAGAATTCGGGATTTAGCTTACATATATTACGAACTGTTTGAATTTAAGCGTGGCACCAATGGTCATTTAAATATTTTACTCGTATATTTGTGAAACTTTGTTTATTTTGTAGTATTTAGTTACGCAGAAAAGGTTTGTGTAGTTTCCACAGGAGCTCAACTGTTAGAACAACTCTTATTCATAATCCCACTTGGGTTATATTCAAAATACATAAATTAGTCACAAATAAATATGAATTTTTACAAATCAGTAAAATTATTTGAATTAAACAATAGGTCCATTCAATATCAAAAAATTGTTACGAATTGTTACTAGTACTTGCAAGTTTTCACTGGAAATGCATTCAATAACTCAAAATATTTGCAAGAGCTCTCGAATTCGAGAGCGTGACAACCCGAGAGAGCTGCAAATTTTTGCAAGTTAAAATTTTACTAGCAGTAATTTGCCGGAGTCAAAAGGTAAGGTTGTGTTTCATATTCAAATGAAAACAAACTGTTTAAGAGGATGATTCGATGAAACATAATTAGTGAAATGAAAATATGGATGAAAAATTAAGATCTATTGTAATTTTTTTTATTTTTATGAGAATGGGAACTATTCCCAATTAAAAAGAAAATTGCACGCCAAAACTTAACCGTCAGAAAGTGTCAAAATGGCTTAAGTTGCAAGTTTTTACTAGTTTTGCGTTGAACAATTGTCCAATTTGAGCTAAAAGAATGCTGACTACGAAAGAAAAACTAACTAAACGTTTTGATGAAATGTCTAATTTCACAGCTGATATCTCAACCGGAAAGATCTTTTAGAAAATAATGTGTATGCACGTTTTTACTATGCAGAATTAGTTCAGTGAAGGCACAAAAACAAAATGGATTTATCCATATTTTAAAATATTACTTTTGGCCTGGAAATAGTAGCTGCCAGACCATAGTGCTCTGCAGTCTTAAATCTACAGTTTTACGCCGACTCCGAACGGCGATTGTATTTTTTTAGAAACGGTTTTTCATGACAGAAATACACTCAGAGGTTCGCCATTGCCTGCCGAGGGGCGGCCGCTGTTAAGAAAATACCTTTTTTTCTAAATTTGTTTGCGATGTTTCTTTGACCAGGGCTTCAACCCAGGCGCTGCGGAGTATAAGCACGCGCTGCTTACCACTACACCACAGCGGCCGCTAAAAACATATACAATTTCATAAAATTTCAATGTCTATTTATCATATTACTCGAGCGTTAGGCGATCTAGAGTCCACACGTAAAAATAATTTTATGTAAAATGTAAAAAATGTATAATTTAGGCCCATAGTAAGACGGAATGAAAATCATGTTTTTTCATTAAGTTTCGTTAAAAGGTTTCCAAGATAAAACACTTTAAAGAGAGATATGTATGACGTTTTTTTAAAATTTTACATGAAATGCCTCATATTCAAAATATGTATTACTCCCAGACCAATTGATGTCCTATGTGCTAACACATGCAATCCACACCAAATTTACCATAACACTAAGCTAACAGTTGTTCCAATGCACTGATTTTTCGGTGTATAAAAAAAGTGGCGAATGTTGTTCATCAGTCTCACACTCCAATGCATGGATATACATAGGTAGCTCCATTTTGCTTAAAAAACTATACACACACCTAACCACCGCTCTTGACAATTAATTTCCGCAGTGATCAACACATACATGTCCATTCTGCAATTCAGCTATGAAGTTTTGTAGAAATTCTAATATTGCATATTTTTCGGGAAATATTTTATTGCCAGCCTACGAGGTGGCAACAAAATTTTCTGGTTACAAGAGTGCACGGAATGCGAAAAGGATTTAAAAATTGGCATGAACTTAATTTACTGTTTAGAAATTTTTTGTTAGCAGCGCAGAATTGACCTATGAATTTGTCCTTCTCTCGTCGAGATTGCCAACTACCCTTTGGCTCGTACTGCAGTCATCAACCGTAACCAGCAAGTTTTTCGCCGAGCATCTAATATAAACCAGTCTGAGATATACGTACAGTCTGCTTAACAAATACCAGCAATACCAGGAAATACAAGAGCCCACACTCGCACATACATACATTCAAACTGGCTTATTAGGGGGCTTCACATTTTTATGGTTTCCAACTAAGTAACTAAATACTATGTATGTATGCATGTACAGTTATATTTAAGTAGCAGCACCAAAACGAGTTCAAGATAACGGGTTAGATTTTTGATGATAGCTGGAAGTGTGTTGGTGTGTTTGCTACAGTAAGCTGAGTATTTATGCACAAAAACTGGGACAACTTAATTAAAAGCGTGAAACCCTGCAAGGATTTAATTTTATGTTAATTTACACAGACAACGCGGTGCAGGCAGCGGCAGATAGGTGGCGAAATAATTGCTTTTATTTATGATTAATTTTTTTATTCGGGTTTTGTTGTTGGAAGCTCATTATAAGTAAGTATGTACATATGTATGCAGATTGTCTATCATTGTGTGTATGGATGAACGGGCTCGCTGTGTGTACTTGAATGCCACACAAATCACAAACTAATGACTGATTCGTGCTCAGCGTGGGAACAGCGGAGATTAATGAGCCAAAAAGTAATGAAATTGTTACGATTACGCTCTTTTAAGTTATTAAAGCTACTGGGGAAGCTGTAGGTTAATTTAGCTTAGTAAGCTTACGGCGCTCGTTGATGGGAAAACAAGTAAAATGAAGGGAGACGTCAACAATTTGCTTTGCTTTAAAAAAAAAAACTTTGTAGACTTGAATATATATAAATTTGTTTAGAGAAAAATGTAGTTTTTATTAACAAAATTATGTACGTAAATTCCAACCCTATTGGTCAGGTGATTATGTTAAGAGATATTTTGCCAGAATTGGCTATTTTGTTTCTGCTTATTTAATGTTTTTAATTTTTTGTATCAAAGTGAAATCCACATTTCAAACTTCATACAAAAATTATAAAAATTCAACAAACTTTAACATTTTCAACCGAAAATTTTAAACTTTTTACTTAGTATTTTTAGAAAATTTTTAGGTTTGCAGTTTTATAGCCCATCAAAATTAATAGGTTAAAATTCAAATTTCAAGACGCTAGACACTCGCGTTGATTTTTAATACTTTATTTTTTTTTTTTGGCTGACGGTTCTAGCCGTTTTCTTCTAAAGTAATTAAAGTAATTGTTGAGCATATTTTAAATGAAAAAAAAATCCCAACACCGCCAGCAAAAAAAAATAAAAAATAAAAAATCAACCGAATTTCTAGCGTCTTATAATTTTCACTTTAAAGTACACACTAAATGTTAATGGGCTATAAAACTACTAAGATTATTCTAAAAGTTCTGAATAAAACGTTTAAAATTTTCAGGTGCAGTTGTAAAAGTTTTTTTAATGTTTATAATTTTTGTACGACGTTTGAAATGTGGATTTATGCGGTGTTAGTTATATAATATGCAAGACTTTTACAAAACAAAAATTATTAACATTAGAATAACAAAATAAAAATATCCCAAATTGGTCCAAATGCCACATAACTTCATCAGCTGACCACAAGTGTATGTAAATAAATAAATTATTTTACATTCACTTTTCTTTTGGCAGCCGCGGACCCTGGGTTCAAGCCCGGTTCAACCCAGCACCAAAAAAAAAAAAAACAAAAAATTGTTTCTTATAGCGGTCGCCCCTCGGCAGGCATAGTCAAACCTTCAAGTGTGTTTCCGACATGACAAGCGGCTTCTCCCAAAAATTAAATCGTCGTTCGGAATCGGCGTAAAACTGTAGGTCCCTCCGCTTTGTGTGACAACATCAAGTCGCACGCCACAAATCGGAGGAGGCGCTCGGCCAAACACTAACACATTGGGTAGGCGCCTACCTATTATTATAATATTATTAAATAAGGTTGTAAAGTGGATTTGTACATAAAATTATTCTGCAGAAACTTTTTTTGATTTAATACAAAACCCTGCTAACACAAGTATTTATTGCATATTATTTGCATATTTTTTGTCATATTTTCTGCATTTATAAAACTCTCTAAAATTCTGATGTCCACTCTTTTCTAAGTTTCGGTAAAAAAGGTATTTGTTTTAAGTTGATCTACCTTACAATTTTATATATATATATATTTTTTGCTCTTTATACAAAGGATGTATTTCCTTTTTTTGCCATTAACCCTTCTTGCGATTTCAATTTTCGCAAATAGTCACACTAAGTACGGCACTCTTTAAACACTTCGTACAATTTCAACTAAGTATGTATACTTATGGGTAGTATATGTATGTATGTACGTTAGACCGCATCACCAAAAAAGTTGGGGTTTCTCAAATGTATCAAAATGTTGGAAGACTTGCACGAAAATATTTCCGAAGAATATTAAAATTCACGTGAGCTGAACCGATTTGAAAATACCTCCAAAAATGGAGTTTTTTTATGAAAAGAAATAGTTTCTTAAAAGATTTTTTGAAAAAAAAAAATGCCCCTAGGAGACAAAGCAGTTAGTTAGATTAAGAAATCTTATAAAAATATTTATCATAATAATAAGATTTGGTTTAAGAAAAATTTGAGTAACTCGGCCAAACTAAACCGATTTAGATTTATGAGGTTTCAGTGGAAAGGTATTTTCTCACTCCTTTTTATGTCATTGCTAAGAAATTCATTCACATCCATTTTTTTTTCAAGTGGAATAACACTTGTTCATCTTACCTTTCTCTCTCATACTTTGAATTAGTTTATAAGCTTGGAAATAGAAAAGTTGCGAATATTTTATCGGTTTTGTTATTGATATTTTTTATCGATTTTATTATCTAAATTTTTATCGATATTGTTACTGATTTTGCTATCGATATTTTCGGAACTTATCGATAAAATAAACAATATTTTTTATCGATTTTGGAATCGATTTTGTAATCCATTTTTTATAGATTTAATAATCGATTTTGTAATCGATATTTTTATCCTTTTTGTTACCGATTTTTCTATCGATTGTTATCGAAATTTTTGTCGATTTTGTTATCGATTTTGCCATCGATATTATTATCGCTTTTGCTATCGATATTTTTTTCTTAGTGCGTGCTTTCGTTTTTGACTTGGATGTGCTCTTAACCATACCCCGATTAAATTTAGCGGCTGTGTCACAGATACAGCCTGCAGACCAAGACGAAACGCTGGCCTGTTCCTTTTTTACTTTAACTTTTTTTTAAACTTAAACTGTTTTGCCATCTGAGCCGATTCTTTTCAAAAAATACTTTAAAAAACTATTTCTATTCATAAAAAACTTAATTTTGTGAGGTGTGTTCAATTTGGCTCAGCTCACGTAAATCTTAAAATCTTTCCGAAATATTTTGGTTCAAGTCTTAAAATATAATAGATTCCAATTGGAAAACAGTATCGGTTATTTTTGTATGTGGAGTGATGCAGTCTAATGAACATATGTATGCTCAGTAAATCTTCAAATCTTTTGATACTGCTTATCACATTTTCTACTCATCTTAGTTAAATTAGGATGGCTCTCTTAAGTATTGTGGACTTTTGCAGCTACTACTAAATGTTAGTGGAGATTCACAAAGTAAATCTGAGGGTTGGGAAATACGAGCGCACGGTAAGTAGCTATATTCTAAGAAAATATAAATTATAAATATATTTAGCATTGCAGATTGTAATCATCAGTACGAAAGCATATCTGGACGTGCCGATCTAAGTATTTCTTAGAAATATAAATGCCGTTCGTGCTCTTTTTCTCAAAGAGCGTTTATTTAGACCTATGGTAACCGGAAAATAAAAATGTGTAGCATAAGCACATCGCCCTTTTTACTTTAATTGTCATGTGCACATAAGTAATGTATAAACAAATAGGAATGTACACAAACAACAGTTTACCCAAATCAGTTACATTGAACTCAGCGGGAGTTTATGCAAAGACTGCATTCATCGCACATAGCGAGGATCTTGTTACACTTGTGCGGACGGTCAAAGACACCGCCAAAGACAGTCGCAGTGACTAACTGATCCACAACGTCAGTTTGTCAATGCGACTGACATATTTATATATTTATTGCAACCATATGTTGACTTAGCATATTTTAGAGTTATGTAGTTAGTTTTTAGGTATTAGTAGTATATTTGTATACATTCTAGTTCGTAAATAATTTGTAAGTGTTAGTGTAAGAATTTGGTATAAAAGAAAGTGAAATCAATAAAGTAAACCAATTGGTGATCAAACTCCAACCAATAACTTATTATTTGCTATAAATGCCATGAAGATGATGCTATGAAAAGTATAATTAGTCTATTCTCTAATATAAACCCCTGATCATGGTAAAGTTCTAACTATGGTTTACTTCATTACTGAGTAGAAAAAATATAAATCAATTTTGAACGGTTTTACTATTCGTCGAGTTTTGGTTCTGCTTTGCAATTGCCTTCCGTTCCCAAAATATAAAAAAAATATCGCTAATTTGGGAAAAAATATATACGCAAACGTTGCAAAAAAGCATAGATATATCACGAAATGTCGACTTTTGTGATAGGAACTTAAAAAAACTTGTTTTTTACATTCACACTAACCGCCCAATTCTGTGTTTTCTTAATAAATTTTTGGATAAGAAATTTTATCAAGTAAAAGCTGCTAGGGACTCTATGTCAATATTTATAAAATAAAAAGCTCTATGATTTCAATGTTAGGGGAACTGATTTCATTGTCACACATGAAAACCATGAAATTAAAAGCAAAAAAGCTTTTGACTGCCACAGCCGAGTAGGTAGAGATGTCGGCTACAATTGTGTGTGTCGCAGGTTCAAGTGCCGGCACATGCAGTAGTTAAATAATAGATACATTTTTTTGATATACATACATACTTATGTAAGTATACAAAATTTGTAATTTTCATATGAAATTTCCATTTGTAAAAGCTTGTTAATAGCATTTTTATTCTTGATAATTTATTAAGGCTGAATTTCTTTACTCATTCTGAACGTTTGGAATAAACTTTTTTGTTTACTTATTCTTTAGAACGTTCCTGACGATATGTTAACGTATATTTCAAAAGCATTCTGTTTATTCCGGCTGTGAAATGGGATTATCCGGAATGTATAAAGAAACGCAGCCTAAGAAAAGTGCTTTTGATGTCTGTGCCAGAATTCTAATTCTTGATAAATAATTAAAAGTTGGCAGATTATAGATAAATATTTTTAATTTATTATGTGCACAGAATCAGGCTGTAAATAAGCCAATAGTGTCCATTCTCTAGTTTTGTATGAGGTTCTTTGAAATATTTTTACCTAAATTTTTTCGTACATAACTTATGTATGTACATTAGGGTGGTCCAAAAAAAAGTAAAGTTGGAATTTTAATGCTCTAATTCCCTAGGATTGTTCTATATCGAAAAAATTATACCACTATTTTTTTTATTTTTAAATCAAAAAATATTGAGAGGTCGCTCAAAGTTTTCCATATATTTTTATAAGAAAAAATTAAGTTTTTTCGTAGAAATGGTAGAGAATTCTTGAAAGTCAATATTTTTCGATCGGAAAACTCTGGTTCTCTTCAGGAGACTTTCAATAATAATACCCAATTGTTTATTTAACCACTTTTGAATACTAACGATTTTTTATTGGTCGCCCCATTGCATTTTTCGGGGCTTTTGGCGGACCTATAAATTATAGTTGCAATGAAAAAATGGTTAAATAAGCAATTGGATATTATTACTGGGAATCTCCTGCAGATAAATAGGGTTTTCCGATAGAAAAATAATGATTTTTAAGAATTCTATACCATTTGTACGAAAAGTTGTTTTTTCCCATACAAAATACATGGAAAATTTTGGGCGCTTTGAGCGACCTCTAAATATTTTCTGATTTCAAAATAAAAAAATATAGGCATATTTTTCCGTATGCATTTTGGACCACCCTAATGTACATACATACTTATACATGTTTGTTCAAATAGAATAAGAAATAAAACATCCCTCTTGTATAGCGTACAAATTTATAGCCGGATTTGTTTGCATCTAGAGTACGTACATATTTTTACAAGCAAATTGAAGCTGAGTTTAAAATATTGCTCAGAGTTGCCAATTATCAGAAACTGAAATTATGGCTGATTTTAAAGCATTCTTAAAAAACGGTTAGAGGGGTAAGAAAACGAATTCTTAAATAATAATATATACATACATATATATATGATTAAGCTTCTCTCGTGGCATACGGGTCGTATGAGTAACCAATCTACATGAGTATGTAAGTGCACATGTGCCAAACAATTTATATGTATGTATGTGCTAAGATACACACCTTGAATACATGGATATGAACAAATAAACAATAAAAAACATATGTATGTATGTTGTATAAAGGAAAAAGTTAGGGGAAATATTTCTAACTTCTTTATAAACTGTATGCCTATAAATTTATACGGAGTAAATAAATATAAATGTGCATGTCGGATTGGTTGTATCATACACAGGGGCGGCGGGAGACGTGGGTATGGTGGATAGTAGTACTACACACCTGAAATTTTTAAAGGTGGGCAATTACCCACCTGAAAATTGTTTAGAAGAAAAATAAGTCCAATTGGAAGCGTATTTTTTTGGGAAGATATATTATGAAATTTTTGACCAAGTTTTTTGCTCCCTGGCAAATAAATTTGATACTGAATCGGCAACGTTTTATAAAACTTAAGAAAAGTTCATTCTTGGTGAAATAGTAGACTTGAAGAAAATGTCACGTTTTATAATGGTTGTTTTGACGAATGCAGACTCAATATCGATAAAGATATATCTCTGTGCATAATGAGGCGCACAGAGCAAAATCCAGGATCTGTGAAAGAGGTTGTGCATCTATCAATGTATCTAAAAATCGCGTTTTTTGCAATATTTCAGAAGCTCTAGCAAAAAAAAAAGGTGATAGGACCTTCCGCTGGGGTTTATATTAAAGCTAGAACTCTCCACAACTATCCCTGGAAATACCATTCATGTACCTTGACTTGATGGTCACTTATAGTCATTTGCTGAATAGCAAAAACTGATTTTGGCGAAGTTTGAGTACCTACCGCAATTAAACAAAAGGTGGTAGGATCTTCCACATAGGCTTAAATTAAGGCTTGCACTTTCAACTTCAATCCCTGGATCTTGATCCTAATGTCACTTATAGTCATTTATTGAACAGTCAATTTTCTTTCTTCCAATAGCACTATACTCCAGTATTTTGTTATTGTTCAATAAATGACTATAAGTCAGCATCAAGTCAAGGTGAACGAATGGTATTTTCAAGGATAGTAGCCGAGAGTTCTAGCTTTAATCTAAGCCCAAGTGGAAGGTTTTATCACCTTTTGTTAATTGCTAGAGCTTTTCAAATATTGCAAAAAACGCGATTTTCACAAAATCTCAAACTGATGGATATATACTTACGGATTCGTAGTCAGCACCAAAAAGTCTATCGAAAACAGATTTAATATTTTAAGAAACAAAATCGGTGTTGACCTGTGTTAAACACGAAACAATAAGTTTTTCTAACGAAATCTGTCAACCTTCTCAATTACATAAGCAACTTATTTTCTTTACCTCTATACTCTTGCCGCCAGCAGAGCTAGCCACCTGGGCACAGGGCGTTTTGCCGCCCCTGACCATACCTACATAAGTAAGTACGAAATTTCGTAGGTGAGCAGGCAGGCATCTGTAAATATTTGTATACTGGTGACACATTGTAAGCAGACGCATGCCAACCCTCCATGCATGTTTATATTCACATACACATGTAAACGTATGCATTATAAGAATTTTTATTGGGTAATTTGCAACAATAGCTGTTAGCACATAGTAACTGTTTCTGGCAACTGGCAACTGATGTCTGGCGACTGGCAGCTCAGCAGCTCAGCAACTCGACAACGCTTTATCGAAACCCATAGCGGCTCCCATACATATTATGAATGTTAATCCCGGGATATCCCAGACTATTTAAGGTCTCGAAAATACCGGGATTCTTGGCAAGTAACCCCGGGATTTTCGGGATTTGTAATTTGCACTGATGGCAATAATATAAACTCCTTTTCTTGACCAATATTGGCTATATATATTTTTATTTAATAGTTAATATTTTTTTATAAATGTGTAGCTCATTATACATGTAACACCGCGCCATAGTAAATTTTAAATACAAGTATCTATATATTTGCTATACCCTGGGCCAAATATAGTAAAATTGCGATTGTAGTTTTTCACTCTGACGTCAGTAATTCAAAAATGATTTCAAAAAAATGTGTCGAAAGGTGCTTAGAGAAGAAGTATAGGTATAAAATTAATTAGGAAATCCTGTATAATTTAAACAGATTCAAGTTTCTGGTGCGTAGGGGCCGGTAAATATTGAAAATGTCATTTTAAAATGTTATCCTTGAAATTTCGCAATATTTGTTTTTGAACATCCTCGAATTTCGTTCTTCTAACTTTGTCAGCTTAAAAATTACCTATTCATCTTTGTGAATCTAAAAACTTCAAATTTTTTCAATTCTAAAGAAATTTCCTATTGTATTTGTTACCAATATTTTTATCTACATTGCATTGAATTTTTTAACAATTTTTGGAATTAATCGTATCTCTGAAATTACAAAGTCCTTTAAAATAAATCGTGCGGTCAGAAAAAAAACGCCACTTTAAATAAAACAGTAGGTTTCAAACCTATTTATTTATTATTTATTTCATGTTAGGAGAGCTTCTTAAACAATATAGAAGCAATTTTTTCGATTCAAGTTACAACAAGTGACAACGCCATCCCGAAAAACCCAGAATCGGAAAAAGCCGAAAAATTAACATCCCTAATATATATACATACGTACCTACATAAACTTTTTGTTTGTCACTCTCAGTATTTGTTGCTGTACTATTTGAAACTAAGTTACATATACGCTGCTTTTATTAGTTTTGTTGTTCTCATCAACATAGGCAAAGTAATAAAAGTGTTGTTAAAACATTAGCAAAACACAAAAAAAAATCGAAAAAAGCGAATTGCATGGTCGGTTTTGTGGTTTGAAACCCTTTTAGAATAGTATGTGGCACGTGCTATGAGTATTTATGTTAATGTACATGTAGATGTGTATATGTAAACATACAAGCACGGATATAAAGATATTTGAAACAAATTAAGGCACATAAAAGACAATTAGGAAATATTAGACCATAAACGCGTAAGCAATGCTTGTAAACGTGTGCGAAAAATCAGTGAGTGAATGAATGAAAAAGAGATTTGTAATGTGGAACGATTTTCCGTCATCCCTTGTCAAATTTGGTTTGGAGACAAACCGGTTTCGGAAACACCAACAACGAAAATGAAAAGAGAGTTAATGAGGAAGTGAACAAATGTGTCATTGACTCTTGATTTTGTTGTCTACTTTTATTCTAAATATGTATATACATATATACCCAATAAACATTGAGCTTGGTTAACAGTTCGAAAATGATAGGAAAAATAATCTTTTTTTCCAGTCTCACCTCCGATAACGAAAGTGAAATAGGTTAGTATTCGATTCGAGAACCAGGCCATTCTCAAGCAAAACGGAACCTTCGTTATGTAATGTATTTGTCCATCGTTATGAATTCGAAATCCAGCCTATTATGGAATTGAAATTTTAATGAGAGAGGGTGATTGTCTTAGATTTACCTTCGCAAATGAGCTGGATTTTACTTCCTCTCTCGTTACTATGGTTTTAATTTTTTTCGAACCCATCTCGAGTGTATTTCCAATATACTATGAACATTGGAAAACTAAGGTTGGTTATGAGTTCGCTCTCAGTCCGATATGCATACTGGATATCGAAGGTTACTTTCGAATGTTCGCCAAAATGTTTATTGGGTATATATATGCATATATACATAGGTATGTTGGACAGAAGGAATTATATTTTATGTAGAGTATCAGTCTATTGGAGCCGCAAGCGAAATGTGCCTGCTGAAAGGTCACTAAGCGGCATTTGGGTTTCCGTCGTTTTATGTGTGCTATGCGTTGAATGTATGGAAAAAGAAAGTTTGCTTAAAGCGATATTTAATTTAGTCATGCGCGTGAATTGAATTTTACTTGCAATATAAGAGATTTAATTTCGGCTGGAGTATGGTCGCCTGTTTTATAAAAACTTAACTTCGAAAGATTTCTGCGTGTTGGACCTTCAATTTAAAGACTATAAGCCTACATATGGGAATAAATACATATGGGAATATCTCCGGAACCGCGTGCTTTTTTGCCACTCACCTTCAAATTAATTTTATTAATGTTATTTTACCTTTTATGAAAAACTTGAGCCATTTTGATAACAAATGTGACCAGTTCTTATAACTTATTTAGTTTGTTAAATTTTAGTAATGTCATTTTAATTTTTAGAAACAATCAAAATAATTAAAATTACAAATTTTGACTTGACACTTTAGGTACATTTTGTATGTTTTTTGTGTATAACTTTTGCAGCGCAAAACGGAGACATTCAAAAATCATGGCAAATAGTAAATATAATATTGAAAAATGGATTAGGCGCTGAGAAAAAACTGTGCTCCTCATGGCAAATAAACTGTAATAATTTGAAATCTGTCACCTGTAATTAACAAAAATGTAATATTTCAAGTTATTTTCTATTTTTAACTTCCAGCATTGATTAAATTGTTCTTATTTGTTTACATGCATATTAGATTTGTTCCACAAAGACATTGTAATTTCGAAGATATAATTTATAAAAATATGCGTGCCAAATGAAAGAGGAAATTTCTTTAGAATTATTTGCAAAGAATTCAAATTTTTTGGATTCACATGGACGAATAGGTAATTTATAAGCTGACAAAGTTAGAAGGACAAAATTGGAAGATGCTATCGATGCGAATATTGCAAAATTTATTTAAAAAAATATTAATGATTAAATAAAAAAAGAAATATAGTCAATACTGGTCAAGAAAAGGAGATTCTATTATTGCCATCAAAGCAAATTACAAATCTCGAAAATCCCGGGATTATTTGCCAATAATGTATGAAAGCATTTTCAGATCTTTGGACAGTGCGGTTAACGAATTTTTAAATATGTACTCAAAACTGATATAATCAATTGGTCTTAAGCGAAATTTGTTATTCGTAAAATATTTTGGAAAGTGGGCGTGGGCCGCCCACTAATGTCAAATATTTGTATCTCGAAAACCACTTCACTAATCTCTACAAAATTTTATATACACATTGCGCCTGACCTTAAATACTGTCTTGAAAATTTTTGAATTTTTTTTTTTTTTTTTTGAAAAGCACGTCCTCTAGAAATATTGCTAACATTGAATTTTCACAAACTATCGTTACTTATAACTCTTTAGGCATTTGAGAAAAATGGATTACAAAAGAATTTAATGTTTCCTCAATGGATTTTAAGCAATTTGATTTATAACAAATATTTTGGGTTCAATTTAAAAATTTTAGTTCCTTTTAGCGTTGAATCGCACGATTTCGGAGATTTACCCATATAGCGCTCAAAGTTTTCCATATATCTATTTTATATGCGAAAAAATCAGCTTTTCGTAGAATTCTTTTCTTCTTCTGTTATAGAATTCTTGAAAATAAATATTTTTCGATCGGAAAATTTTGTTTATCTTCAGGAGATTCCCAATAATAATGCTCAATTGTAATTATATTTTATAGGTCCGCCAAAAACGGCGAAAAACCCCAGAAAATGCTTATTTTTTTTTACCTATAGCACGGCGTTTACATGAGGCAATTTTGCCTAGACAATAGCAATATATTCACACTTTTTCACTAATACATTCACACTTTTCTAATTGTTTTCGTCACTTTTTTTTTATTTTTCGAAGGCAGTGAATTGGACAGTAAATTGGGCAATTCGGTCACGTCTTGGGTAATTTGGGGAAAATAGGCAATAAATAATCGCAAAATATCGCAGAATTATGAAAAGTATGTTTGTGTTTGGATACTTCATTAAGGGCAAAATTCACAGTGCGTGGTTCACTCAGAATCGGCAGTTAACTACAAATTTTTGTACTAAAAATCTCTAGTTAACTGCCGATTCTGAGTTAACAATGCACTGTGAAATTGGCTCTAAATAATATGAAATCCACGCCAAACGATACTAACGGCGGTTGCTGAAAAGTGTATTGTCTTTATAATTGTCTGGACGTCTACTTAAAACAACAATTTCACAGCTAATACATATTATCAGTTTTCTTGTCTCAAGCGCGGGTTTTACACGGTTCAAGTAATGAAATCAATTATGCTTGCTAGTGGAGGAGAGGGGTTCTGTCTGTACCGTCAAGTGGTTTCTAACTTGTTGCCTTGCTTTTGACATTTTCGCAAATAGAAAACACAAAAGAGAATGAACCAAAATTGCTTTAAAGTACTTGAATCATGTAAATCGGGTGTAATTAAATTTGAAAAAAAACTAGTTTGAATATCTCTTTGGCACCATACTATGGTGTTAGTGATAGGTTAGTTAGGGAGAAACTATTGATATAAGCTAAGGTTAGTTAAATTTTTGGAGATTCTTGTATCGAAGAGAAAGGACAAAGTTACTGAAAATCGTTATGTAACAATTAGCAAATTCTTCAGGAACTTAACAAAACCAATAAGTTCATATATGTAAATAGCTTCATCAATGCATTATAAAATTATCCGAGACTATCGATGGCATCGATAGTTTCAATGCAAACTATCGAAAACATCGAATGGGATGACTATCGATAGTTTTACAGCTCTATCGCGGAATGAACACATACACTTGTTATTACATTGGCTGCGTTTCTTTATACATTCCGGATAAACCCATTTCACAACCAGAATAAACAGAATGCCATTGAAATATACGTTTACATATCATCAGGAACGTTCTAAAGAATAAGTAAACAAAAAAGTTTATTCCAAACGTTCAGAATGAATAAAGAAATGCAGCCATTATGTACACTATTGAATTTCAGCTGACACCAGGGATGCCAACTGCCCTGCAAACTCCTGAAAAAATTCCACTGTTTGCGATGAAGTTCCCCAAAAATGAATTTAGCTACAAATTTAAGGCACTTCATGCTCAGTTTTTATTAAAAAACAACAACTATCATTAATTGAGATATAAGTATGTAAAAAGGACAGTATTTTTAACATTTCATGTTAAAATACTTATAAAAAGCAAATGCGATGGCTTGGTGTCGAAAACGAAACGAGAAAGGAGAGTGTCAAATGAAAACGTGAAAAAGGTGAAAAATGCCGCTATGCACAGTTGCAATTTCTATAATATCCACACGGTTGCATGAGGCAATTACGTAATGTTTCAAATCCGTCATACAAAATGAGAGATTGTTAGTGAAGACTATGCAAGCAAAATGTGTTGCGCACACGTTTACTAAATGTACATATAATTAGCTTATATTTAAAAAAAATATATATTATTATTTTTGAAATATTTATTTGCTCTATATAAATTACTAGACTTTGTGACTTAATGTACGATAATTATGCCCTCAGGGAAACCATGTTCCACGCCACAAGCAACCAAGTGACATGTAAACTACCATAATTACATAAGATTGACTCACTAAACTAAATCACAGCCATAACACATACCACAACTACATAAATAACTGTTTATGTATACCATATTCCAGCCGAATGCCCAACAACCTCAGATACGGTCACAACCGCCACTCTGCATTTCTGATCGGCTTACCATATAAAAAATCATCGCCTCTCATATACTCTTTATGTCCGTTTGTTTATTTTCTCATTAAAATCTCGGCATAGCATGTCATCAGGCTATTAAAATTGCATTATTATCGCTTTGATGACAGCGATATACCGCTTAAAACTGGTGATGCGGCTTAAAAGCCAATAATCGAATTTTATTGCCACAATGGGTGAATACATAATACCTTACGTTTGAAAGTGCTTACTACACGCATACATATGAGCACACAAAAGCTCACACATTTGCATAATAAAAAAACACAAAATGAATAACGAACGCTGAAATCGCTGCTCCTTGATAAGTGTCACCTGGTTGTTGGCGGCTTGACGTGTTGCGGTATCAATATACTGCGCTAACTAACTCAAAGCTATACACGTAGTAAGCAGCATTTCAAGCTATTCAATGCATTTGCATGCTAACATAAATACACATGTCCTTATGCACATACATTAGGAATAATAATACCGGGATTCCGGAATTTCTGAGATTCCAAAAATCCCATCATGATATATATATATTTTTTTTAAGTCGGTTTTTTTTTGCTAAAAATTACTTGTGGTTCTTAACGAAAAGAAATGCAATAGTTAATTCTGAAGCTGTAGCATGTTCTTTTGTAGGTGCTAGGTGTTAACAGTGAGCTGGCAATGGCATACAACAACAAATTTTTAACGATTGAGTTTGGTTTCGTTAATTTAGCTCTGAAATGTAACGAAATTATTTTGATAAGTTATTTTTGCGCATCAACAAAACGAAATAGATTCATACCATCGTTTAAAGTACACAACCGCGTAACTGACATTGGCTGCCAAAAATTGGATTTGCTCACACAAACTCTTGGCTTAATCCTTATCCAGTCATCCTGAAATATACCAGCGACAAATGCGATTACTTTATAAAAAAAAAAAACATTTTGAAATGTGAATGTTTTTACTCTCTAGAAAATAATTTATGCAACCTCACATACGCGGTTTTGCAATTTGTTGATACGCGGTTTTGTACTTTAAACGACGATATAGTTTGTTGAGCATCTCTGTTTCAAACTACTACATTCTGAAATCCCTTTTATTTGGCACCCATATGGTGATAAATACATATTCCACCTACCTAGTTTCCTTAATTCGGATTGAGTTGGAATTTTTAAACAGGTCCGTAACCCTCTTATAGTTAAAATAAGAAAAAAGCTTTTCGAACCCATTTCTATTTATACCCACTTTGTAATAATTGGTATATTTTTTTAAATTATTAGATTATACTTAAAGGTGGCAACTCTTTTGAAAAAAAGTAAAACCTTATTGCACATATGCAGTCCAAGCATTTTCATTTGACTCATCATTTTGAAAAATCCAACAAACGGTGCGGATATGATTGCATTAAATATTAAATAATTTGAATTTATTTGTTCAGCAGGTGGAAACACTTTCCAAAAAATTAAACTAAATTAAAATTGTGCTATTAGCACTAATTGAGTCCTGGAAATGTGCTCAGGCAACTCTCCTACCAACCATCCAATATTCGCTCCCGAATTGCTGACTGGAGAGGGGGTAGATGTGGCGACCTCAGCCGCCACCTAGTTATAGGTTTTCAAAATACATCCCTGTGTGGCAAACTGAATCAGGTGATTTTTCATAGTTTAAAATAAATGTCTGGTTCCGACTTTTTCAATTGAGCCTGCCGAAATAGCTTAAATACCTCGATCACAGCGCCACCTATCAAAAAATTTTGCGATTTTCTTCTAAATGGCTTGAATACAAACTTATCATGTCAATTTGAGCTAGCAACTTTTTGAATTTACCAGTAAAAAATATACGATGAAAAATTACTAATTTTTATATATGAATATTTTGCAAATCTTTGGTATAATTCCGATTCAGATCATTCTATATTAGAAGGAATAAAAATTTTGCATACATCATACATATGTATGTATACACATTTATGTTTTCGAATTGTATATCGTGTACGGCAATGTTACCATCTGCCGCTATTTTGTATTAATTACGCCATTTTGATTGCCTGTTCTAAATATGCAGCCATTCGTACAAAAGTAAGCGTTACTCTACGTTGAGCAACAAGTATGTTTGCGAAATCGGGTACATATATATGTATGTAAGTGCTGGTATACAAAAGTATCAAAAAGCATATACGTACGTACATACACGTATACATGCATACATATGCATGTATAAGTATAAAGGCACGCTCATACGTTAATCTATAGTAAAAGAGTCAATTTAAGTGATTGAAACTTTCCGACCCCATTAGTAGCATCGCTATACAGTTAAAAGGGAACAATTTCAAATGAAACGCACACAAATGTATGTACACATATGTATGTATGTAGATGTACACATTTGCAAGAGCACTTTGAATACTTTGAGCTTTTGCACATACATATGTACATACAAACGGACCTAGATGTGCACATTTTTGTAATTTGCAATGGTCACAATGTTCACTCAGTTAGCGCAAAAGTTAGTCGATTGCCGAAAGTTAGTAAAAGTAAGAAATAGTTTCTGGTCGAAAAAGGTTAAGGTAAGTGTATTCATGCAGACGTGGGCAATCGCTTAACAGTGAGTACGTTTACATACATACTATATGGGTATGTACATATGTATATACTGCAGTACTTTCTTTGATTTTACTTAGTTTTGTACCTTTTCAACTACTCTTGCTGCAAGCTAACTTGCAAGTTCAATTTATTACTCAATTTTCTTTTGTAGAATATTTGAAACGATTTGCTTACTTTGCAAAAAGTTTTCAATTAAATTTGGCTATGGCAAGACTTTTAATGGGGTTTTTATTTTATTTCTATATGCATATGTATGTATGTCTTTCCTTTCCATTTCAGTAAGTGCTTGGCGTTCATGGGCGTGATAGCGAAGAAAATGTTATGCTTTTTGGATTTTCATTGCTAAAGCGTAACTAAATACATATGTATGTGTATGTATGTACAAAAGGGTGGAGTTATATAGAGGAAACTAAAACTATTTACAAAGATTCTCGGTGTCATCTCCTAAAAATTTGCGAATAGCCTAGAGACTTAACTATACAAAGTTGTAGGTCAATGAAAAAAAATGTGAGGACGCTTAAGGCCCCCAAAGTCAATTCAATCGGCAAACTTTAAAAAAAATTTACCCAATTGGATAATTAAAATGTTTTTTTTTTTTTTATTTTAACGATTTTTTACGGATCCCACAATTGGGTATTATGTCTCCCAAAGAGAAGGAGAGTTTCATGATTGAAAAACATTGGTTTTCAAGGATTTTATAAAATTTCAACGAAAAACAATTGCCCAAAACCAAGCTCTATTAAAAAATAAGGGTCACCCTAATGTACAGACGAGTATATGCTTTTATTTTATAGAAGCAAATATTCGACCTGCTTGGAACAGCTTAGGTGAACTTTTGCATAAATGAAAAGTAATAACAAGTTTTGAAAGTCAATCTTAAAAGGTTTTGAGCATCGGAAAAATAAAAAACCTAATTGACTTACTTACATCCAGTTTACAGCGTCAATAGCATTGGTTTTCCCACAATTTTTCTGCATTGGATATCAAATTCAGCCAAAAAAAAAAGTTATGGGGGCAATTTTCACAATATAGCAACCCTCAAATTGATTTTAGATCCATGGTTTCTACGGCAAATTTGCTTAGAATTATACGTAAAACCCTCCATAGTGAAAAAAATTACCCGCCCTGATTTAAAACTTAATCTAGCAACTTCGACAATTTTTTGTACGTAAAATTACCGCTATTACCAATATTTCGTTAAACTTGTTATTTAAATCGATTTAACTTTTTAAACCGATGGCAACCCTCTTCAAAACTATCTCTTAAATAATAAATAATATTTTTTGAGTTTTGAAAATGATGGCAACTCTCTTTAAAAAATATTCTATGGCGCATTAACGTAAAAGAGCAACAAACATATTCACACACTCACTCACAAACTTTAATATTTATAAAAATAAGTCCCGTTTACTGAGGTAAGTAGGTTTTAAAATTCACCTCCCCTTGAACACACAAAATTTATTCAGATAAATTTTTAAACCAGCTTGAGAAAACGGCACTAAGTAGTAGCATATCAACACTCTTGCTAAAGCTTTTGCACTTTTATGATGAACTATGTTTAGTACAATTAGTTTTGCAGTTTGTTTAAAGTTTCACTTCACTAATTTCATTATTTCATTTATTGGTTCTTATGTAAGTTTTTAAAGTGGAGTGATTATACCGATTTAGAGACCATAGAAAAAGTAGCAAGCACTTATTTAAGTATGTTTGTCATATAAGTGTTAGCGTTTTTTTTCACACCTTTAAATGTAACTTTTTTCCTCACAACCTATCTACTTCTGTCTGTGCGCTAATTGAATTATTTACAACCGAATTGCCATGTAGGCTTTAAGTGTAAAATAATCACACTTGAAAAGTAAAAAAAAAAAACCGCAAATATTTAGATTGTGCAGGTGTGCATTTTTTGTATGCCCATTTACTACTTACTAAAGTCGTGATCACATACAAATGCCCTTTAGAAAGTAACAAACAAGTTTTTATTGCTTATCTGCATTTGGCAAGAGACATTTATTTACTCTTTAAAAAAAACGCCTTAGCTCAACTGTACAGTTAATCGATTTTCAGCAAAACCTAGGCTGTATAGTATCTAACCGCAACTTCCCTTTTTATGAATTCTTCTTGAACAATTTTTGTTAGGTAGATATTTCAGCATGTTAATATACTCGATGGTTTCATTTTTTGTATCTTACTTTCAAACCGAAAATTCTCGCCATTACCTGTGTGCATTGAAATGGAATGAGCACGATACATCGAAGAAGTTGAATAAACTAAATGCTAATCTGTTAACTTAAATTCAAAAATAAAAATAAAAAAATAATAATAAAACAAACGCCATGCTTTAAGCCTAGACGATAAAAGTTTTTACTTTTTGGAAAGTTATGCATTCTATAGCTATTAGCAATGTAAATAAATATACAGATAACTAAATAAGATTAATGACTCCAACAGCTATGAAGAAAACAACAATGATCGTAACAAAAAGTTTGCGATATTAAAGTCTTTTGTTAAATTTGTTTTTTAAATTACTTATGTTAAGGATATATCGAGAATGCTACACTTCACCAAAAGTGCTAGTTTTCTAGCACCGAGAATCCCCCGACAGCCTCTTCTTTCCACTTCCTATGTGGGTTGTTAACATACACTATTCAGATTTGAGGTGACAGAAGAGAGGATGGTTGCGACAGTTCTGTTGCGGGTTCTTAGCTTGGTACGGAAAATCTAAACAGATTTTCCTGACACTTCGGGAAAGTCAAAATGTATTTCGGTTCCCTTTATTTCCATATAGTCTTGCCTAATAATTTTGATAACTACTTCGTTCCCTAATAGGGGTGTGTTGATCCACTGTAAGCACACGTCCAACCTACGACTGCAATGGTTTAACCAGGGCCATAGGTAGAAAATCCCTTAACGATACTAAATATGAGCTGAGCTTCCCTTTCCCCTACAAAACTGCTGGAGTCAATCGCTACTTTTAAACCGCTACCGCACCGACTCCTAGGTAACTAGCTACTCTATTAACTCGTGGTAGTGCACATGGTAGTGCAGAGTCGAACCAGTCGTAAGCGGGATAGCGAAAAACTACGACAGAGAGCGCGCATAAAACAACGAAATTAACTACATTAGTAAATCCCGTTAGTGCAGAGAGAGCCGATGGTGACTACCGCCTAGGACATTGCCTTGTAAAAGTAATCGATGAAATACACTGCAAGTAGTCGGTCGGTAATTGACGGAGTTTATCAGGTAGGTACCGATTCAGCAGTCCTGTAGTCGCTCTCCCGTACTGCAGGGTAAATACTTTTTTTACAGAAAAACTTCGTCTAAACGGAAAATCGTTTTTGCTATACTATTGTACAGATGAAAACAAGAAAAGGTTCTCTGTTCAACATGTATATTTGTTACTTTTGGTTTTTTCGTAAATTCTTTGTCTGTAAACTGATTTGAATGACAACAATTAAATGCAAATTTTTGTCATGGTAGCAAGCAAATGCAAATCCCTGACTATTAGCACAAGATCATGACAGCCCTAATATTTCACCAACTTCCAGATGATCTAGGGACCTGAAACTTCAAACTTATATTACATTTACATTGAGCCCAAATGCGTAATTTGGGTGAGAAACCTCAAATGCGAGGCCAAATCACGCATTTCTCCATACAAATTTACATTTCCAGAATGACGCATTTCGACGCATTTACACAAAATCACGAAACAAATGCGTTCCAATTGCCGTACTATTTTATTGAACTCATTCGGAAACAAAAGTTCCACAAAAGCAAACATTTGGAATTTTTCAAAATCAAAACAAATACAACGAAATGAATAAAACTTTCAAATTTGTGTATAAAAATTATTAATTTATACATAACCTTTACACATCTTTAGTTTGATCAAAGGATAATTGCCTTTTTGTTTACATTCAATTTGTTTTTGCCTTCCCTCTTCAATTGATGAGAAGTCAAAGCAAATGCGGATCAAGCAGTGTAAACACCTTCAAATCACTGATTTCAAGTGATTAGGATCAAGCAAGTGGCGTAGGATGAAGCTATTTGGGAAACCAGTATTTGTGATCCGATTTCTTTAAAAATACATTTTTACTATCAACTTATTTAATACTGAAATTAAGGCAATGTTATTTTTTTCTTAAGTAAAAAATACTGGGCAAAAGAAGTTAACAGAAAATTTAATTTGTAGCAATTCGTTTAAGAAAACAAATATGACTTGTCTTTTTTCACCATTCTTTAAATTTGTCTATTTGCTTTTACAGCTTCTATCTGTTGGGATATTTTTTAGCCACTTTGAATTTTCGTGAGTTGAGCTTTCGTATAAAGGCCTGTATGCAGTTCTCAAGAAAAGCAAAAACTCCATACAAAATGACGTACAAGAAATGGCTAAGAAATTTTCTTGAGTCAAGTTTCCTTAAGGCAGTACGCAGTTCTTAAGAAATTTGCTACGCTTTCTACTACGGTTTTCTAAAGTTTTTTGTGAAAAAAGAGCACAAGGCAACCCAGGTTTGCAACATAAATATATGCCCGTTCCATTATTTCTTGAGGAAAGAGTGAGGCAACAGGCTGTAAAGTATCAAAAATGTAAAAATTCCTTGGACGCACACACGAAATAATGGCAAATTTTTCTTGACCGTTTTCTTGAAAGCTGCATACGGGGCATTAACCAGCTCGCCTTTCGAATCATTGATACGTTTATACAACCCTGAATTTCATTTCCCAACGACGCCAAACCTCAACATATATAAGTACTTATTGACTCATCGTGAACTCACCAAAATTTTGGTGAATATTTTGTCTGAGAGTTATCTCCAAATACGAATGTATTTTTTTCAAAACACAAGCAAACATTTTTTACATATGCATCTTCAAGAGTGTTATAAACACGATTTCAATAGTCAGAGACTTCATCGTAAGGCAGGCTTCTTAACGTTGTAATTTGTAAAGCGAAACATGAATTTTTTCCATATTTCTGAACAAACTTGTAAACCAAAATACAAATTTGAGTTTTTCTGAAACTACTAAAGTGCCTTTGCGGAAGGGAAGGGAAGTTGATACATAACCCAAAGCAGCAAACACAAAAAGATCATAGAGAGATTCGGCACGGTGAGAAACATTCTTTACTTGATAGATTTGCGTTTGTGTCAGTGAGAAACACAATAAGAAATAAGTGTAGAGTGCTATTTTCGCAGAGAACACATTTTTTGTACCCGAGCGCACTTACATAACGGTTGTTTGTAACAGCCAAAACAAATCGAGATAGATATAGACAAATGTATACGTAAATGACCAGAATGAAAAAAGAAATCGATTGAGCACTGACTGTCTGGCCGTCCGTCTGTGCAAACGGTAACTCGCACAAAAATTTAGATATATTAACGAAACTCGAAACCACGCCTATCTCCCATATAACAGTAGTTTTCAGAACTACGAAAACTGCGATATTTTAGTAACTACTGAAGCTTATTCACTTAAAATAGAAATTAACAATGATTTTTACACGATAAATAAGAATTTTATAAACTTTTGAAAAATGGGCGTCGTCACGCCCACTTATGATTACATGTTTATATCTTGGTAACCGCTCCACTACTTTCTCCCAAACTTGGCACAGTTGTTGCTCTTGGTAAAACACACCAAACGGTCGAGAATTTTTTAAATCGGACAGTGGCCACCCCACATACCTTATAAAGGTTATTTAGAAAAATACGAAATCTTCGATAAATCGGTAGATACTGAAGCTGATTTATTCAAAATTGACGTTTGCAATAATTCTTTAGCAGAAACTACGTTTATGATAAAATTTTGGAAAATGGGCGTGATACCGCCCACATAACTAAATATATAAGTTCATAACTATATGTGAATAACTCAGTGAGAGGGGAGACCAGTATTTGCATGTATGTATTTATAAAAAAAAATATTTATTGGTTCAAAAATGGTGGGTAGGCACTGTGGCCAATGGCAAAGTTCGTTTGCCACCTCTGCATGGTTGTAAGTCATGCAGAGTCCGCAAAATGCTCCGGAAGCAGTGTCCGGAGGATGCATCAGACTAGGCCGAGCATACTTTGAAGTGCCATCTAATTACAACTTAAAAAAGTTCAATTACATGGCAGTTGAGAAGTGCATGTGCAAAAATTTCCTAAATTGCATAAAGGAAATTTTTGCACATGCAGCAGTACATAGCATGTATTTAGGCGCCTGGTGTTAGCAGACGCGCCTAAACAATATGTATGTAAATCATTTTGACCTCGCAAAATAATTTTGTCAATTAATAGTAGCTCAATTACAACTCGCAACATTAAACATAATTAAGTCAGCTGCATTCCAATTCAATATATACCGCGCCCACATTCGCTCGAAAACATATCGCAAAATATCTCAAAATATCGCTAAAGCACACGTATGCGCCCACAGACTTTGGCGACGATTTATATTTCTACATGCAGGTTGTTGACACACCGAGCTGTTGGTCACGCATTTTTTAATTTTTATACTCATTAGCCGCGTTCATACCGACCGGCACCACTGCGTGATGACATCGATCCCAAAAGCTGCTTATTTCTTTGTTATGAACAAAATTTTGTAACACTCATTCATGCAGTTCGTAAGTATGTAAAGGTCCGCGACGTCAAATGTTTGAAAAAATCATTAATTTCAATTTTGATGTTTACCAACAGTAAACAATTGCTGAAATATCCGCTTTTTCACACAGTCCTTTTCCCACCCAATCGCACACACACACACAATCAACAACTCAACAACTCACATATACACATAAATATGTATGTATGTATATGTATATGCGCACTCGCGCTAACCAACATTTATTGAGTGAGTGTCGCCTCCCATTAGCATATTGTGTGGCTGTTCATCATACGCCGCGTATACCCTCGTGTCGTACACTATAATAGCCTTGAAAGATTCCCAAGTGGGCGTGTGTAAATATTTACGGGTATGTTGTATACGCTTGTGGGAGTTGATGCCGCAACGCGTTAGTACACGAGAATGATAGCGAAAGCCAACCAAAAAAAAAAAAAAAACAAAAACAAAAGTAAATGTAAATGGAAACAATCAAGTGTTTTGGAAAGCGAAAGCGCACGGAGAGTGTAAATGCAATGAGTGCGTAACGACTTAGTGAGAAGGCAAGTGAAAGGAAATAAAATCATGAAATTCTTGTAAAAGCAAAGCCTATAATAAATTGAAACAATTTATTTGTGATTCGTTATTGTTTATTGGCTTTGTCGCTTTGATGTTGCGACGCAGTAAATTTGGGTAATTTCCTGCGTAACTAAGAGAAATACGGCAGGTGCACCTTCTGTTGGGCTCTTAGTACCTTTGATAAAATTTCTAAAATTTAAAGGCATAGAAGATTTCTATGCATGGCACCGTATTTTAAATGTGTTTTTGTGGGCGACTTAATGTTCATCTAAGATAAATAACAGTAATTGAATATTTATAGGACAGCTTAAATAAGATTCGTGAAAACGGTTTAACGTGTACACCTGTGACACAAATAAATTTATATTAAAAAAAAAAAATATGCCAAGTAAATAAGCTTTAATACACACCAGAAAGTTACTGAAGTAGATTAATGTCTAATTGAATCACTTTGGTACAAACAGCTGTATATTTAAGAAACAAAAATTCTCACATTCCAAAAGACCTTTGTGTACCTTCGTAAATTGTACGCAGAGACTTACTACCAATCGAGGAATCGAGTACATGGCGGTATCGGAACCACACTGCTCAACATCTATTTGTAGATTTCAAAGCCGCTTTCGACAGCACTAAAAGGAGTTACTTATACGCCGCGATGTCTGAATTTGATATCGCCGCGAAACTGAGAGGGCTGTGTAAAATTCCGGTGCTTGGCGCGGAGGCATGGACAATGAAAACATCTGAGTAAGTGGCTCTTGGAGTTTTCGAGAGAAAGATTCTGCGAACGATTTACGGGTCTGTACGCGCTGGCGATGGCGAATACCGCAGGCGATAGCACGATGAGCTCTACGAGCTTTACAATGTAATGGGCATAGTGCAGCGTATTAAAATACAGCGGCTGCGCTTGGTAATGTCGTTTGAATGGACATCGTAGTTCTAGCTGTGAAAGCATACAACTCGGAACTCTCGTGGTAGCAGAGGAAGAGAAAGACCCTCACTGAGATGGAAAGACTAACTGGAGAAGGACTTGGCCTCAGTTGCCATGTATGATGTATTGTGGAACGATTAATAAATAAATTATAAAACAAAAAGTTT
>NW_023458561.1:36349980-36353263 GCF_013731165.1 Rhagoletis pomonella
TTTTTCTATCGGAAAACCCTATTTATCCCAATTGTTTATTTAACCATTTTTTCATTGCAACTATAATTGATAGGTCCACCAAAAGCCCCGAAAAATGCAATGGGGCGATTAATAAAAAATCGTTAGTATTAAAAAGTGGTTAAATAAACAATTGGGTATTATTATTGAAAGTCTCCTGAAGAGAACCAGAGTTTTCCGATCGAAAAATATTGACTTTCAAGAATTCTCTACCATTTCTACGAAAAAAATTTATCTTTTTCATATAAAAATACATGGAAAACTTTGAGCGACCTCTAAATATTTTTTGATTGAAAAATAAAAAAAAATAGTGGCATAGTTTTTTCGATATAGAACAATCCTAGGGGATGAGAGCATTACAATTCCAAGGACAAGCAAGTTTGCGAATTTTGGATAATAAAGATGTTAAACTTCGACTATAAATAACGAAAGAAAGGGCACAGCTTTAAAACCGAAGTTTTGTAGCCAAGGATATAAATTATATCCTTTTAAAAACAATGTTCACAAGGCGCAGTAGGTAAAAAAAATTTTTACTGATTGAAATTTTAGCTAAAAATATTATAAACAGGGTATTAAAAACAGGTAGGGCTTTTTATAAAATGGCATGTAACTCCTTTGTTTTAGGGCTTAACACTTTAAAATTTTTATTGAAGGTGTATTTTAACGCATCCTACCAAAATCTGTGAAAAACGCAGTTTTTAAAAAAGTGTTGGTTAGGGCCATTGTGTATTGAGGTAACGATATACTCTCTCGGCGAAGCTGAGTGCATAACACAAGTGACCAAATTTAAAGTACTTGCAATGATTTTTTCAAAGACTCACAAGAGCATCTTTCATCATTCACATAAATATATATTTGCAAGTTGCTCGTTCAGAAACTAGCAATTTTCGACGAGTTATAAAGAAATCGCTTTCTCGTATCTCTTTCAGTAGGTTTATGAACAGCATGCCGCTTAAATTTTGTCTGAAGAAAGCTTTAGAGCTATAAATCTTTACCAAATTCTGGACTTGTTATATACTAAATACGCTCTGAAATAAGAAATAAAAACAAATAACTATAATCTAGTGTGCTGTACAAAACGCATAACTATTTTTATAAACACAAATTATGTTGCTAAGCTATATTCAAAATTTAGGACGGAGACATGGCGAGACCTGTTGCTTTCTTTTCTTCAAATGTGTAAAATATTAAAACAAAATATATGATTTTTCTTTTTTTCCAAACCAAACCATTAGAAATATGATCCATTATTAAAAATTGACACAAATCACACACATTTACAATGAGTTATTTCTCAAAGGTATAGCAAATCATCAGAATATTTTTTAGTTTCAGTAAGATTACATACATATAAACTGATTCCTGAACACTTCCACACTCCACAGCAGAATGTAAGATATTAAAAGCTTTCAAGACAGAGATTTACGGATAAATTTTATGTTCATAAGTTACCCTTTCCCCGAATGAATTTTGTCCTCCTAGCTTGTTCGATAGTCGAGTGTTTTTCAATTCTCTGGAAAAAACACTTCCTATGATTGACACTCCTCCTTTAGTAGACGTCTTAAAGGAAATGTATTTGTTTGTTTGCCATAGCCAATGAACTTTCTGCATCTCGATTTTTTAGATTACCGTGTTACAGATTTTTATGATTTTTTTTCGCATACCTAATTTCAGTATCTGATGATTACAATCTGCAATGCTAAATATATTTATAATTTATATTTTCTTAGAATATAGCTACTTACCGTGCGCTCGTATTTTCCAACCCTCAGATTTACTTTGTGAATCTCCACTAACATTTAGTAGCAGCTGCAAAAGTCAACAATACTTAAGAGAGCCATCCTAATTTAACAAAGATGGGTAGAAAATGTGATAAGCAGTCTCAAAAGATTTGAAGATTTAGTGAGCATACATATGTATGTTCATTAGACTGCATCACTCCACATACAAAAATAACCGATACTATTTTCCAATTGAAATCTATTATATTTTAAGACTTGAACCAAAATATTTCGGAAAGATTCTAATATTTACGTGAGCTGAGCCAAATTGAAAACACCTCACAAAATTTAGTTTTTTATGAATAGTAGGGCTGTGCGATTATTCGATTACTCGAGCAAGTTAGTTAATCAATTATTCGGTTAATCAATTACTCGAGTAATCAAGATTTCGATTACTCAAAACGATGATTAATCAAGTTACTTGAAATATGATTACTCAAAAAAAATAATTTTGCTCGTTAATAGAGTTTGCTTTGGAAAATGCTTATTTTCTTTTTTACATTCTGTACATGAAAAAAATTTTTTGTTTTAATTTTTGAAAACAGAAACGTTGTTTTCAAAGTATCAAGGAACTTTAACTACTTTATACATATGTAAAGAGTTGAAATGTTGATTACTCATTTTACTCGAAATGTTGATTAATCATAAAGCATTTTACTCAAATATTTTGGTTTTTGGTTAATCAAAAATCTTGATTACTCGAGTAACTGAACTTTTGAGTAATCATAATTTCCAATTAATCGAATAATTGAGTTATTTACTTTATGATTAATTAAAATTTTGAGTAATCAATTAATCGCACAGCCCTAATGAATAGAAATAGTTTTTTAAAGTATTTTTTGAAAAGGATCGGCTCAGATGGCAAAACAGTTTAAGTTTAAAAAAAAGTTAAAGTAAATAAATAATATAAAAAAAACTTTTTAATATACAACGCTTTTATAAATGGACTAAAAAGTAGAAAATAATATTTCTCAGTCCCATAGAATTTGTTTTGATAACTTTTGATTTTGAAATTTTAGCAAAAGTCATTATAAACAATCTATGAAATTGAAAATGAAAAACGTGGAGCGCATGCAATACAAAGCATTCGATTTAATTGACAATAGTCAAACTACATAACGTAGACCTAAAATTTCTACAGCGAAAGTAGAACTTTGAAATCGATTTTAAGCAGTCGTTATTCATATACCCACATACATACATACATATATTACTTTTCATATCAATTCAAGTGTATTACATGCGCCCCACGCTTTTCATTTTCAATTTCATAGATTGTTTATAATGACTTTTGCTAAAATTTCAAAATCAAAAGTTATCAAAACAAATTCTATGGGACTGAGAAATATTATTTTCTACTTTTTAGTCCATTTATAAAAGCGTTGTATATTAAAAAGTTTTTTTTATGTTATTTATTTTTTACTTTTTAGTCCTGTCTGAATAAAATTTTGCAATAGATATTAAAATAATTCAACGATATTAAA
>NW_023458561.1:36353363-36359098 GCF_013731165.1 Rhagoletis pomonella
TTCAATTAATATTTTATTTATCACATACAGACACTTTATCGCCAAGTGTTGTGTGTTTAGCGGTTCAAAGTTGCACGTAAATATAAATAAAATTTGGGTCAAAATGACCCAGAAACACTGTGGGTGTATGGGAAACTATGTCTCATTCTAGATAAAAAATAAATAATAAATAAACTCTTTTGTGTCTTGCAAAACCATAGCTGATTATTCTTTTAACGAATAGACAACGCCACAGCTTATTTAGAATTACCTAACTCTGTAATTAAAGAATTTTTTTCATGAAAGGTTAAACAGAAAAAAATATTAGTTTTTAATTTCATTTATTTTCAGGAAAGCATTTGTTTCTACTTTTTTTTCTTATCTGAATACTATGTTCTTTTAATTTTTTTCAACAAAAAAAAAATTTTCTTTTATTTTAATTGATCATTGATATAGTTTAAGTTTCTTTCTATTCTTAGATTGCATTGGTTTAAAAAGAAAAATACTTTTTTTAATTTCATTTGATTTTTAGGAACTTACTTTATTTTTTCATTCATTTTATTTTGTCTGAAACTTTTTTCTATTTATTTTTCAGTTTGACATTTTCTTTTTGATTTCTTCTTTTTCCTTTTCTAATTATATTTTCATTTCTTTAAATTTTGTTTTACTTTATTTTTAGATTTTATTGTTTTAAAAAGAATAATAAATTTTTTTTTAACTTCTTTTAACTTTCGTAATTTTTTAACTATTTTTGCTGTTTTCATAAATTCTGAGTTGAACAACAGTAACATATGTAGAAGTAAAAGGGTATTTATTAGTAATCACAATTATAAAGAACGTTTGTGTTTAAGACTCAGAAAGCGTCATATTTCTCACTCTAATATGACTCCTAACTTAGGCGCATATTGGCGTGCCCTTCTAAATAGGGGAATATGTTCTTTTCTGACTCCTTTTTGAGCTCATAATGAAGGTTATAACACAGAATTCTGAGACTTTTCTGACCCTAAAATAAGTCCAAATGTTTATTGGGCTATTGCTTGTTATTATTATTATTTTGTATTTGTATTGATTCATTAAATTAAATTCTATAAAATCAAAACGAATATTTCATGTACATATGGATGTACGTGTGTCAGTTTTTAACATGAATAAGATCCCATACCCTACATTGCAGTTTGCCCGCTTTACATATAATTTTTTAGTAGTTTTTTCTTCCCCCAAGCAATTTGGCTACGGGTTCCGAGAGATAACATAAAAGATAAATTTCCCTTAAAATAAGGAAAGAAGTTTTCAACTTTAACATTTTCTTTGAGTTTTTTATATGTGCAATGTTCGTATAAAATTATCCTAAACAAATTAAATCTAACAAGCCGTAACACCAAAATTCAATTAGTACTGGCTAGAGGTCGTTTGGCTGCCAACTGACTAATTTCCTCTTTCATGAGACTTTTTGCTGCAAAAAGGATGTGCCGTAATGTGAAAATTTATTGTACAGCAGGATTAGAAAAATAGTTTAACAAAAACCATTCTAGGTTTGTTAGCAATATTTGGCGGAGAAAACAGAACAAAAAAAGTAGCAGACAACGAAGTTTGCTAAACTTGGCACGGCTGCGTCCACTAAAGCCAGGAAACCACAACATAGTAGGTCAGCTATTCTTGCATAACAGCACACTAAGAACAATATTACGTTTGTCAGTAAGCTGCTTGTAGCATCGGAAATCATTCATATGGCATGCCACCTGCAGCGACTGTCTGCAACACCTGGAATAACACTGACTGCCAATTCGCATAAATGATTTTTCTCAATGCATTAAAGAAATCAGCAAGAGTAATAAAAAAAAACTGCAGATAAGTATTTGGACGACAAACGCGCACACATTTGCACACACACACACAAACATTCATTGAGGAAAATCCAGCGCAATCACTTTCGAAACAGCAATTTTATGGCTAATGTCGCAGCATCGGCATTTGCAGCTGGCATTTATTGTGGCGCGTAACACAAGCACACACACACACACCCACACAATAAGATAGGCTAAATAGGTAGTCAGTCGGGAAAGTTGAAGCGATGCAGTTGTTTGGCATTGAAGCTACATATATATAGCTGGAGCATTACGATCAATTGTAAAGCAAAGCAGCAGCTCAGAAGCTCAGCTTGTTTGCTTCCGTCTCCGTTGTGGTTGTCGTTGCTTTCAAGGTTGCTGCTACTGCTGCTGCCACATATCAACTGGAATTTAGCGTACAACACAAATCAATGCAAGCGTACGCGGATTTCGTTTTGATTTACCGCTATTTGGCAACCAGCCTTTTCCAATATATGCCAATGGCAAAAGCAGTGTAGCAACAACAACAAAAAAGCTCGCTTAGAGAATAGCATCAACAAATGTCAACAGCAATCGCAGGCGCGGCGTGACAATTTACAGTATATACTCTGCTTTGTGTGGTACTCTGCTGCTAAATATTTATGTACATACATACATATTTATGTCCTGACACTCGTGGTTAGGTGAAAATATGTGATTGCAAAAGGATATGCGCCATAATACGAAAACTTACATTCCAGAAATTTGCCACTTAAGATGCCATAAAAATTATTTATTATCATTTGCGTTGGGTGGACTGAATACACGTTTCTAGTTATGCATACATACATACATACAAACATACAGAGCTGCTACCGAATAATGTAGGCTGTGCTACGCGAAGGTCGATGCTAAATGGTGCGCAGCTACTGTGTGACATTTTTCCTTTGCTGATATAATTTGTACCGTTTTCTTACCTATTTTCGGGACTGAAATTCTGCAGTGCAGCGATTTATAGCTTAAGCCACATCACGCGCCATAAAATGAATGAAGGGGTCATCACAATGACCTTGTACCTACAGATTTGTGAAGCTTAAATTGTAAACTTGTGTATGCGCTTTCTATTGGCGAAAATCCTTGTTCTACACCGTCGCGCCAGTTACATTTGTCACGTTGTATTCATAAACTAAGTGAAATATAAAATAGGCAGCTTTGAGCAGAAGCCCATTTTTTAATACCAAAAAAAAAAAAAACAATGGTGTGAAATGAATACAATTATGTACAATAAATCTTTCTACATATTTCAAATGAAAGGTATAGCTGATTGTTTGGAAATTGAATAAACCGCTTTGTGAGCACGCGGGTTGTAATAAAAATCAGGTATACTAAACACCAAAGGGAAAACTATGTCATTTTTGAGCCTCAACTAAATGTTGACCAAACGGTAGTATCCGCACGTGAGAGT
The DNA here is from genome assembly GCF_013731165.1 of Rhagoletis pomonella. Classification (NCBI taxonomy): domain Eukaryota; kingdom Metazoa; phylum Arthropoda; class Insecta; order Diptera; family Tephritidae; genus Rhagoletis; species Rhagoletis pomonella. Next base: position 36,356,613 of record NW_023458561.1, read on the forward strand.
CCAAACGTAAGGGGATGTTGCTTCACCTAAGTAATTATTTTTTAATTCACTTAAAATTTAACACCTGCCTTATGAGACCCATAGTAAAATTTCAAAACAATTTTTGAAGTATAAACTCAAGGTGAATCTATATAAGATGTTAGCAAGCGCATATAAGTAAAAATTTTATTTTGCATTTGCATTTGGTTATTGCTTTTTGGTACATTAATTCATTTTGTGGGCATCCTAAAGTTACATTTCGTCGAAAAAAAATAATCTGCTGTACTAGTGTAGAGACCAAATAGCGAATCAGCTGTTCTAGTAACACCACCTTGTATAAGCCTCTCAGTACTCTGTATGGGTAAAATTTGCGTTAACCTATCAGAAAATTTGAATTTGTTTTTTGTGTGTACAATTAAATATTTCTGGTTTAGTTCAGGACTATTTCAGGATCATTTTGAGACTAGTTCGAGTTCATTTTCGAGGAAATTTTCAGAGGTCTTTCAGGACTATTTCATAATCCCAATTTCAGGACTATTTCAGGACCAGTTCAGTGGCATTTTGTGACCTGTTCGAAGTCATGTTGAGACTAGTACGGGGCCAATTCGGGAATGTTTCACTAATAGTTCGAGATAATTTCGGGATAAGCTCAAGACTTCCAGAACCACTTCAGGACTACTTAAGCATTATTATGTAGTCACGAAATCCTCCAGAAAGAGAACTGAAATATTTTTGAAGTGTTTCTGAAAAGCCGTGTACCGGTGCCGACAAAGTGAATAAAATTAAATAAAACATATTATTTGTATGTAATGAAATCACCTAATGGTTTGCCAAGCTGTACGCAGATGTATACACCTCAAATTTTTGGAGTACCTCGTACTCATGGCTCTTTCTGGTAGTACTTTGTAATATGTTTTTTTGGCCTATACTTTGAAGAAATTTCATGCAAGTTCTTTGAAGGTGGTGGATGCAGAGTTAAAATGTAAGCAAACAATTTTATTAGGGGTTGCCGAATATGGAAATACTGTCCGAGTAAAACTCAGAGCGCTATAGGCCTTCATCCAAATATGAGTAGTGTCATTATAAAAGAAGGGGAAATAACACAGTGCTACAAAAAAAAAGTCATCATATACACCCGGAGCGAAGCCTAGTATAGGTTATAGCTATGGTCGAGTCCAACATGAAAATATGTTCCGTGTGGTTCCTGAACCCTCCATTTTTTTAAGCCGTTATGTTTGTGCTTGATGGACTTGTCAAAGTTTAGCATTTTAAGAAAATCTATTGCCCTGAATTTGTATGTGTGTGTTAGAGTAGTCCTTAAATGGAAGAAGGAGATTTTTACATCAGATTTCCTAAGCCTCAACTCAACCCTTACGTCGATGCTAATATAGTCGAAGATATCACATAGGTCAAAGTTCAAGTTACCCTATGAAAACGTCTTAACCGACTGCAATCGGGGCCAAAATTTATATGAGATACCAACGACTTTAGAAGTATCGATTTTTGGCATTAAATGAAAAAACTAATTTTAATTTTGTAAGTCTCAATAGAGGCATCTGGCTTTTGACCCATTTCCGACTCGCCTTAACCGACTCCAATCGGGACCAAAATTTATATGTGGTATCTTCGACTAAGGTAGTCTCGATTTTAGGTGTTAGATGAAAAAAAAAATTAATTTTAATTTTTTGAGTCTCTTTAGAGGAATGTGAAATTTGCCCCCTATGCGACACGCCTTAAACATCTCCAATCGGGTCCAAAATTTATATATGATATCAAGAGCGTGGTATTACCGATTGAGAGGTTGAGACTGCAAAAAAATCGTTAATTTGATTTTTTTAAGGGCCACCCTAGTGTGTATGTACCGGATAAGGAACTCACCAATATTTACTTAAAATTAATATATACAATGGCTCATAAGCAAAAAAAAAAAAATATTTTTCATACAATTTTATTAAAATTTTAGCGGCATCGCCCACTTATATTATATGTATGTATATGCGTATCCCAAAAAAATACTACAACGATTTCGACCAAATTTGACATGCACCTTTTATTAGCTTCCTTCAGCACCGCATTGATTTTTTTTTTTTTTTTTTTTTTTTTTAAATCGGACAAATTCCACTCCCCATAAAATATAGCTAACTTTAATTTTTTGCAAATCACCCTTATGTGCGTGAAGGGCGTGGCACAATTTCATTTCTTCAGTACTTCAAGGAAAACCTATGCTATTCCAGCTTATTTTAAATGAATTGAAGGCTTGTTGACAGTAGTTAATTGGGAAAATTTAAGTCCTTTGCCAAAAAAAAAAACGAATTCTTAGAAAAGTATTGTACATTTATAAATATCATACCAAATGTTAAGCCTGTTGCTATGGACTTGCACTATTCGCACTTACTGAGCATAAAATGCCTGAGATAAGTAATTCCATATCACTGAAGTGCAAAAATGTGTAAACGGATATGCCAAACAAAAAAATATAATTAAAAACACATTGTAAATTTATGTTG
>NW_023458561.1:36359198-36362126 GCF_013731165.1 Rhagoletis pomonella
TCTATAGGTACATACATAATTTGAATTTTATATATATAGATTTAAATATATGAAATTTTGAGATGTGCGGTTATTGCAGATTCGTCATTGATGCATATGAGTGTAAATTTTGGATTCCTATTAGTAAAATTGTTTAGTAATTTGAAATAACAATGTAACTGAAATGTTTACAGCATAGTTCAATGAAAAATTTTCTCAGAACTATGCCACTGAATACTTGATAAATTTGAAATCGCCTGATAGTTTTTAGTTCACCAAAGACACATTTAGTTTTCGAATATATTTGTGCGACATGACCCAGTTAGCGGAGCCGGCTTAATTCGCAGCACTAAAATATGTCAATTTGGCCATTTGGCCTCTTTTACGTCATACATCTGTATGGATATAATAAGAATGGAATGAGTGTGATTTCATTTGTTGGGAAGGATTTTACTGCTCAGATGCTTACTCAGCCGGAAATAGATATTCTCTGAAGTGAACAAAGTCCACTGTTCTCCACAGATATAACCGTCGGTCGTCAGCGACAGAAATTATTAAAAATATGTTTATAGATTTCTCTTGAGAGCTGGATACTAAGCATTACACGACGAATATTATGGGAAGAAAACCAAAACACTTGTGGAAAAAAAATAAACGGTCATTTTAGGTCACTTGAATCTAAAATAAAATTTAGTGGCCTACAAAACTGTATACTCAAAAAAAAAAAAATAAATAAAAACAAACATAAAAACCTAACACTTCTAAAAAAAAAGTTTGACATGCGGCTGAAAGTTTGTTGATTTTATCTGTAGTTTGCTACAAAGTTTGTTTAGTTTAGGTTCACCACAGTTCTGGAGTAAGTGCTGTGCGACAGGAGCGCCTTTATCGCAGCCTCATTTTCGATGTAGAGATTCGCTTGTTTGAATGCTAGGTTGCTGATCGGTAGCTCCGCCGCTCTCCTTATAGCTAGTAATTCCGCTTGGAAAATGCTGCAGTAGTTTGGCAGCTTATAGGATTTGTTGAGACCAAGCTACGCGCGGACGGCTGCCACCCCCACGCTTTTCTCCATCTTCGACCCGTCTGTGTAGACATTCAGCGAAGAGTGCTGACTCCTCATGCCCTCCCGCCAGCCCTAGACCTCTATAGCGGCCTCGAAGTTCATCTCAAAGTGCCGCACAAACTGCCCCGTAGCATAAAGCCTGGCGGCAGTTCTTGACGCTATATTCTTGACCGAAAAATCCGCCGGCAAGAGATGCAACAAGGTCTATAGAGCTGCCGTTGGTGTTGTCCTGCAGCCCAGCATCCTCTTGCATGCACAGAATCCCACTGAGGCCTTCTTTGCCCTCTCCTCCACATTTAGGCGCTACGACAGCATGCCATCTAGCGTTATTCCAAGATACTGGGTGCTTTGCTTCAGCTGGAGAGTCACCCCATGCATCGTTGGCTTAGACCAGTTCGGAATCGAATATTTCCTGGTGAAGAGCACCAGATCTGTTTTTTCTGCGTTAACACTGAGCCGCACCTCGGTTGCCCAAAGATGTAAATATTTCCCGTCGTGCTTGGCTCATAATTGAGCTGAGTGTGGACAAATACTTTCCGCTTACTACGATAGAGATATCACCCGCATGTGTAGTAAGTTCGGCATTCCATTCATTCCATTTACTTCTTCAGTATACTGTTGACCACCAGCGGCGATACCTTGCGGCGTACCCCTGTTAACCGGTTTGGTGTACTTCAGCCTGTCCCACTGCGCCGAAACACTTCTGCAGCTCAACATAGTACTTATCCAGCTCGAGATTACGGGTTTAGTAATGCCCAAATTCACAGTGAGTAGTTAGGTACTGACAAGAGTTAAACTATTGACTTTGATATTCACGTTTGAACCAATTTCAAATTTGTATAGAAAAGTATTGATTTTTTGAATACATATATCTTCAGGGGACGTTAATTTCCATAGCTAACTTTGTAACTGTGAATAAAAATGCATAGTTAAACTCTTGTTGGTATTTAACCATGCAGTGTGAATTAGAGAATGAACTGTATTTCAATTGAAAATTCCTAAAAATAAATAAATAAACAGAAGTGGCAAACAATATCACTTTGAAATGTGGTTATATAAATATGACCGATACTGTATATGCGTATATAAATCGTAGTACCTTTGTAGCGCGTGGAATGATGTATGTCTGTATTTCGCTTCCAATTATCTACCCATTAGTTGTTAAAATGTTGTCTTAACCGTGAACACCAAAGCCAATATCAATTTAATTGCTCATACGCCCTGCCCTGCCAGTCAACAAAGTATCAGGTGTACGATATTATGGCGTAGAATCAATTATTTATGTGAACATATTTTTCAGTGGCGTGATCTGAAATCAATCTACATTAGCAGTTTATTTAATTGTTTCATACTTCAGAAAAAAAAGATAATAACAAACAAAAAAAACTGTAATTCACTCAGCATATGCCGCATGTCACTCACGCACGCAGAAATTGTCACTCATGCCATCACGCACGCACCTCTCTGTCATCGGAGCACGCAATCACTCACTCGAGTGACAAGAAAAGCCTACAATTAAAATAAATATGTGTCAAAGCATTTAAACATGCATGTTCATTTCTCGTTTGGCAGCACATTAAAGTATGTACGTATGTACATGTGTATGTAGCGCACAGGTCATTTTAATACAGCCTGTATGTATGTATTTTGTAACTCAATATGTGCATGCAGAGATAACTATTTAGCAACTAAGAAGTTATATATGTACATACTAACCTATGTAACGCTGTGTAAAGCTGTGTGCGTTTTGAGTGTTTTATGTCACGCTCGCATCAAGTGTCAACTGTTGACATGTTGTGCTGTTTTAATTGCCTACTTTATAGGAATTATGCAGTTTTTTTCCAACATAAATTTACAATGTGTTTTTAATTATATTTTTTTGTTTGGCA
>NW_023458561.1:36362226-36369869 GCF_013731165.1 Rhagoletis pomonella
TGCCAAACAAAAAAATATAATTAAAAACACATTGTAAATTTATGTTGAAAAAAAACTGCATAATTCCTATAAAGTAGGCAATTAAAACAGCACAACATGTCAACAGTTGACACTTGATGCGAGCGTGACATAACACACTCAAAACGCACACAGCTTTACACAGCGTTACATAGGTTAGTATGTACATACATATATAACTTCTTAGTTGCTAAATAGTTATCTCTGCATGCACATATTGAGTTACAAAATACATACATACAGGCTGTATTAAAATGACCTGTGCGCTACATACATATGTACATACGTACATACTTTAATGTGCTGTCAAACGAGAAATGAACATGCATGTTTAAATGCTTTGACACATATTTATTTTAATTGTAGGCTTTTCTTGTCACTCGAGTGAGTGATTGCGTGCTCCGATGACAGAGAGGTGCGTGCGTGATGGCATGAGTGACAATTTCGGCGTGCGTGAGTGACATGCGGCATATGCTGAGTGAATTACAGTTTTTTTGTTTGTTATTATCTTTTTTTTCTGAAGTATGAAACAATTAAATAAACTGCTAATGTAGATTGATTTCAGATCACGCCACTGAAAAATATGTTCACATAAATAATTGATTCTACGCCATAACATCGTACACCTGATACTTTGTTGACTGGCAGGGCAGGGCGTATGAGCAATTAAATAGATATTGGCTTTGGTGTTCACGGTTAAGACAACATTTTAACAACTAATGGGTAGATAATTGGAAGCCAAATACGGACATACATCATTCCACGCGCTACAAAGGTACTAGGATTTATATACGCATATACAGTACCGGTCATATATATATAACCACATTTCAAAGTGATATTGTTTGCCACTTATGTTTATTTATTTATTTTTAGGAATTTTTAATTATAATATAGTTCATTCTCTAAGGGCCGAATTCACAATGCATGCTTAAATACCAATAATAGTTTAACTATGAATTTTTATTCACAGTTACAAAGTTAGCTATGGAAATTCACGTCGCCTGAAGATATATGTATTCAAAAAATCAATAGGGGTATTCTCTGAGTCTTGCAAAGCCCTTGCACGGTGCACGGATTGCACGGTTTGCAAAGCTGTCCCATACGAAAACCGGTTTTAACCGTGCAATCTGTGCACCATGCAAGGGCTTTGCAAGACTCAGAGAATACCCCTAATACTTTTCTATACAAATTTGAAATTGCTTCAAATGTGAATATCAAAGTCAATAGTTTAACTCTTGTCAGTACCTAACTACTCACTGTGAATTTGGTCCTTACTAAACCCGTAATCTCGAGCTGGCTAAGTACTATGTTGATCTGCAGAAGTGTTTCGGCGCAGTGGGGCAGGCTGAAGTACCCCAAACCGATTAACGGGTACGCCGCAAGGTATCGCCGCTAATTGGGTCGCTGGTGGTCAACAGTATACTGAAGAAGTAAATGGAACGAATGGAATGCCGAACTTACTGCACATGCGAATGATATCCCTATCGTAGTGAGCGCAAAGTATCTGTCCACACTCAGCTCACTTATGAGCCAAGCACTGAGGGAAATACATCTTTGGGCAACCGAGGCGCAGCTGAGTGTTAACGCAGAAAAAACAGATCTGGTGCTCTTCACCAGGAAATATTCGATTCCGAACTGGTCAACTGGCCAACAATGGATGGAGTGACCCTCCAGCTGAAGCAAAGCACCCAGTATCTTGGAATAACGCTAGATGGCATGCTGTCGTAGCGCCTAAATGTGGAGGAGAGGGCAAAGAAGGCCTCAGTGGGATTCTGTGCATGCAAAAGGATGCTGGGCTGCAGTGAATCTCTACATCGAAAATGAGGCTGCGATAAAGGCGCTCCTATCGCACAGCACTTAATCCAGAACTGTGGCGGAGTTTAGGGTAGCTCTGCGTTTGCTACTTACTGGTACCGACATTTATCTGTTCTAGGTTCCGGGGCACATAGATATCGCGGGCAACGAGGAGGTTGGCAGGCTTGCCAAAGAAGGCACCCCGTCTGAAACTATGGTGTTAGAAGAGGTGCCCATCTCCCTCCAAGCGATTAAACGGGAGCTCGACATGTCTATGATCCAGAGAGCGCAGAAGGCGTGAACCAAAACGCAAGGCAGCAAGGTGTATAGGGTAATGTGCGGAGCGTATGACATAAAGCTAATGAAGTTTCTCCTATTCCTCAAGAAGGAGGATGCTAGACTACTGGTGGGTGTCCTAACGTGACATAGTCTGTTGGCATCCTATGCCTTTAAACTGGCTCTGACAAATGATAAAACGTGTAGGAGATTCAGAACGAAAGAGGAGACAGTGGAGATTAACAGTAGAATAGGGTCGTTGTTTATCTAGTAACGCTATCGACGGTAATGGTCTCTGCGAAGCCACATAGTGGTTACAACCTAAACTAAACAAACTTTTTAGCAAACTACAGATAAAATCAACAAACTTACTTTCAGCCGAATGTCAAACTTTTTTCACAGAACTGCTATTTGTTTTTTTTTTTTTGAGTACACAGTTTTATTTTATTTTATATTCAAGTGTTGTGGTTTTCTTCCCATAATATTTGTCGTGTAATGCTTAGTACCCAGCTCTTAAGGGAAATCTATAAACATATTTTTAATTACTTCTGTCGCTGACGACCAACGCACAGTGGTCGGAGAAGCCATGTTTTGCACGAAAATTAGAAGGGGTGTTACGATTATAATAAGATTGCATCATCGTAGTATTTTTGTTAGGCTAAATTTGAATATGCCATACAATTTTTAGTTTGACAGTTGACAGCTATCAAATCAACTGTTAATTTCTCTAAAAATAAGAAAATCTTTTTGAAAATACCACTTATTAGGTTTTTAGATACGCAAGTCACGAATTTTATGGTAAATTAAAAGTTTGACAGTCGACAGCTGTCAAACGGACTGCCAATTTTTATAAAAATCAGAACCTTTTTAAAAACGTTACCGATAACATGCTGATCACGAGTTTTACGTCGAATTAAAGCTTTGAGAGTTGACAGCTGTCAAATTGTCTGTACATTGTTCTGATAATAAGAAAATGTTTTTTAAATGCTACTGGTAAGGGTTTTAGACACGCTTGGCAACAAAATTTTATTATGTAATATTTCATATGAAATCATCATTTCGATCTTTAAGAAGTAATAGTAAAGCTATAATTTAAAGTTTCCTTAAAAAAAGTAGCTATAATTTAAAGTTTCCTTAAAAAAATTGTTAAAAAGCTATCAACTCATAACTGCTAGAACAAGCCACGATCGAATTCGTTGAATTAAATGGATTCAACGGTTTACTCAGCAGGCGTATGCTAACGATGAATGATGGATTTGTATGCTGCATGAGTTCCCTGGCCAAATTGACATATTTTAGTGCTGCGAATTAAGCCGGCTCTGTTAACTGGGTCATGTCGTACAAATATATTCGAAAACTAAATTTGTCTTTGGTGAACTAAAAACTATCAAGCGATTTCAAAGTTATCAAGTATTCAGGCCTCCATAGAATGCTTGAATCACAAGTGAAACAATGGCATAGTTCTGAGAAAATTTTTCACTCTCATACACATCAATGGCGCTCTGCAATAACGACACAACTCAAAATTTCATATATTTAAATAATAAATAAGATAAATCACCATATTTTCTGTGGAAAATCGACATATGGAAGTTTACTTGTTACCAGTCCGACAACGGTGCAATTTTGTCATTCGTAAAAAAAGCGGAAGTTGGCAACACTTTCTACTGAACAGTAGAACATGGTTCTTATCTCTGTCTTCACCATATACATACACTCGCTCCAGTATATCTGCGTACACCCTTTTTTTAATATTCACAATGTTTTACAAACTATATTTTTTTTTGTTATTTTTGTACAAAAACTTCCTATAAATCAAAGCTTCAAACTGAGCAATACTAACTAACTGAACAATATTAATGAAAATATAACGAATTTTCATCAAAACTTTACATTTTTTACTTAGATTAAAGAAAAATTTACAAATTAGAAGTTGCTAAGAAGTAACGTTAATTTTTAATTAATCTTTTTGCTGACCTCTCTACGCATTTTTCTCCCTACAAAGTACGTGCGAACCAAATAGTTGAAAAAAAATAATAAAAAAAAATATATAGCTTGCAAAACATTGTGAATATTAAGTACAGATATTAAGATATAACGTAGGGAGCGTATAATTATTTGCACAACTTTATAAATCCGTCATAATTGGAAAGCCTACACATTTCTCCTACAGAACAGGTGCAAATTATATAACTCGAAAACTAAAATCGGCTCTGATGAAAATTTTTACAATTTGAGTTGTGTCGTTATTGCAGATAACCAACGATATAAATTTTATTTTATTAATTTCTTGAGTCTTAAATTCTCAAAGGCGAGAATTTTTTTAAATTTGAAAATAAAAATTAAACGAGAAAATAAATTGTTGAATTCTTGGCTAAAAATGCAATCGAAATGCCATTTGCCAGAACTCTCTTAGGACTTTTTAAATAAAGGTTCAAATATCTTTTCATGTCCTTTGTTTTTGTTTCTTTGTCAGCCTCTTCTTAAATTTCTCTCTAGACTTCTCATTCATTGCACACACAAACAATCAAATGGTAGCTAAAAGCATTGGATGGCGCAAATAAAATAATCAATATACTGACCCTGAGAAGTAATTTTCAATCACCGACATTCTGCACAAAGCAAGCACACACATTAATACAAACAAATGTGTCTAAAATCATACATATTTTCACAATGTGTGTATGTATTTATATAACTACATGTAAGTGTATAGCTATGGGTGATTCTCTACAATGGTTATAAAATGTGGACATTTTGCACAATATCAACAATGATGGCAGTACTCTACATATTTCATTTACAAAAAATTTTCAACACAGAGCTCATTTGGTTCCAGAGTATAAAAACCCTCTTCGTAAATTTTAGCATTTTCTCAACCCAGTATGCCGTCAATATTTTTTTTCTGTACACAAATTGTAGGGAATCATGTCCTCTATACATACCGGTAAAGATTAAATGAAAATTTTCAACTTCTAATCGTGGAAAAGCTTTCAAGGTGTGTTCCCTAGTTATATTATATTTTAGAGAAATTTGGATTTCGTTGTACCGGTGACAATTTTTGGTATTCCAAAATAAAGTGCGCTAGTTTTTTTATAGTGTGAATAATTAATTTACAAAATATAAAAATATTTTCGGTAAATTTATTGTACATAATAATATTCGAGGTCCAAATATTTTTGCCTTTGGAAATTGCTCAACTCCACACCAATTCGGAACACTGTTGAAATGTCAGTACGGTGACGGTCAGTACCACCTAATAAAATGTGAATAATTACTTTTTTTTCAATTATTTAACTTGTAAAGACTCGTAGAAGAACACAATTAATTTTAATATCGTGAAATAAACAAGTAATTTTCAAAAAACAAAACCGACTTCATTTCTCATATACCGTTAATTTTTTCATGATCCAATGATCGGATCTAAACCAAATTAGTATGGGACCACCTCTGAGGAAATCGATAAAAAAGCGTTATAAAATATTCCGACGAATTGATAACTTCCTCTTTTTTAAAGTCGGTTAATAAAATTGTAATTTTTATTTATAAAAATATATGCTGGCATCATGAAAATTGGAAAATATGTAATTTTTGAATTTAAGGGTAAGTGCTGTGGCATTATGGTACAGTACTTAAATAGTGCGAAGACTGCATTTAGGTATGTATCTGAATAAAGTAGAAAGACACCAACATTTTTTTGGAACAGTTGAAAATTTTAAATTTTGAAAAAACACAATTTGGATAGAATCACCCCTGAACAAAACATTTCAATCAAGATCTATACCAGTTCGCCAGCCAATTATGATTGATTGAGTTTTTGTTTAAACATTCCATCTGCAGACGTAAGTTTTTTCACATATATGAATGTATATAGGGCGATTCACGTAAAATGTCCAAAGCGCACTGAGCGGTGCAAAGCAAAAAAAAAGCTACTTTTCGACTAGCTGGCATGTAGACAGAAAATAGGCAAAATAATTTGAAAACTATGATTTCTATAGATTTTTGTTTAGGCTATCCGATGGTTCAAGCGTTTCACAAAATTTTCCTATTTAGAAATCGCTCCTTAACCGATAGGCGACCACCCGACAGCCCACTTTTTCCAGTCGTTTACAACCGCAATCCAGAGCAAGGAAGAGGGAACACTACCTTGTGGAGTGCTCCTATTGACTCTGCACTGAGTGCAGACGCTCGCTCACTCCACCGCGACACCACTCTGTCACCAAGTAAGCTGTATATAAGCCTTATAAGCTTGGTTTCCACCCCCAAATTATGAATATACTTGACTATTGCCTCTGGAGTGGCATTGTTGAAGGCCCCCTCGATATCAAATCGATACCGAAGAAGGCCCCTACTGCATAATCTTCATGCGCGAAAGCATTCTCTGACCACTTTACCAACCAACGTGTACAGGGCGGTATTCACCGATCTTTTCTTGCAATAAGCATATTGAGCTCTTGAAAGACAGTCACGAGGAATCGCGTTTCTTATGTACAGGTCTATCAGTCTCTCTAGCCTTTTTAGCAAAAGCGTGTTTAGCAAAAACGATGAGACTGATAGGCCTAAAATCCCTTGGGGAAACATGAGAACCTTTTCCGGTCTTCGGGATGAACGCAACATTGACTACCCTCCAAGCTTTGGGATGTACCCGGTCCTCACGCAGGTCGCATAAATAGGATCCAACCAATTTTACGACACCTTCAGAGTCCTTTGCAGCTGCGAAGGTACGACTCCATCGATCCTCGGCGACTTTAGTGGTTTGAACGAATTTATCGCGCAGGCCATGTGATGACCGTCCAGAAGATCGGAAAAGGACAGGACCTGGGGGGAGATTCCGTAACCAGTTAGCGACAATTTTCGAATCTCTATAGCACTTTTTGACGCAAAAACATTTAAAAGTAGCTTGTTTGGCAAGGTGACAGGTAACAATATCAACGGAAATAAAATCAATTGACTTTATTTCCCACCCTGGTGTTTGAAAGAGCAATTTTAATTCGCTTTTAAAAAGGTAATAATGTCAATTGACTTTATTTAGCACCAGGGTGGGAAGTGAAGTCAATTTACCTTACTTCTGTTGATCTTATTACCTGTCACCGTTTTGCATCGCTCAGCGCGTTTGGGACATTTGACGTGAATTGCCCCACATATGGGTTTATATGTGTACACACATACTTTTGTACATATGTATGTACATATTTCAATGTCTGCGACTGCATTTTATTAGCTCATATATATTTTATTCTTTTCGGAAATTATTGCATTGACTTCGTTCATATTATCAGATTGCTTCAATCGATTGATTACCTGGCGGCGGTGGCAATTGGTAATTTCAGTAATTGCATAATTATATATGGATTTTTATAAACATGTACGTGCATACTAGTACTGAATACATTTAACGCTAGTAATGGTTATTATAATTTGTCTCCCTACTCAGTTAATGAAATTGCATTGGTAATAGTTTCGTAGAAATAATTGCGATGTAATTGGAAGGATAAGCAAAATTATTAAAGCAAACATGAAGTTAATCAAAAAAAAAATTTTGTAAGATTTTT
>NW_023458561.1:36369969-36374156 GCF_013731165.1 Rhagoletis pomonella
AATACATTTAAGGCGCAGCGAAGCACGCCGGGTAATTGCTAGTAATATATAAAATAAATCACCATATTTTTCTGTGGAAAATCGACATATGGAAGTTTACTTTTGACCAGTTCGACAACGGCGCAATTGTGTCATTCGTCAAAAAGCGGAAGTTGGCAACACTTACTACTGAACAGTGGTCTCCGTTTTCTCCATATACACTCGCTCGCCATTATAACTGCCCTTGATTTTTTTTAAATGTTCACAATGTTTTGTAAACTTCAAATTTTTTTTGTTATATTTGTACAAACGCATGACTCACGGTACGAAAACCCCCCTATAAATAAAAGCTTCAAACTGCGCAATACTAACTAACTGAACAATATTAATGAAAATATAACGAATTTTCATCAAAACTTTAAATTTTTTACTTAGATAAAAAAAAAAAAATTACAAATTTGAAGTTGCTAAGAAATAGCGTTCATTTTTAATAATTCTTTTTGCTGACCTCTCTACGCATTTTTCTCCCTACAAAGTACGAGCGAACCAAACTGTTCAAAAGAAAAATAACAAAAAAAAATATATAGCTTGCAAAACATTGTGAATATTAAGTACACATATTAAGATATAACGTAGGGAGCGTATAATTATTTGCACAACTTTATAAATCCATCATAATTTGAAAGCCTACACATTTCTCCTACAGAAGAGGTGCAAATTATATAACTCGAAAACTAAAATCGGCTCTGATGAAAATTTATACAATTTGAGTTGTGTCGTTATTGCAGATAACCAACGATATACATTTTATTTTATTAATTTTTTGAGTCTTAAATTCTCAAAGGCGGGAATTTTTTTGAATTTGAAAATAAAAATTAAACGAGAAAATAAATTGTTGAATTCTTGGCTAAAAATGCAATCGAAATGCCATTTGCCAGAACTCTCTTAGGACTTTTTAAATAAAGGTTAAAATATCTTTTCATGTCCTTTGTTTTTGTCTCTTTGTCAGCCTCTTCTTAAATTTCTCTCTAGACATCTCATTCATTGCACACACAAACAATCAAATGGTAGCTAAAAGCAAATAAAATAATCAATATACTGACCCTGAGAAGTAATTTTCAATCACCGACATTCTGCACAAAGCAAGCACACATATTAATACGAACAAATGTGTCTAAAATCATACATATTTTCACAATGTACGTATATACATATGTGTGTGTGTGTATAGCCATGGGTGATTCTCTACAATGGTTATAAAATGAGGACATTTTGCACAACATCAACAATGATGGCAGTAATCTACATATTTCATTTACAAAAAATTTTCAATACAGAGCTCATTTGGTTCCAGAGTATAAAAACCCTCTTCGTAAATTTTAGCATTTTCTCAACCCAGTATGCCGTCAATATTTTTTTTCTGTACACAAATTGTAGGGGATTATGTCCTCTACACATGCCGGTAAAGATTAAATGAAAATTTTCAACTTTTAATCGTGGAAAAGCTTTCAAGTTGTGTTCCATAGTTATATTATATTTTAGAGAAATTTGGATTTCGTTGTACCGGTGGAAATTTTTGGTATTCCAAAATAACGTGCGCTAGTTTTTTGATAGTATGAATAATTAATTTACAAAATATAAAAATATTTTCGGTAAATTTATTGTACATAATAATATTCGAGGTCCAAATATCATTGCCATTGGAAATGTCAGTACGGTGACGATCAGTACCACTTAATAAAATGTGAATAAATACTAGTTTTTTCTTTCAATTATTTAACTTCTAAAGAATCGGAGAAGAACACAATTAATTTTAGTATCGTGAAATAAACAACTAATTTTCAAAAAAAACAAAACCGACTTCATTTCTCATATACCGTTAATTTTTTTATGATCCAAAGATCGGTTCTAAACCAAATTAGTATGGGACCACATCTGAGGAAATCGATTAACGTGGTCCAACATAAAAAAGCGTTATAAAATATTCCGACGAATTGATAACTTCCTCTTTTTTAAAGTCGATTAATAAAATTGTAATTTTTATTTATAAAAATACATGCTGGCATCACGAAAATTGGAAAATATGTAGGCTGCGTTTCTTTATACATTCCGGATAATCCCATTTCACAGCCGGAATAAACAGAATGCGTTTGAAATATACGTCAACATATCATCAGGAACGTTCTAAAGAATAAATAAACAAAAAAGTTTATTCCAAACGTTCAGAATGAATAAAGAAATGCAGCCGTAATTTTTGAATTTAAGGGTAAGTACTGTGGCATTATGGTACAGTACTTAAATAGTGCGAAGACTGCATTTAGGTATGTATCTCAATAAAAAAGAAAAAAACCAAAATTTTTTTGGAACAGTTGCAAATTTTAAATTTTGAAAAAAACACAATTTGGATAGAATCACCCCTGAACAAAACATTTCATTCAAGATCTATACCAGTTCGCCAGCCAATGATGATTGATTGAGCTTTTGTTCAAACATTCCATCTGCAGACGTTTTTTCACATATATGTATGTGTATAGGGCGATTCACGTAAAGTGCCCAAAGCGCTGAGCGGTGCAAAACAAAAAAACAAGCTACTTTTCGACAAGCTGGCATGTAGACAGAAAATAGGCAAATTAATTTGAAAACTATGATTTCTATAGATTTTTATTCAGGCTATCCGATGGTTCAAGCGTTTCACAAAATTTTCCTATTTAGAAATCGCTCCTTAACCGATAGGCGATCACTCGACAGCCCACTTTTTCCAGTCGTTTACAACCGCAATCCAAAGCAAGGAAGAAGGAACACTACCTTGTGGAGTGCTACTATTGACCCTGCACTGAGTGCAGATGCTCGCTCACTCCACCGCGACACCACTCTGTCACCAAGTAAGCTGTATATAAGCTTGGTTTCCGCCCCCCAAATTATGAATATACTTGACTATTGCCTCTGGAGTGACATTGTTGAAGGCCTCCTCGATATCAAAGAAGGCCCCTACTGCATAATCTTCATGCGCGAAGGCTTTCTCTGACCACTTTACCAACCAACGTGTGCAGGGCGGTATTCACCGATCTTTTCTTCCAATAAGCATATTGAGCTCTTGAAGGCAAGTCACGAGGAATCGCGTTTCTTATGTACAGGTCTATCAGTCTCTCTAGCCTTTTTAGCAAAAGCGTGTTTAGCAAAAACGAAGAGACTGATAGGCCTAAAATCCCTTGGGGATGAGAACCCTTTCCGGTCTTCGGGATGAACGCAACATTGACTACCCTCCAAGCTTTGGGATGTACCCGGTCCTCACGCAGGTCGCATAAATAGGATCCAACCAATTGTACGACACCTTCAGAGTCCTTTGCAGCTGCGCAGGTACGACTCCATCGGTCCCCGGCGACTTTAATGGTTTGAACGAATTTATCGCGCAGGCCATGTGATGACCGTCCAGAAGATCGGAAAAGGACAGGGCCTGGGGGGAGATTCCGTAACCAGTTAGCGACAATTTTGGAATCTATAGCACTTTTTGACGCAAAAACATTTAAAAGTAGCTTGTTTTGCAAGGTGACAGGTAACAATATCAACGGAAATAAGATCAATTGACTTTATTTCCCACCCTGGTGTTTGAAAGAGCAGTTTTAATTCGCTTTTAAAAAGGTAATAATGTCAATTGACTTTATTTAGCACCAGGGTGGGAAGTAAAGTCAATTTACCTTATTTCCGTTGATCTTATTACCTGTCACCGTTTTGCATCGCTCAGCGCGTTTGGGACATTTGATGTGAATTGCCCCATATATGGGTTTATATGTACACACATACTTTTGTACATATGTATGTACATATTTCAATGTCTGCGACTGCATTTTATTAGCTCATATATATTTTATTCTTTTCGGAAATTATTGCATTGACTTCGTTCATATTATCAGATTGCTTCAATCGATTGATTACCTGGCGGCGGTGGCAATTGGTAATTTCAGTAATTGCATAATTATATATGGGTTTTTATAAACATGTAGGTGCATACTAGTACTGAATACATTTAACGCTAGTAATGGTTATTATAATTTGTCTCCCTACTCAGTTAATGAAATTGCATTGGTAATAGTTTCGTAGAAATAATTGCGATGTAATTGGAAGGATAAGCAAAATTATTAAAGCAAACATGAAGTTAAACAAAAAAAAAAAATTTTGTAAGATTTTTGAAGGTGAGTAATAAATATTTG
>NW_023458561.1:36374256-36384659 GCF_013731165.1 Rhagoletis pomonella
TTTTTGAAGGTGAGTAATAAATATTTGTTGATAATTATATGCGTGACCTACACAGATAAATAACCTCTGGCAATTTTGTGTGCCACCTGGCAGGTAGCTTGGCTGCTTTGACCTATGATCTAATCGTTATCGAATTTTATATCTGAGAGGACACAAAATAATCGATCTTTATGTTTATTTAAAAAACAATTTAAAAATCTATGTGAGTTCGACCGCTCATTTTTACTGTTAAAACAAAAACATAGACAATAGCACCCTGAATTCTCTCAGTTCAATTGATTTAATCCACGTAAGCACTTCTAGCGGCTAACTGACTACTCTAAGACATAGGAATATAAGGGAAATGTTTTCGTCTAAATGGAAAACTTACGCGACGACTGTAGTCTAACAAGCTTCAGAAGTTAAGACTATTCCTTATTGAAGCAATCATAAATTGAAGTCCAAAATACATAGCTAGGTGGCTCAGAAACTGTTAGAACAAGTCATATCGCCATAATTGGACAACCTCTGGAATAACAGTAAAAGTGCGTATGTCGATTCCATATAAAATGTAACAAAAATTGTGATTTTCGGACGTAATGGCCTCCGATTTGGCTTAAATTTTGCGCGCGGCCAACCTTAATATTACATATTAAAACTGACAGAAATGGACTTAAAAACTTGTTAAGAATTGTTTTTTAACAAGTAAAGAAGTACAAGTTCGGGCGTAATCAAAATTTATAAACCCGGCGAACGTATTAAATATCGTTTTTTTTAACCTTTCAATAAACTGCATGATAAGCAAGAGTACTTTTCCCTACTAAGTGGTTGGTGCCACGCCCATTTTACGAAAAATCAGAATTTCCGTCTTTCTGAAATTTACCGTTATATGGTAGGTGGCGGAAATTTTAGTCTGATTTAAAAAATTTTCTACATATCGCTTTTTTGAGCCAAGGTTGATAAATGGACCGAGTTTGGTAGAAATTGATAAATCGGTTGCCGAGATACACTTATGTAAGCGTAAGTGGGCGGTGCCATGCCTATCTTCCCAAAAATTTCCCTAAGTAGCATTTTCTGCTGAGAGTGCATTGTAGTTACTAATTTATCGCAGTTTTCGTATTTCTGTAAATTACCGTAATGTGGGAGGCGGGCGTGGTTTTTGTCTGATTTAAAAAATTTTCAAATGATTTCTTAGTGTGGCTCTAGGTAATGTTCGTACCGAGTTTCGTGAGGAATTGTGAAGGGGCTAAAGAGATACAGCATTTCATCGTAAGTAGGCGGAGCCACGCCCATTTTCAAAAAATTCACTACTGTCTTATTTTATGCTAAAATTCTACTTCGCGTCCCAACTTTCAACAATTTGGATCCAGTACTTTAGGAAATATCGGATTTTTTGCATATTTCGAAAATACGGTTATATGGGAGGTGCGCGTGGTTATTGTCCGATTTTGCCCCTTTTCAGTCCCAACCTTCCTTGAAAAAAGGGAAACTTACCTAACAAATTTCGTGGACATATCTAAATTTTTTCTAGAGTTATCGTGTACACGGCCAGACAGACGGACGGACAGACATGGTTTAATCGATTTCTCTTTTCATACTGAGCATTTATGTATACATTTGTCTATATCTATCTCGATTCGTTTTGGCTGTTACAAACAGCCGTTAAGTGAACAAAGTTATAATACCCTTGTGCAGAAGTGCGCTCGGGTATAAAAATTATTGGTGTGGCAAATATTGATAAAATTGTCAAGGTGGGCACAAAAAATTGTATACATATATGAATTTACTATTTCGTGGTCTAGTTACAGTGGTAAGATACCATTGCAAAGGCAATAAACGTGGCTATATGTATATCTGCTTTTTCATCTTAAAAATTTTTCATACAAAATGTCTTTCGAAATGACGTAGATTTTTAATTTTTTAAATTTCGATCCTTATTGCAAAATTTATTATATATTTTATTTAATATAATATGCTCACTGCAAATTAAGCGTTCCACGATAGTTTAGTGTTTTCTCTGTCCCGAAAAAAACTATTTTGTAGCTGAAGTAGCTACAATGCAAAAGCGTTTTTGAACGGCCTGACGATTGTCATGAAGTTCTAAAGGTATGTAAAAGGAAGGCGATAAGCGCCAGGTGCAACCCAGCAGCTTTTTGAATGCATTGAGTAACACTTGAGCTTTCTTCCCCTCGTCGTATACATTGAAGTGGAAGAAAAAGTTTGAAGTCCTACATTGAGAAAGCCAAATATATTTCACACAACACAAATTATAGTTCTGTTCGTCGAGTGAAAAACGTTTAGGAATTTGTATGAATTATCATGACTTTTGTGCACATCGAGTTCAAAAAATTATCCATCACTGCAAGCTGACAGTTACAAATTACTGTTGGACAAATTTTTGCTGGCAAGAATTTTTCATCACGAAAAAAATATGATTATGGCTCATGGTCGCATTTTTATCGACGATAATTTGAACAAACAAGTTCGCTAAATTAAAAAAATTATAAACATGAACACTCTTTTATTAAAAATTTATGAAAATACTTGTTGATAAAATTAACTTAGTTAATTCCAATGATTCAAAATATACCTGTCAGAAAAAATCGCGACCATAGTCGATTTAAGAAACCAGAAAAATTCTATAAATTTTATTATGTTTGAGATGCAAACGCCGGCACCAGCTGACAGTGAAACTTGCACACTCCTGCAAGTTTGCGTTCGTGCAGAAATTTTCAAGTTTCTCTACATGCGAGAAAATTTGAGAGAATTTTTTCTTACGCTCTGATATTTTGAGTACTAGATAATTCTTGCTGGATTTCCGACGAAGAAACCTTATAACATAACTATAACTAAATCAAGTGTTGAGAGAAACATTTTTAGTTGACTTAACTAAACTCTTTTCTGAGTATAGACAATAGTACGAATGTATAATTTTTAATGTGGCTCAGTATACGAATTTTCCTAAAAAAGAAATAAGTTTGTTCGGCTTATAGTATTTATTGTATCTTTAATTGATATTCAATGACTATAAATATATTTAATTCTTCTTCTGTCTAAGTTCACTCACTTGATTCACTGTCAGTAAGAATAATAATATCAAATATCAAATAAATTGCAACCAAAAATACAAAAAAAAAACGTCAAGTAATGAACGGAAGATCTAACAAAAAACTAGCTCTGCATAAAACCAATATGTATAGCATTTGCCAGCAAACCGAAATGAGTTAATTGAATTCATCAATATGTTAACCACAAATCTATTAAAGTCACATATTTTCATCTTCTTCTTGTTCTACTTTTCTTACCAACAAAAATTACGAGGAAATAAAAATGGCAAAAAAGTTGAGCAAAATGCAGAACGAGTAGGAAATAATGAACCAAGCATTTCATTGGAGAAATTGAAGTGAAAAACACACGTTGCACTCAAGCAAATTGTATTGAAAAGAAATAAAAAGAAACAAAAAATAAGAATCATGGGTCAGAGATCAAACACAAAAGCGTTTATAAGCGTTTACTAGCATATACATATGTATGTACATAAATGGATATGAAGTAGGTATGAAAATATTATGGTATTGTAAGTGAAAAGTATTCTATAGCACCAACGCACAGTGCGTAATTTCGCCGATTTATGGGAATTTTTACTCTCGAAATTATTTTTTTTTTTAGTTAAGTACTTCTAATAAGCTGTATAGTTGCGGTTTCAAAGGATGTACGTGATTCCATAAGTACAATATTTTATATGGGCATTTCCAGGGGACGGTCTTTATAGTCAAAAATTAAAAATTATATATCTATGTTAGTTATGGTCGAATCTGGTTTATTTTTTCAATGTATTTTGGTTGCATGCGCAGGAACATTTTTGGGAAAAAATTTACCCGTTAGTTGGTGTCGGGGTCGAAATAATTTGATAGCCCGTATATTTGGACCTAAGAAATATGTTTAAAAAAAGTAGTCCCGCTAAATGGCGCCCTAGTCGAAATATTGACTGATATAATTTGATTTCTAATATCTTCGCACCTTTTTTCCGGCAGTTTCCAACTTGTGCAATATCTATAGTGTTTTAAAACGGCTATACAAAAATTAAAACAAAAAAATTAATTTGAATTGTTATTTGTGTTTCTCCTCCTTACTCCACGTCTATATATGCTATGGGCACTCGTTTACGAACTGTCAGTTTTCTCACATACGAGATCTTATCGCATACCATTTCAGTGCGAATATGTTGTTAATGTTTTATAAATGCTGCGAAAATATTATCTTTTTTTCTTCATTGTGCTTTAATAGCACTTCTCCGAATTACACACTTCTTTCTTACTCGGAATTAAAAAAAAAAAATATGAAAAACTTAAACTTAAACCCAGATATGCGACAAGAAGCACGTGATATCTCACCTTTTATATCGCATATCTTTTGCGATAAATGGTCTACACAAGCGTCATATCTCTTACGATGTTTCGCATGCGAGCGTCCATAGCAGGTATAGACGTATACCTTTTTTTTAAACCTATTGCAGAAAGTTTGGCATCGTTGGTTTACTCGCCTAATTACGACACCAGTAATCTGCGGTTTTTGATCCTCACACCAAGCCAGCCCGGATGACACCTGCATCCTTCGCTCCCACCGCGAGCCCGGCGCGAGAAAAATCCCAATGTGTAAATTTTTGTCACCAAAAATACACAAAAAAATGCGATCTCTTTACCAGAGGTTGATTTTAAATCCCCTTTTTTTAAATTGTGCAATTTGGTGCAAATTCTTAATGATGGCCCTTAATATACAGACGATCGATTAAAGGTTCCTGAAGGGATCTGACTCGCAATTTATATCCTTATAAGAAAAAAGCGAAATCCCATTTTTCAAATTTAAAGGGGCACTATTGATATGCAAGGATAACATTTAAAACTGCAAAATGGTGTTTTTACTTAAGTTTACAATGTGTAAAACGAAAACTAGAAGACTGTAATCTCGTGAAGAAATGAGACAAATATGACCACTGAATGATAAAGGCCGGAAAATTGGCGATTATCTTCGTCAAAAAAGGCATGTTTGTACAAGCACAGCATTCTTTCAGCTTATCTTCAAACAATTTGGAACCGATTTTCTATTATATCAGAAATCCATACGCACATATATCGCAACTGATCTGTTTTTACCAGCTTCGACTTTCGATTTTCCTTCCCCGAAATCGCTCAAATTATGCACGGTGCAACGTATGTACTAAGTATGAGTGGGTAAAGGAGAATGTGTGTTGGAAAGTAATATTTATGAATTACGACTATCGAACAACCACAAGTGGACAATAGAATGGCATTCGTGCGTATACATACAATCAAGTAAAAATGTGTAGTTATGTATTTACTATTAGTACATATATAGATACTAGGGCTGTGCGATAAATTGATTATTGAAATTTTTAACTAATCATAATGCATATAACTCAATTCATCGATAAATTGAAAATCATGATAACTCAAAAGTTCAGTTACTCGAGTAATGAAGATTCTTATTTAAAATATTTGAGTGATTTGCTTTTGATTTATGTTATAAAATGAGTAACCAATTTTTTCAAGTACTCTTTACATACGCACACATTGCAAAAAAGTAGTCAAACATTTTACAAAGCAAACTTTTTTGACCAACCAAATTACCTAGATTAACCATCGTATTGGATAATCTATATATATCTTGGTCATTCGAGCAATTAAACTTGCCTGAATAATCGAGTAATCGCACAGCCCTAATAGAAACAGTTTTAATTAATTTTTCTAATATTATATAACAGTGGTTTACAGCAAAAATATTTTCTGATACAAAAAAAAATCTAGGTACTTATGAACAAAATCGATGAATAAATAAAGAAGGAATAAGTGACTAAATGAAAATGAGCAAAGATTTTTTGTGTGAAAAATGAGTAGGAAAGAATATTACTCATACGCCATCTACACCTGAGTAACACTCTTTTGTGTCCATAACACCGCCTAGGTGACGCCGACTGCTCAGTCCCCTCGGGGTAGCGTCCTTTGTTCGTATACACGAAGTTGAAGGCGAAAATGAAGTGTTATTTTGCATACTGAATTTTAACCGACTCCGCTTAACCGCTTAATTTTCACCTCCAACTTCGTGTATACGAACACGCGACGTTACCCCAAGGATACTGCGCAGTGGGCGTCGCCCCGTCCTGCTCATAACTCATGCAAAAATCCTTGCGCATTTTCATTTGACCATTCATTCCTTTCTTATTTATCCATTAATTTTCTTAATTTGTAGCTTAATTTTTAACCGACTGCAAAAAAAATAAGGATGTTATCAATTCGTCGAAATATTTTTTTTACCGCTTAACTTCGCACCACATTAACCGATTTCTAAAATTCTTTTTTTAAAGGAAAGACGATACCTTAGATCCGATCATTGGATTATGAAGAAACTAACGGTACTCTTAATTTTTAACCGACTTCAAAAATAGAAGAAAGTTATCAGCTAGTTTTTTGTATGTTACCGCATAACTTTGGACCACGTTTACCGAATTCTATGATTATTTTTTAAAGGAAAGGTGGTACTCCAGAGGTGACCCCGTACTAATTTGGTTTTGTTCCGATCAATTGATTATAAATAAATAAACGGTACTATTAATTTTGTATATGAGATTTGAAGTCGGTTTTGCTTTTTGATTAAAAATAACTTGTTTTTTAGGAAAAAGCTTTTAAACAAAATAAGAGATTTACGAAAAATCGTTTTTTTTTTTGCCCTGTTAAAGTTTGAATTTTTCTCAGTTTTCTTAAAAAAAAAATACAAAAAAAAAATCTGGTATGATTAAATAATTTCTACTAATTGTATACAATTTAGAGATAAATTTGTTAGCTTTCATCTGCCGTACCGCATATTGAAATTGGTAAAGTGATTCGTAATACTTCCGTGATTAAGTGGAATCGCTTTTTTTAAAGCTGAATAATGGTAAACTGCAAATATCTCGAAAAAATTATCATGATAAAAAAACAAAAATTTGTGATCCAGTGTAATCATACACACACATACACTAAAATGGCGTAAAGAACAAAAAGCACAAACAAGGACAAAAGCAGATCCAGAGGCAGAGTCAGAGGTAGACTATGAATGACCAGGTCATTGCCATAATACGACATAGGTGATTAGATTTTTGTGTTAACCACTCGCCGAAAATGTATAGTATTTGGATTTGATTATCATTTTCACGCGGAGAAAAAATAATTCATACACAGCAAATGAAATTGAGGCACTCAACGACTGGCCAATTAGTCAATTTTCTAAGCTTGCAGCCTCTTGAGTCGGTGCCCCGAAACCAAACTTATACCCCTTTAAATGACGCAGACCCACTTGGATTTTCTAGATACAGAATTTCAGTGTGGTATTATTAACTCTATAGAAGCTAGAGAATAGCAGGTGCAGAAGTCGATACGCGAGTACCTGAGTGTACAATAAACATGCGACGTTCTCAGTTCTCGTGTTTAAATTTATGCAATAGTTGCAATAGATTGGCGCTTACGCATTAGGGCGTAACGAAAACTACAACATGTTTGGTACAAAAATTTTATACATCTTCAAAAATGCTATTTTAGTCCCTTATTTTGGAAAAGAAATCCTGGCTATCTGCGACAATATCTTCAGTCTGCGGAATGAGCTTGAAAAATGGAAAATAAGAATGGTAGTATCAATCTTTAAGATTTTTATAACGACTTATACAAATTGTAAACACAAAATATATAGTGTGTTATGAAATGGTTGTGACCAATTAACATAGAGAATGTGAATGCAAAACAAAAACTCAATCATGTATGATTGTACGTTTATGTGATTGTTATCTGTCATTATCACTCTAATATAATTTTTTGTATCAGGGTTGAGATTTTTGTACTCAAAATGTGAAACCAGAAGATTGCCATTTCCCCTAAAAATAAGTAAACAAATGAATATTTGGTGCTAAGATATTTTTCTAAGTGTTTGGCTGAGATTCTCCTCAAACTTAAGGCATAAGTTCTGTTGTTGTGACACAAATGGAGACATTTACATTTTTAAGGCTGACTTCGAACGGTAAATGATTTTATTAGACGGGTTTTCAAGGCAGAAATATACTCGAAGGTTTGCCATTGCGTAACATAAGACGACTGCTATTTTGGATTATTATCTGACCAGGAATCTAACCATGGGCCTATGGAGTGGAAGTACGCTACGGCGGCCGCCGTAAGTACATGCTAAATATATGTATGTATACATATTCACTTATTTGTTCTCAAAATGCATGAAAACTATAGTACGCTTGCAAACATTTAATAACATTTTGTGATAAAGAGTTTTACAGGTGTATTTGGACTTCAAATTTGTGTTTTATTAAAGTATTAATTAAATAAATAATTATAGAAAATTATTATTTTAATAAATAGATACAAAAACATTTATATTTGCCAACTCTTGGACTTGTCTTTATTTGTAGTAAATGACAGATGTAACAAAATAAAAAAAATAATTAAATAAATATAGTTATGGATCGAATTTCGCATATTTTTTTTTGCAATATCAAGTGCCCCCAAGAGGTGCTAAACCATAAATAGCTTAAAAAACGCTTTGAAAAATTCGAGACGAGAGTGAAGTGCAGTGTTAAATTGTAATCGAAATTGTAGGCAAATTTGGCGCGTGTGTGATTAATTTTTTATGTTAGAAGTGCAATAAAATCAATCTAAATTCAAAAATTCGCTCCATTTATTACAAAAATACCGGTTTTCAATAAAATATGTAATTCAAATAATAATAATATGTGTACTTACATATCGTCGAATATAGCGGAATACCTCGTGAGCCTCAAATTCAATATGTACATATGTATGTAATCATCATGCAGACCCCCCTTCTGCACCTTGTCATCAAAAATAAGCAAACCCAAAAACCCCACTTCCCACAGGTGGTTGCAAATA
The DNA here is from genome assembly GCF_013731165.1 of Rhagoletis pomonella. Classification (NCBI taxonomy): domain Eukaryota; kingdom Metazoa; phylum Arthropoda; class Insecta; order Diptera; family Tephritidae; genus Rhagoletis; species Rhagoletis pomonella. The sequence goes on from NW_023458561.1 coordinate 36,383,178, forward strand.
CTTAAATATCCCCTTAGTTAATTTTTGCTTGTTTTGTGCACGCATGGCCAGTTAAGCATGCTGATCTGAATCGATTTCCTTTATCATTCTTAGCAATTTGATATGCATTTTTATTGTTATCTGTTGCAAAGAGACATTTTGGGAACTAAATAGGCTTTAATTGCTCTGTAAACAAGCGCGCTTAATTTTCAACAGTTTCCAGTTTATGTAATATTAATCAAAACAGCTTTTATTTATTTTATTTAGTGTTTTCTGCCTTAATGTTTAAACATAGGTTTGAGTTACACTCAGTAAGAACTATTGTAGTTTTCTAGTTTTTAGTTCCATGGTAACAAGTGCAGCTGATGATTCATATAATTCAGTTTTTTATTAAAAGAAAATAATTTTGAGATCTATAACACCCAAATTCCTACGAAGTTTGGGAGCTAATTACATACAAACTTTTTTCTCGTGACCCAACCTAATTATTTAAAATTTCAACAGAAATCAACACGCACATATGCGCATGCATACATATACATACATATATGTGAAAGTTAAACCGCAAAACATTCGCCCATTTTATGAAAGCAAAAGTCGTCTCGAGCTCAGCTACATAAAATGAAATTTATTAGTAAGATTATAAATATCTCGAACTTTATACGTACAATAGAGACATAGCGCTGACCACGAGCTTTCAAAATAATACCACTTGAAATTGCAACAAATCCCTTTTTGAAGAGCACAATACCCACTCCTACTTATCTAAGTACGTACATATGTATGTAGATACGTACATACCTACCAAACACAAACCCACGTACATATTTACATACATATGTATGTATGTATGTATGTACATTTCGCATCTGAGAAACTTTCGAGTACTGCTTACTCACCGAAGTACTCACACATGGTTTGGCTTATGAATACAAAAATATTATTGGATGTATGTCAGTATGTTCTTGCATACATTGCGGTCGCCATTTAACCACAAGCCATACAACCCACTCAAATAACACTCATACGCCTAGTGGCCCCCCAATCTACTATGTATTATGCGCTGATCGGCCGAGAAGTACGAGCAAGCGCTTAGCGCCACTCATATAAATACTGGATTTTATGAATAAATGTGTACACTTGTACTACATACATACATAGCCTAGGCTTAAAGGGGTACAATGAAGGAGCATTGGTGTCCATAGATACATACATAGGTACATATGTACAAACGAATATTTCACTTTAGCTGCATTACAACAAATGTTTTTATTCCCGGCCGTATGCTTCGCAACTACTTACATATGCCATTGTATGTCGCTGTTGAAGATTAAAGGCAAACTCTCATAAAAACACTTCGTTTCATAACATTCATTATGCGAAAGCCAAGCAAGTGAAAAGTGTTGGTTTTTTGGGATCAAGCTGTAGGAAATTAGTTGTGGTCAAATATGGTCTGGTGAGTTTATTGTCGACCTCGTCTTTAAGCGTTTTAGCTTTGAAAGT
>NW_023458561.1:36384669-36395268 GCF_013731165.1 Rhagoletis pomonella
AAGTTCGGGTAGCTTTTCCCCCCGCCCCAGGGAGGAAGCGCGTGTCTGGTCGCTAATCCACACATTTTTTTTTTACATTTCTGGGATTTTATTCAAAAATAGATCTTGCACCAAAATTAGGGCATCTTCCACATCAGTATACAAAATTTCGATAGCTGGTGGGCGCGGCATTTGACTGATGTTTCAGCTTAATTCAAGTAACAAATCGAATTTCATTGGAATGGGATAGCAGTTATCATATCCGCCCCTATTTTAGTAAGCGTGGCAGTTCATCAATTTTTACTAGTTTTCATACTTTTACTTTCCTTAGTAAAGTGGTTCAAATGGCAAATTTTTAGCAAAATCGAGATACGTTTATCACCTTTTCCTACAACTTGTATAGGAATGTGCCAATGTAAAGCGTTTGGTCTTTGGAAAATTGACAACATGGACGCAAGAGAACGCAGCCGTAATTTGTGTTGCTATTAGTTTAAAGTGTACAAAGTAGTTATTTTTATACCAATCACCCTCCACCACACGGCGCTGCAAGCTACTTATGCTTCCCATAGAAACTTTAGAAAAGCATAATATCACAAAAATGTGCTTAACTCTGTAATGACTACGATAAATTATAACGACTTGATTTGGATCCCCCCCCCTTGCATAGTATTGAAATTGATATTGAAGATGAAGATAAACCCGGTTTCAATCAATCATTCAACGCCGTTTCTGAGCCGGTAAAATTCGTACTCAAATTTCTGCGTAAAAATTCTGTTCATAAAACACCGACGTCCTGTGTCCTTCACTAATTGCTAGAGTAATTTTCTCTGGAAAAAATCCTTAAAGCTTTTTAGAATCGAGTCAACCACTTATTTGTGTATTTCCACACATTTCGAAATTAGGATTTCTGCCAATTTCAGACACTTGCGCGACGTGTTAAACTAGGTCAAGATCGCTTAAGCTGATGTCATGCTAATGAAGGAGATTCGAAGATCTTATACAGAATAGAACTTAATAGAACTCTTTGATTACACTGAATCACAAATTTAGGTTTTTTTTTGTTCCATCACCATGACTATCAAATCTCTCAAATTCTAACTTTAACCGGGAACAAATATAAAAAAATAAGGCATTCTGTGTAAGTTTTTTTTTTTAACTTGTGTTAAAGCTTGTTCTGTTAGAAAAAAGTCAAGCTCCTAATGAAGAAAATCGATGGATAAATAAAAAAGGAATTAGTAATCAAATTAAAATGCACAAGGATTTTTTGTATGAAAAATGAGCAGGAAAGAATGTTACTCATACGCCAGGTACACTCTTTCATGCCCTCTTTTCATACAAAATATCAAAGTACATTTTCATTTGACCATTCATTCCGTTTTTTATCCATGGTTTTTCTTCTTTGTAGTGTGAGTTTTTCCCTGCAAAAAATTGTGAGACTAATCTCTAAAGAGAGTATTCCGAGATTACGATTGGTTATAATTGAGCATTAATTAGTCGCAACTAGTTTCATACGGGTATTATTGGAGATCAATTAGTCTCGACTCATCCCTTACGGGTATAATTGGAGATCAATTTGTCCCCTACTCATCTCTAACGTATACTATTAACGCAGTTACTCAATGAGATTTTATGTGCGGCGTTGACACAGAGAGAGAGTATTCGCTTAACAAAACTGTGAACCCCGGTTCGAATCGCTGCTGGCGCAAATTTATATTTTTATTTTTTAAAATTGACTAGTCGCTTTTTATACCCATTTGAGTATAAAAGCGAACAATTAGTCTCTTCATAGGACATGCTCGAACAAAAGCGAATAGTTCATTCCATATAAAGAGATTAAAAGTGGTATTTGTCGCATGCTCCTTTGCGATTGCTCCCTGAGTCATCACGGATTAGTCGCATTTTTTGCAGGGTTGTAACAGACTTTAATACAAATTAACACAGAAACTGTTTTTTTTTCTGATAAATTTTTAATTTTTTAATTTTCTTCAAAAACCAAAAAAAAACTGGAATTATTAATTAATTCCGCAGACACTATCAGACCTATCGAAAAGTGATGTATTTATATAGGGTTTATAGAGCATCTAAATAGCTTTCATTTGCTACACTTTGCATAAACATTGTTCGATTGCTTCATAAGATATAGATACGTGATTAAATGAGTAACGGTAAATTGCGAATATATCGAAAATTTACCCGCAGAAAAAAAACTGAACTCAATTTTCGGAATCACCAAGCAAATCTACATATAAATTTGGTAGTGGCATCAATGGAAAATTTTTTCTGTAAACCAGTGTTTCTAATTCAGTAAATCGATAGCGTTGTTTTATTCGCCGGTTTCGTGTGTTTAGTGAACCAGACGTTAGCTTCGGCTTTAAGATATTTTAGACGTCAGGACCACATAGCACTTTGTTGAAATCCACAATCTCATAGAATGTGGCTTCTACGTTAAATTTTACATTTTCTTGCAGACCTTAAGGTACATATCTGCATACATATCAGAACAAACAAAAATCTGTCTGCAAATGATGGCATTTATGGCAAACCAGAATATTCCGCGGTTTGTGCAGGTAAACGGGAAAAAGCGCTCACACACTAATGACTTGGTCACACAGAACTTTATGCGGTGGAACATAAATTCGAATAAACACCCTGAGAAGAAGACGCGTCCACAATTGCAGAGTGAACAATTTAATTGTTTCACGTAGGAGTCGACAGCAGTTGCACAAGTAGCAGCAACAACAGGCAGCATCCGGCAATAAGTTGGTCTTTTTTTGCCACACTACAGCCTTTCACTCCTTAACCTACGTGGCGCACATAAGTGCTTCTGTACGAATGTTTGTTGTATGTACTCGCACACATCTCGCTTTTCTCATTCTGAGTGTCAGCGCATTGCTAGCAACTTTTGCTGATGACCGATTTTTGTCCTAAATTGCATAGCCAACCAGCCATCCACCCACCCACCAATTTTTATTTTGCACCACAAGGTGCTCAAACGTGCTTGCTTGCTTGCTTGCTTACTGGCACATGCCTACATACTCGTATCTAAAAAGAGATGTGATTGTGTGCAACGCTGCTGTGGTTTTGTTAGAAGTAAGCAAAGTTTCTTTCCTTCATTGCAGCTGTCTTTTTGATTTTTTATGTAGTTTTGTTAGCGAATCGTCATCATTGCCGTTGTGCGCTCGTTACGGCCGTTGTGGTAACAGTGGTGGTGTGCTGGTATGTTGTAAGTGTTTGTTGTGCTGTTTCCTTTGTTGCTGCAACAACAACCTTGCTTTTGTTAACGTATTTTTATGTGTGCCTTTTTCATGCGCTGTGCTTTTTCGCCTTTTTTCTTTATTGCTGCCATTTTCCGCTGCAATTTTGTTGCCACTGGCTTTTTCTGGCACTAGATTTGTTATTGTTGTTGTTGCCACAACCCGCAGCACAATAACGTTTGCTGGCAGTTTGTTTTGGGCCATGTTTGGTTGGCCCCACAGGGCATACAAACAATGGCGGCGACGTAGAGCCGCAGCAACATATAACGCTTGTGTTTTGAACTCCCGCTGCACTTTTTAACACACATACACACACACACATATGGACAAAGTATGTAGTCTCTATGCACCTACATAGTTTGTGCGTTTGTAGCTAGTCAAGCAGGCGCCGGCGCTGCTTCCACGAACGAGGTCAAAATTAATGAACACATGGACGGACAACTTAGAAAATTTGCTGCATGGTCGCTTTGGTTGCACCACAATCACCAACAATACTATGCGCTCGCCCGCGACAGCTGCCCGCAACAACAACAACAACAACAACAACAACAAACAGAACACATGCATACATAGCAACAATTAATGTTGGCTGCCTTCACATATGCAGCTACGACGATGATTGCTTTGGTTAAATGTTAGTTGTAAGTTTGCCGCGCGCGCTACCATTTACCGTTATTGTATGTTATGTACAGTCGTCGTAGTAGTTGTTAGCTTGCTTTTTCTGCCGCTGCAGGTGATTACTACACTGCAATTGTTGCTGCTGGTCAGCTGCTGGCCGATATTTCATGCGACAGCTTTTGTTACTTGTTTGTTGTCACTCGTACACCTTTCGCAATTTACCGTTACAGAGATGTCATATTTGCGCATATAAATAAGGGGTTAGGGTTGTCCCTTTTTTTCTTCATCAACTGCCATTTTTTCGTTTCCTTTTTGTATTTATGTAATGTACGTATGAATGTTCATATCATTTCTTATTGCTGTCACAATTTGTTATTGTAACAATTTGTACTTTTGTTTGCAACTCGCTATGTAGTAGAATTTGAAATTAGGTTTTACAAATATCGCAAACAAACAAGCAAACGTCACACTTAGATATATGAGAAACGTAGGTGACAGCGGAGCGCTTCGCTTAGTATAAATGCATGCGGCTACACGCACACGCAGTATTTCGGCACAGTGCACAGTGCAGCATAGTCGTGTACCACGAATGTAAACATTCTAAAAATTTATTTAATTAATTAAAAATGTAATTAGAAAATTTATATTAATTTTATACTTGAATACCTGAAAATTTTCCAGAAAATTACTTCAAAAATAAAAGTAAAACCATGCCAAAATCAGTGAATCGACTGCATGTCGTCTTCATTCTTATTTGGCAGGCTCAGAAAAAGGGAAGTTCCAACGGGTTTGGCCCGTAGGGAGAGGGGTGCTAGATGAGCTGATGTGCGCGGTTATCTGAAGAGGTGGTTAACGTCGTCGGGGCATCTTATTCAAATTGTACTGAAAATCTTAACATGCTAGAATATGCAAAATTGAGTCGTGTTAAAGTATCGCCAGCTCTTCGTCTGCGATAGATGGGGTGGTCGCCAATAGTGGAATTCACGGTGTTGCTTGAGTTACAGTCCTTGGATAGATATAAATCTGGGTCATTCCTGCCACGTAGACTCGACTGTCGTGGGAACGGTATGGTCGGGCTGGTTCACTGGTTACATGGATTCTCATTTCCAAAAAAGTCAGTTCTGCATGCTCGGATCTTTGCCGACAAAATACTGTTGTTTTAACGATTTAATTTTTTTAAGATCGGTGAACTATATTAAATAAGTGTGAACTTTTGGCACCATTTTTATTTTACATGTAATTCTAAGCACTTCGAACTTAAATAAAAGCTATTGCTATTGTTAGGAGTCGTATTCTAATTTCGGCTGCTCTGGTGTAGTAGTTAGCAGTGCGCGCTACCATATCGCAGGGCCTGGATTCCAGCTCGTTTTTCGACCAACGTCAAAAAAGTATAAAATAATAAAGTTGTTTTCTAATAGCGGTTGCCCCTCGGCAGGCAATTGCAAACCTCTGAGTGTATTTCTGCTATAAAAGACAGTTTCACATAAAAAAATACATTCGCCGTTCGGAGTCGGCGTACAACTGTAGGTCCCTTTTCTTTGTGTGACAGCATCACGCGACTTATCGAAATAGCTGGTCCAAACACTAAAATATCGTCGTTTTAAGTACAAAGCCGCATATCCAGGTTCTGCAAAAACTGGTAACTGACACTTGTGCCAAAAGATAAAAGAGGCTTCTGCCATCAAGCCCCTATTCATTTATATTAAAATATGATACTTTGATATAGGGATAAAAGAGAGAACAGCTTTGAAATAAGACGAGTTTTACTCTCAATTACTTATCAGACGGAGTTTGCCAAATCACAGAAATCCAAGAAGAGCGGTCGCGATATAAGCTAAATTTATTATTTTAGACGCTATTAACTACGGTGGATAGAACAGCACTTTATTCGAAGGAAACCCTGGCCCACCATCATATGGTGAATACGCAAAATTACACCGCTATCACGAGTCAGGCTTTTGTCCAGAAATATCTGCGCCGAAGTGGATGGAGTATTTTAATATTAGGTTCCTTTCCGTACAAGCCGGACCGGATCCGGTAATTAGAAAATAAGCGAAAAATTTGCTCACAAAAATGGAACAATATCCAGAAATACGGGAACGCAAAAAATACATTTAGTGTCCACAATTTGAGAAGTAACTGATTCAAGTGAATTTTGTTTTCACAAATTTGATTGTACTAAGTAATAAAAATTATATACAGATTGATAATACATGTAAACACAAAACATCTGATATTCACTTTGACACTTTATCCATTTTTACCCCGAGAAAAAACCGGGCTGTTTCGGGCAGAAAGAAGAAGACACTTGCAATTCTAATATGTTCCAATTTTCGCTCTCTATTACCAATTTTTGAGTACGGGAACAACTTCTGGGCTGTTTTGGGCACACACGGGATCCTGCGTTGCGTATGGGAAAGAACCTATTGCAACACTTATCTTCCCAGGCAAACTTGGAACGAAAAATTACACTGAATATGGCAAAACGCCGAAACCGGTTTGTCTCCAAACCAAAGTTGACAAGGGATGACGGAAATTCGTCCAAACGTCATTTGAACTTCATTGCCGCACATATAATCAAGAGTCTGAACTAACCCGACCTTTTGGCAAGGAATTCTGCACTCATCGCTCGCAGTTTAGGGGAACCGGTCAACAATCAACTATACTCGTATGTGGTGCACTCTAAGTTCAAGTGTGTGCACGTGTAATTAAGCACGGAGTCTTTCTGACCATTTCCCAGATATTTCTAATTTCTTAACTGCCAGAAACCTCAATTCTTCCGCTGAAAATCAATCACCATAAGTTTCACCGTATGGGCAAAGAATGTCAGGCTGGCACTCGACGTGTACCATGACGGCGCAAAGTAACATCTATGAAACACCCCAAAATTTTGTATGGCACGTTTGATAATTTTTTCAGCACATTCTTCCCTCACTTTCAATAAATTAAATATCCGGAACAAAGGCCTGAATTCAAGGCTTAGTCTACGTCACTTTAGGAGCCGACAAAAGGACCCTGCAAGCAATCTACAAGGTGATCGCTATGTCGGTGGTAAACTCTGCAGCGTCAGTGCGATCAACAGATACGAGTGACACACAGTGCAGAAATCTGCCAAAGCATAGGTCTGCGTACGCTATCAAAGCAGTTCCCTGTGGGATGTCATGCTCGGTTTCGAATTAACCCGAGCACGATACTTTTTAAGGTGCTTCCACGACCAGAGACCGGCCTTCGAACCATACGTAGACCTCCTGTTCGATGAAGCACGATCCACAGCGCCGACCAACAAAGATAATACCACGCTAGGAGGTCAAAAGCCACCTGCAAGCATTTAGAAAGCAGAACTGCCGCTAAGGGCCATGGTGCCACAGACTCCAGGTGTTACAGAGGCCCAGCATACACCCAACATCCTCACAAAACCCAACACCGTTAGACATTGTCCCTCCTACCTGACTACCCAGGCACCGTAAACACTATGGACTGCACCCATTAACTAAACTAAACTGAAATACATAGATATTTTTTCAGCCTCAGGCACGGTGATCCATAAAATAAAGAAGATACCGCTTGACGAGACTCCTGGGGTGATGTGAGCACTGCTACTTCATTCAGGTGATCATTAAATGTTCTTCAAACCAGTTCCTAACCGTTTTCGCGCACTGTGCACCTAGACAGCGAGCAAACGGTTAAGGAATGCGGCAACATTTTGTTGTATTGCACCCGACAATAAATGGCATAGAACGTAATTTGAAACGTTGCTTTATCGCTGTCGTTGCAACAACTTTTTAACTGCAACTGTGGCAAAATACACAAATACAAATAAAAGTAGTGGCAGAAACAGCAACAAAAATGGCATCAACAACAGCTGTCACATTGCCAACCAGCGTCATTTATTTCATTCTTGTTTATACATATATATATGAGTAAAAAGCTACCCCTATACACGCATGCATACATGCATATACACAAATCGTCGATGTTTTTGCAAAGCCGCCCATCTTACGACACTCAAATTTTACAGGAGAGCGAAAAAAACGGCGTTTCTTTGAAGGCATTGCCTTGATAGACGGTATTTTCTCCAGCTATTATTTTACAAAACTGTTGTTTTAATAACGATTTTTTGATTTGTATACATAAATCTCGATACCTGGAGTTCAGGGTTACCGAATCTCATTTTTTCCACAACGCCGATTTAAGCGGTTTTGCAACTGGTCGATGGGCGGTTTTGCAAAAACATCGACGGTATAAACGTTTGCTTATACTGCCCTGCAGGGCAACCCCGAACTAGTGAACCAAACTTATGGTTCCGTACTGGATCTATATTGCCAAAAACAAACTAGTTCGATGGTAACTAGGCACCCACCTGCTGTAAAGCAGCGAAATGAGGTACTTTTTAAAAACTACTTTATTTTACTTTTTAAAACAACATATCGCTAGCTAAGAGTGTAAAGTTGATGATTAGTTCCACATTTTCTAAAAAAAATTATTTTGATGCAGGAAGCAAGAACAATTAGAAATGCATCGTTTTCTAAAAGATCGAACTACCTATTTTATATCTTGCCAATGTTAGAACTGAAGAACTGAAGGTAATTGAAAAGATATTGCTGTATAAGCCAATAGGTATACATCATGCGAAGCAAAATCCACGGCCATGGCATGTACGTGGTGGGCTGCAATGAAGACAGCTTTGCTTCTAGATTGCCTCAAAACTGACTGAGACATGGTGCTCTGAAAACGACTTGTCAATAAACCCACTAAAGTCCACCATCGTCCCTTTCACCAAAAGAAGGCTTAGCATCATCGTTAATTTCGGAGATTGAGTTATCGCAAGACGTGGAGTGTCCGGGAATAATCCTGAAAAATAGGCTCAACTGGAAGTCATAACTCTTAGCTGTTAGCAACAAAGCTGTCAGAGAATTAAGAGAAAACTGACGTTTTGGTCATTCAATGTAGTAATAAAACCGATTATTGCGTACTAAGCACTATTCTGTGAGTCAAAAGTCAAGCACCGCTTAGTCTGTGTAGCTAATGCAGGCGCCATGTACACCTGCCCCACGAAAGCATTGGAAATCATCACTGCTATACCATCTGTAACTATGCTAATTAGCAATAAAGCTGTCCGTCCTTCAAGGGCGCTTGTTGGTTTCAAATCACTCTTTTAAGATCCTGTCCAACTCACGGGAAAAATGTTACCGAACTATCCTTAACCAAGCCCTGGAAGGCATTACTTCCTAAAAAGGACACTTGCAGAGTCTGGTAGCTTATGGATGCATGCTCGAGGATGGCAAAACTGAGTCCGGTTTCAGACTGCTTTAAAAGCATTTGACTCCATCAAAACTACATAGAGGTTGATGTACAACTGTACCCCTCAATGTACCCTATTTTTGCTATTTACCCTATTTTCTTGTGAAAAAGTATGAATGAAAAAAATTTAGTTTTTGAACAATTTTATTCCGAAAGCATTTTCATAAAAATAAATAAAGAATATATGAACTATTGTATTGAACTACAATCGAGCTGAGTCTCTACTAGATATTTTTTTCGGAGATATGATTTTTTTAGAAAAAAAAAATACAATTTTAAGGTACATATTACGTGTGCGAGGTGTATGTGCACCAAATTACCTATCTCCCTAACTAAAGCATTACCCACTCTAAAACTAGTAATAATAAGTAATAATCTTTCGTGTACCTCGAAAAGGGTTTTTTTACTAGAAAAATCATATATCCGAAAAATAAAAAAGTTCTAGCTATTAAGGATTCGGCTCGTTTGTAGTTCAAAGTACTTACTTGCTTGTGAAAAAGTATGAAAGAAAAACAATATAGCTTTTGTAAAATTTTATTTCGAAAAAATATCATAAAACTAAAAAAAAAATATAAAAATAATTATCGATAATTTTACCATTCTTCTATCTTGAAGTGGTAACAATTAATAACATTTGAATATAAAAATTAATGAAATCCATTATTTTTTAACAAAGCTATGGAGGCCGCTGTGGTGTGGTGGTAAGCAGTGCGGGCTTCCACTCCGCAGGGCCTGGGTTCAAGCCCTGGTCAAAACAACATCGCAAACAAAATTTTGGTACACCTTTTGGTAGATACAAAAAAAAAATAAGTAAGTAGCAACCGTTAAGTTAAAGACTGGTTCGGAACTATCGAAAAATTGATGCAGCGGTGGGCAGTTGACACTTCCTAGGAAATCGCAATGTTAAATTTGCCAGTTACGAGCATTCAAGATAGAGAATTAAAACGCACTAGTCATGGCTCTAAATTCTCTTGTACCTAACTAGTTCGGCACTAGTGCCTATCCCCACAGGGTGTCTCTACATATTTTGCACGTGAAATAGGTATGTATGCATTCGTATAGAAATAACGAAAACACAATTAAACACATGTAAACATTAAATGACAACTCGCTGCTCACAAAACACAGAAAACTGTGTGAAATTCGCCGCCGCAACGCAGCGAAAAGTAATGAAATGCAATGAAATGAATTGCTCTGCTACATACATAACTTTGATCTGCCGAAATGTGCACGGATTTCATGTTGCATGAACAAATGAAACTATTGCTGTTGCTGTTGCATCATTCATATGTTGTTGCAGTGCGCTGTGTTGCTTCGGTGATGAATTTTGCAACTGCAGACGCAATTTCGCAACTACAAAATGGCAAGATTAGTCAGCGTGAATTGAAATCTGAAATAAATTTTGTGATTTTGGGAAAATTGGATTTTTGCTTCAAAAGCTGTAGAG
>NW_023458561.1:36395368-36416008 GCF_013731165.1 Rhagoletis pomonella
AAAAAATGTCAGCTGTATGCAGCCAAAGTAGCGCTGATATTTATGCCAACTGACAGCCATTTTTCGCGCATGCGCTTTGGAAAGCTTAAGGCTTAAGCATGCAATATAATTTACGCTCTTTACTCAGCACTCCGAAAGCTTTTACTCTTGCAGAATTTTTGGATTGTCAGCGCAATGTAGTCCGAATTGTGAGATGCTTGTAACGAGAGCAAAAGGATAACTTGCGCATAAGCGCTCGTTCGTTTGTGAATTTTTATCACTCTCTCTCTCCCAAACTCTCTCTCTCTCACACTCTCTTTCTCTCAGTCTATACATATTCTGAAACTTCCAACGGCCTTGTAACACTCTCTAAAATTGAGCATTTTCATCCTGTTTTCCCTTACACCCTGCTTCCAAGTCACACCACGAATTCAACAAATCACATTTAAATGTCGCATTCCGTGCGGCTTGCCATTCAGTTGACCCGAAACGGCTGCTTTGTATAAGCGTCATATGATGTGCATATTTTGGTAAAGCATTCTGTCGATAGCGCACTATTGAATATTGAATACTCAACGGTCAAATCATATTAAATGAAAAAACACATACAAGAAAAATTGATAAATATTTAGTTTTTGCGCCTTAGCTACACTTTGTTTCTACTGCATAAGACGCTCGGCTTATTGGTTAGAGACCGGTCATTAACTTTGATCATAAAGCATACCTACATACAACAATGTATGTATATCCTCGTTATGTCATAATTGAATGAATTCAAGTACTATGTACACGAAAATATTTTTGCTGCTGTTGGTTACATGAAATTACCTATTCGCTTTTGTTTATACATACATAAAAGTATCCTATACTTAGCAGCTTTTGCGACATTCTTATCAACGCTTATGATCCCACGATTATACGCTTATGTACGCAAATATACATATTTACATACATAGCTCCACACATATACATACATATCTACCCTCTACAAACTCATCCCAAAAACCCATTTCCGCAGTGCATGCACGCTTATCCGTTCTGATCCGCACTTGTGCCTGCTTGATTGCCGCCACCCAAAGCCCATTGCATGTGTAGCAGTAGCAGGGTGTCAGTTTTGATTTTTTCCATTCGAAGTGGTCCATGAATTGTAATTTTTGTTTACATTTTACTCTGCACTGACAAATTTTGTTTACGTTTTTTGATATTTTAGAGTAAAAAATCATCAATGAAATATACTGAGCTTGTTGTTTTTACTCTAATCCTGCTACCTGTTTAATGTGCTTTTACTGTTTCCTTATCGTTTTTCGTTTTTTCTACTAAATATCGATGTGAAATTTATTTAATCAAATTTTTGTCCAATTTTGTAAATGTATGTATGTATGTATGTACATTAAGACCTTTTAAGGAACTCTAGAACTATTGCAAAGCTACTCACAACAGTTTTAGTTTATATATTTTTTTCACAAAATTTTACTTTTTCGAAAAAATGCTTTTTTTGATTTTGCAGAATTTTTAACCCCCTTTTCAGAAACCCTTGGACTATTGAATGGCTCCTCGAAACAGTTTATTTGTCATTTTTCGACATGTCATACTGCGTGAATCAGGCATTACGACTTATTTTACCTTTTCAGGCACTCCAGAAATATTTAAAAGCTTCTCAGAGCAGTTTTTTTTATTTTCCTTTTTGCCACATACGTATGCTGCCTTAATCTGGCCTACAAAATGTAAAATTTATTTTTTTCAAAATATCCAGAACAATTGAAAAGCTACACAGGACAGCTTTGAGTTAGTAGAATTTGTTTATTAAAATTCACTAATTCCTTAATTTTAAGGTAACAAACCTACAGGGCTTGCCTTAAATTTAAGGAATAAGCGACTTATATTTAAAAATTTATTACATTTGTTACTACCCAGCAAGAACTTTTCGTTTTTGGTATGCGCTTATTTTTTGTATCGATGGAGTAATGCATTACAATACGCCACAAGACAAAATTTTTCACTGCATTTTTACATTTTCTCGTGCTTACTTCCAATGATATGCCCAGGTTAAAGTAATTTGTTCTGTAAACGAGAAAATATGTTGTGTATTTCGAAAAGCATTTACCAATCGAGATTCACCACTCATCCTGCTCAAAGATCTAGAGAGAACAAACGAGTAGTTTTTTGTGCCAGTCAAGCAGTTCTCAAAGCTTTACACACAAATATCGAGAATGCAAATTCCCCTACTGAATGAAGTACATCTCTCATCGAGAAGCTCAGATTCATCAAACAAAATTAATAACCATACATATGTCCTTGTATGTCTGGATATTGAGTCGAATTTTTAAAAATGGCCAATTTTCAAGCAAAATTCGTGCACATCCTTCCAATAAAAAATGCGGCAGAACATGCGACTCATTTAGCCAATTTACGGGACCACTTTTCGTCCTGTGAAACTGTGCAGATTCTCGCCTTTTTAACGCTTGTTTTTGTACTGGCGAACCCAAAAGTTCTTGCCAGGCGCCGCAGCGAAACAAGCGGGCATATTGGCTGACATAACATAAGCCTAAAAAATGTTCGCAAGATTTCGCTAAGCTACAGGTACTAAATAATAAAAGTATGATAACTTGTGAGCTTAAGTCACTATATATTTGGCGATTTCTGAGAAAACGGCTATTTTTATAGGTAAGATACTCCCAGCAGTAAGCTATTTACTTTTGGAAGACATAACTCAATAAAGAGAGTTGCTTCTTTTTAAGTTTTCAGTACGCAAATTAAGAAATTACAACATCTTAGGTTTTCAGTTGTAGTTAATATAATTTAGCAACATACATATTTCAAAAATAACCCTTAAAATAGTGCAATTAATTTTTTTAATAAAACTACAAATTAAGATGTGACCCTCAATCGTCAAGCTGTAATAAATAAATATGTAAATACTTAGTTAACCTTAAACCCTTTTTAATAGACTGCAGATGCTTAAACTTGTATAGATCTTGTTTATATTGATATGGTACATAGTTTTAGACGTCGTTTTCTGCATAAAGGTTCTCAGCCTCCTTATAAAATTTCCCATATTACGCTGGTAATAAGCCATAAGAAAAGTTAAAAAAAAATGTTAAAATTCACACTTGTGCAAACCTACAATATCCAGGTGAGTTTTATTTATTTAAGTATATCTTGCATAGAGCGTGGTCTCCTCACTCTGAAATAATCTGCAGGAATAATTAGCCAAATGTCGAAAAGTCTGACGATTCTCTTACGAGGCGCATCCACGAATAATGCGTCGTCTAAAACAAGCTAACTGGGCAAAATTATTTTTTTGGCTCGAAAATTAACTCCTTGAAGTACTTTGATAAAATGTTACCAATTTTGAGCGATAGACTACGAATTTGTATTCTGTTTTTCTTGATTAGGTAATTTTCTCAAAATATTTTCAGTCTTATGACAAAACAAAATTAAGTTTTAGAAGAAACAAATTAAAAACAATAAGAGATTTTGTGCATTTGTATAAAATCTTGGCACTTTGCAAACAAATCAAACTATTAACGATAAACAAACCACTTGTGGGTGGTCAAATGAAAGTCTACAATAATTTTTGTAAAATGTGAGCGGGAAATAATATTACTCATACGTACGGTGACCATCCGTCCTGTATTATACGGGAAAGTCCTCTTTTTTGACCCATTGCCTTGATAATTTATTTATTTTATACGGGACGCCAAATGTTCTGTATTTCTTTTAATGTCCTTTATTTGTCCCGTATTCGGTATTTCGACACCTTAACAGCTCATTAAAATGGCATGCCTATGAACGAGTTTTAAGTGATGTTGGTATATGATCGTAACTCTTTCCATAATCCGTTATTATTTTCTAACCTGTATGCCTGTGATTCGAATCGAGGAATACGTACAGTGACCAAAATAGAAATTAGTTTTGGCTATTTTTCCTTATTTCATGTTTATTATTTATTTAATGAAAGTAATGCTATTTTCCTAAAAAAAACCATATAACACCGAATTTCCTACGTTATTGCAAAAAACTATAAAAATTAGCCCTGCAGTGTTTCACTAAAATTTCAAACTTTTTAATTAGAACCTTTAGAAAAAATTTGGTTTGCAGTTTTGTAACTTATTAAAATTGAGTATAATAAAGTGCGAGTGGAAAGTGCTGCTCATTTGCTTCTCTTTCAAAAAAATGGTCGAACATACTTATAAAAATGCGTAACACCGTCTTCAAAAAAAAATGCCAAAAATTAATGGTAAGCCTTAGCGACTTAAAATTGCTTTAACCGTAACTATTTAAACAACAAAACACAATTAAACTCAAACTGTTACTAAATTATGAAGTCTTAAGTCAACCTTGAAAATCGAACGACGTAGATATATCCTAATCATAAAAGAACACAAATTTTCAAATTCAAACTGCATTTTCAGTGAAAGTTACTAAAAAAACATTGAATTCAGCGTCCTCAAATTCGCTAAAAAACAATTTTTCTTCACATCCACCCATAATTCTATTTTAGCCTACATTTAATATGGTATGGAAGTATTGTACGACGCACGCTGGAAGTGCTCCATACAAAATGTTGCAAAAAGTAGTAAATGAGCTGTGATTTTGCTGAAAATTGTAACGTGTAGTGCTTTTGCCTAGGAATGAAAAAATATGAAAAATGGTTGAATTTAGCAAACTGCCACGCCCACTACACTAGGGGCGGATATGGTAAATGCTGTCCGATTCCAATGAAACTCGATTTGTAAACTTCGATTAAGCTAGAATGACATACATCCGAAATATAGTGAAAATCAGTCAACTGCCACGCCCACCAGCTATCCAAATTTTATATCTGATGTGGCAAGGGCTAGCAACGATCCTCCAAAATAGCAAAACTTTGGTGCAAGTTCGGGTAGCTTTTCCCCCCGCCCCAGGGAGGAAGCGCGTGTCTGGTCGCTAATCCACACATTTTTTTTTTACATTTCTGGGATTTTATTCAAAAATAGATCTTGCACCAAAATTAGGGCATCTTCCACATCAGTATACAAAATTTCGATAGCTGGTGGGCGCGGCATTTGACTGATGTTTCAGCTTAATTCAAGTAACAAATCGAATTTCATTGGAATGGGATAGCAGTTATCATATCCGCCCCTATTTTAGTAAGCGTGGCAGTTCATCAATTTTTACTAGTTTTCATACTTTTACTTTCCTTAGTAAAGTGGTTCAAATGGCAAATTTTTAGCAAAATCGAGATACGTTTATCACCTTTTCCTACAACTTGTATAGGAATGTGCCAATGTAAAGCGTTTGGTCTTTGGAAAATTGACAACATGGACGCAAGAGAACGCAGCCGTAATTTGTGTTGCTATTAGTTTAAAGTGTACAAAGTAGTTATTTTTATACCAATCACCCTCCACCACACGGCGCTGCAAGCTACTTATGCTTCCCATAGAAACTTTAGAAAAGCATAATATCACAAAAATGTGCTTAACTCTGTAATGACTACGATAAATTATAACGACTTGATTTGGATCCCCCCCCTTGCATAGTATTGAAATTGATATTGAAGATGAAGATAAACCCGGTTTCAATCAATCATTCAACGCCGTTTCTGAGCCGGTAAAATTCGTACTCAAATTTCTGCGTAAAAATTCTGTTCATAAAACACCGACGTCCTGTGTCCTTCACTAATTGCTAGAGTAATTTTCTCTGGAAAAAATCCTTAAAGCTTTTTAGAATCGAGTCAACCACTTATTTGTGTATTTCCACACATTTCGAAATTAGGATTTCTGCCAATTTCAGACACTTGCGCGACGTGTTAAACTAGGTCAAGATCGCTTAAGCTGATGTCATGCTAATGAAGGAGATTCGAAGATCTTATACAGAATAGAACTTAATAGAACTCTTTGATTACACTGAATCACAAATTTAGGTTTTTTTTTGTTCCATCACCATGACTATCAAATCTCTCAAATTCTAACTTTAACCGGGAACAAATATAAAAAAATAAGGCATTCTGTGTAAGTTTTTTTTTTTAACTTGTGTTAAAGCTTGTTCTGTTAGAAAAAAGTCAAGCTCCTAATGAAGAAAATCGATGGATAAATAAAAAAGGAATTAGTAATCAAATTAAAATGCACAAGGATTTTTTGTATGAAAAATGAGCAGGAAAGAATGTTACTCATACGCCAGGTACACTCTTTCATGCCCTCTTTTCATACAAAATATCAAAGTACATTTTCATTTGACCATTCATTCCGTTTTTTATCCATGGTTTTTCTTCTTTGTAGTGTGAGTTTTTCCCTGCAAAAAATTGTGAGACTAATCTCTAAAGAGAGTATTCCGAGATTACGATTGGTTATAATTGAGCATTAATTAGTCGCAACTAGTTTCATACGGGTATTATTGGAGATCAATTAGTCTCGACTCATCCCTTACGGGTATAATTGGAGATCAATTTGTCCCCTACTCATCTCTAACGTATACTATTAACGCAGTTACTCAATGAGATTTTATGTGCGGCGTTGACACAGAGAGAGAGTATTCGCTTAACAAAACTGTGAACCCCGGTTCGAATCGCTGCTGGCGCAAATTTATATTTTTATTTTTTAAAATTGACTAGTCGCTTTTTATACCCATTTGAGTATAAAAGCGAACAATTAGTCTCTTCATAGGACATGCTCGAACAAAAGCGAATAGTTCATTCCATATAAAGAGATTAAAAGTGGTATTTGTCGCATGCTCCTTTGCGATTGCTCCCTGAGTCATCACGGATTAGTCGCATTTTTTGCAGGGTTGTAACAGACTTTAATACAAATTAACACAGAAACTGTTTTTTTTTCTGATAAATTTTTAATTTTTTAATTTTCTTCAAAAACCAAAAAAAAACTGGAATTATTAATTAATTCCGCAGACACTATCAGACCTATCGAAAAGTGATGTATTTATATAGGGTTTATAGAGCATCTAAATAGCTTTCATTTGCTACACTTTGCATAAACATTGTTCGATTGCTTCATAAGATATAGATACGTGATTAAATGAGTAACGGTAAATTGCGAATATATCGAAAATTTACCCGCAGAAAAAAAACTGAACTCAATTTTCGGAATCACCAAGCAAATCTACATATAAATTTGGTAGTGGCATCAATGGAAAATTTTTTCTGTAAACCAGTGTTTCTAATTCAGTAAATCGATAGCGTTGTTTTATTCGCCGGTTTCGTGTGTTTAGTGAACCAGACGTTAGCTTCGGCTTTAAGATATTTTAGACGTCAGGACCACATAGCACTTTGTTGAAATCCACAATCTCATAGAATGTGGCTTCTACGTTAAATTTTACATTTTCTTGCAGACCTTAAGGTACATATCTGCATACATATCAGAACAAACAAAAATCTGTCTGCAAATGATGGCATTTATGGCAAACCAGAATATTCCGCGGTTTGTGCAGGTAAACGGGAAAAAGCGCTCACACACTAATGACTTGGTCACACAGAACTTTATGCGGTGGAACATAAATTCGAATAAACACCCTGAGAAGAAGACGCGTCCACAATTGCAGAGTGAACAATTTAATTGTTTCACGTAGGAGTCGACAGCAGTTGCACAAGTAGCAGCAACAACAGGCAGCATCCGGCAATAAGTTGGTCTTTTTTTGCCACACTACAGCCTTTCACTCCTTAACCTACGTGGCGCACATAAGTGCTTCTGTACGAATGTTTGTTGTATGTACTCGCACACATCTCGCTTTTCTCATTCTGAGTGTCAGCGCATTGCTAGCAACTTTTGCTGATGACCGATTTTTGTCCTAAATTGCATAGCCAACCAGCCATCCACCCACCCACCAATTTTTATTTTGCACCACAAGGTGCTCAAACGTGCTTGCTTGCTTGCTTGCTTACTGGCACATGCCTACATACTCGTATCTAAAAAGAGATGTGATTGTGTGCAACGCTGCTGTGGTTTTGTTAGAAGTAAGCAAAGTTTCTTTCCTTCATTGCAGCTGTCTTTTTGATTTTTTATGTAGTTTTGTTAGCGAATCGTCATCATTGCCGTTGTGCGCTCGTTACGGCCGTTGTGGTAACAGTGGTGGTGTGCTGGTATGTTGTAAGTGTTTGTTGTGCTGTTTCCTTTGTTGCTGCAACAACAACCTTGCTTTTGTTAACGTATTTTTATGTGTGCCTTTTTCATGCGCTGTGCTTTTTCGCCTTTTTTCTTTATTGCTGCCATTTTCCGCTGCAATTTTGTTGCCACTGGCTTTTTCTGGCACTAGATTTGTTATTGTTGTTGTTGCCACAACCCGCAGCACAATAACGTTTGCTGGCAGTTTGTTTTGGGCCATGTTTGGTTGGCCCCACAGGGCATACAAACAATGGCGGCGACGTAGAGCCGCAGCAACATATAACGCTTGTGTTTTGAACTCCCGCTGCACTTTTTAACACACATACACACACACACATATGGACAAAGTATGTAGTCTCTATGCACCTACATAGTTTGTGCGTTTGTAGCTAGTCAAGCAGGCGCCGGCGCTGCTTCCACGAACGAGGTCAAAATTAATGAACACATGGACGGACAACTTAGAAAATTTGCTGCATGGTCGCTTTGGTTGCACCACAATCACCAACAATACTATGCGCTCGCCCGCGACAGCTGCCCGCAACAACAACAACAACAACAACAACAACAAACAGAACACATGCATACATAGCAACAATTAATGTTGGCTGCCTTCACATATGCAGCTACGACGATGATTGCTTTGGTTAAATGTTAGTTGTAAGTTTGCCGCGCGCGCTACCATTTACCGTTATTGTATGTTATGTACAGTCGTCGTAGTAGTTGTTAGCTTGCTTTTTCTGCCGCTGCAGGTGATTACTACACTGCAATTGTTGCTGCTGGTCAGCTGCTGGCCGATATTTCATGCGACAGCTTTTGTTACTTGTTTGTTGTCACTCGTACACCTTTCGCAATTTACCGTTACAGAGATGTCATATTTGCGCATATAAATAAGGGGTTAGGGTTGTCCCTTTTTTTCTTCATCAACTGCCATTTTTTCGTTTCCTTTTTGTATTTATGTAATGTACGTATGAATGTTCATATCATTTCTTATTGCTGTCACAAT
The DNA here is from genome assembly GCF_013731165.1 of Rhagoletis pomonella. NCBI lineage: Eukaryota > Metazoa > Arthropoda > Insecta > Diptera > Tephritidae > Rhagoletis > Rhagoletis pomonella. The sequence continues at coordinate 36,404,444 of NW_023458561.1, forward strand.
TTGTTATTGTAACAATTTGTACTTTTGTTTGCAACTCGCTATGTAGTAGAATTTGAAATTAGGTTTTACAAATATCGCAAACAAACAAGCAAACGTCACACTTAGATATATGAGAAACGTAGGTGACAGCGGAGCGCTTCGCTTAGTATAAATGCATGCGGCTACACGCACACGCAGTATTTCGGCACAGTGCACAGTGCAGCATAGTCGTGTACCACGAATGTAAACATTCTAAAAATTTATTTAATTAATTAAAAATGTAATTAGAAAATTTATATTAATTTTATACTTGAATACCTGAAAATTTTCCAGAAAATTACTTCAAAAATAAAAGTAAAACCATGCCAAAATCAGTGAATCGACTGCATGTCGTCTTCATTCTTATTTGGCAGGCTCAGAAAAAGGGAAGTTCCAACGGGTTTGGCCCGTAGGGAGAGGGGTGCTAGATGAGCTGATGTGCGCGGTTATCTGAAGAGGTGGTTAACGTCGTCGGGGCATCTTATTCAAATTGTACTGAAAATCTTAACATGCTAGAATATGCAAAATTGAGTCGTGTTAAAGTATCGCCAGCTCTTCGTCTGCGATAGATGGGGTGGTCGCCAATAGTGGAATTCACGGTGTTGCTTGAGTTACAGTCCTTGGATAGATATAAATCTGGGTCATTCCTGCCACGTAGACTCGACTGTCGTGGGAACGGTATGGTCGGGCTGGTTCACTGGTTACATGGATTCTCATTTCCAAAAAAGTCAGTTCTGCATGCTCGGATCTTTGCCGACAAAATACTGTTGTTTTAACGATTTAATTTTTTTAAGATCGGTGAACTATATTAAATAAGTGTGAACTTTTGGCACCATTTTTATTTTACATGTAATTCTAAGCACTTCGAACTTAAATAAAAGCTATTGCTATTGTTAGGAGTCGTATTCTAATTTCGGCTGCTCTGGTGTAGTAGTTAGCAGTGCGCGCTACCATATCGCAGGGCCTGGATTCCAGCTCGTTTTTCGACCAACGTCAAAAAAGTATAAAATAATAAAGTTGTTTTCTAATAGCGGTTGCCCCTCGGCAGGCAATTGCAAACCTCTGAGTGTATTTCTGCTATAAAAGACAGTTTCACATAAAAAAATACATTCGCCGTTCGGAGTCGGCGTACAACTGTAGGTCCCTTTTCTTTGTGTGACAGCATCACGCGACTTATCGAAATAGCTGGTCCAAACACTAAAATATCGTCGTTTTAAGTACAAAGCCGCATATCCAGGTTCTGCAAAAACTGGTAACTGACACTTGTGCCAAAAGATAAAAGAGGCTTCTGCCATCAAGCCCCTATTCATTTATATTAAAATATGATACTTTGATATAGGGATAAAAGAGAGAACAGCTTTGAAATAAGACGAGTTTTACTCTCAATTACTTATCAGACGGAGTTTGCCAAATCACAGAAATCCAAGAAGAGCGGTCGCGATATAAGCTAAATTTATTATTTTAGACGCTATTAACTACGGTGGATAGAACAGCACTTTATTCGAAGGAAACCCTGGCCCACCATCATATGGTGAATACGCAAAATTACACCGCTATCACGAGTCAGGCTTTTGTCCAGAAATATCTGCGCCGAAGTGGATGGAGTATTTTAATATTAGGTTCCTTTCCGTACAAGCCGGACCGGATCCGGTAATTAGAAAATAAGCGAAAAATTTGCTCACAAAAATGGAACAATATCCAGAAATACGGGAACGCAAAAAATACATTTAGTGTCCACAATTTGAGAAGTAACTGATTCAAGTGAATTTTGTTTTCACAAATTTGATTGTACTAAGTAATAAAAATTATATACAGATTGATAATACATGTAAACACAAAACATCTGATATTCACTTTGACACTTTATCCATTTTTACCCCGAGAAAAAACCGGGCTGTTTCGGGCAGAAAGAAGAAGACACTTGCAATTCTAATATGTTCCAATTTTCGCTCTCTATTACCAATTTTTGAGTACGGGAACAACTTCTGGGCTGTTTTGGGCACACACGGGATCCTGCGTTGCGTATGGGAAAGAACCTATTGCAACACTTATCTTCCCAGGCAAACTTGGAACGAAAAATTACACTGAATATGGCAAAACGCCGAAACCGGTTTGTCTCCAAACCAAAGTTGACAAGGGATGACGGAAATTCGTCCAAACGTCATTTGAACTTCATTGCCGCACATATAATCAAGAGTCTGAACTAACCCGACCTTTTGGCAAGGAATTCTGCACTCATCGCTCGCAGTTTAGGGGAACCGGTCAACAATCAACTATACTCGTATGTGGTGCACTCTAAGTTCAAGTGTGTGCACGTGTAATTAAGCACGGAGTCTTTCTGACCATTTCCCAGATATTTCTAATTTCTTAACTGCCAGAAACCTCAATTCTTCCGCTGAAAATCAATCACCATAAGTTTCACCGTATGGGCAAAGAATGTCAGGCTGGCACTCGACGTGTACCATGACGGCGCAAAGTAACATCTATGAAACACCCCAAAATTTTGTATGGCACGTTTGATAATTTTTTCAGCACATTCTTCCCTCACTTTCAATAAATTAAATATCCGGAACAAAGGCCTGAATTCAAGGCTTAGTCTACGTCACTTTAGGAGCCGACAAAAGGACCCTGCAAGCAATCTACAAGGTGATCGCTATGTCGGTGGTAAACTCTGCAGCGTCAGTGCGATCAACAGATACGAGTGACACACAGTGCAGAAATCTGCCAAAGCATAGGTCTGCGTACGCTATCAAAGCAGTTCCCTGTGGGATGTCATGCTCGGTTTCGAATTAACCCGAGCACGATACTTTTTAAGGTGCTTCCACGACCAGAGACCGGCCTTCGAACCATACGTAGACCTCCTGTTCGATGAAGCACGATCCACAGCGCCGACCAACAAAGATAATACCACGCTAGGAGGTCAAAAGCCACCTGCAAGCATTTAGAAAGCAGAACTGCCGCTAAGGGCCATGGTGCCACAGACTCCAGGTGTTACAGAGGCCCAGCATACACCCAACATCCTCACAAAACCCAACACCGTTAGACATTGTCCCTCCTACCTGACTACCCAGGCACCGTAAACACTATGGACTGCACCCATTAACTAAACTAAACTGAAATACATAGATATTTTTTCAGCCTCAGGCACGGTGATCCATAAAATAAAGAAGATACCGCTTGACGAGACTCCTGGGGTGATGTGAGCACTGCTACTTCATTCAGGTGATCATTAAATGTTCTTCAAACCAGTTCCTAACCGTTTTCGCGCACTGTGCACCTAGACAGCGAGCAAACGGTTAAGGAATGCGGCAACATTTTGTTGTATTGCACCCGACAATAAATGGCATAGAACGTAATTTGAAACGTTGCTTTATCGCTGTCGTTGCAACAACTTTTTAACTGCAACTGTGGCAAAATACACAAATACAAATAAAAGTAGTGGCAGAAACAGCAACAAAAATGGCATCAACAACAGCTGTCACATTGCCAACCAGCGTCATTTATTTCATTCTTGTTTATACATATATATATGAGTAAAAAGCTACCCCTATACACGCATGCATACATGCATATACACAAATCGTCGATGTTTTTGCAAAGCCGCCCATCTTACGACACTCAAATTTTACAGGAGAGCGAAAAAACGGCGTTTCTTTGAAGGCATTGCCTTGATAGACGGTATTTTCTCCAGCTATTATTTTACAAAACTGTTGTTTTAATAACGATTTTTTGATTTGTATACATAAATCTCGATACCTGGAGTTCAGGGTTACCGAATCTCATTTTTTCCACAACGCCGATTTAAGCGGTTTTGCAACTGGTCGATGGGCGGTTTTGCAAAAACATCGACGGTATAAACGTTTGCTTATACTGCCCTGCAGGGCAACCCCGAACTAGTGAACCAAACTTATGGTTCCGTACTGGATCTATATTGCCAAAAACAAACTAGTTCGATGGTAACTAGGCACCCACCTGCTGTAAAGCAGCGAAATGAGGTACTTTTTAAAAACTACTTTATTTTACTTTTTAAAACAACATATCGCTAGCTAAGAGTGTAAAGTTGATGATTAGTTCCACATTTTCTAAAAAAAATTATTTTGATGCAGGAAGCAAGAACAATTAGAAATGCATCGTTTTCTAAAAGATCGAACTACCTATTTTATATCTTGCCAATGTTAGAACTGAAGAACTGAAGGTAATTGAAAAGATATTGCTGTATAAGCCAATAGGTATACATCATGCGAAGCAAAATCCACGGCCATGGCATGTACGTGGTGGGCTGCAATGAAGACAGCTTTGCTTCTAGATTGCCTCAAAACTGACTGAGACATGGTGCTCTGAAAACGACTTGTCAATAAACCCACTAAAGTCCACCATCGTCCCTTTCACCAAAAGAAGGCTTAGCATCATCGTTAATTTCGGAGATTGAGTTATCGCAAGACGTGGAGTGTCCGGGAATAATCCTGAAAAATAGGCTCAACTGGAAGTCATAACTCTTAGCTGTTAGCAACAAAGCTGTCAGAGAATTAAGAGAAAACTGACGTTTTGGTCATTCAATGTAGTAATAAAACCGATTATTGCGTACTAAGCACTATTCTGTGAGTCAAAAGTCAAGCACCGCTTAGTCTGTGTAGCTAATGCAGGCGCCATGTACACCTGCCCCACGAAAGCATTGGAAATCATCACTGCTATACCATCTGTAACTATGCTAATTAGCAATAAAGCTGTCCGTCCTTCAAGGGCGCTTGTTGGTTTCAAATCACTCTTTTAAGATCCTGTCCAACTCACGGGAAAAATGTTACCGAACTATCCTTAACCAAGCCCTGGAAGGCATTACTTCCTAAAAAGGACACTTGCAGAGTCTGGTAGCTTATGGATGCATGCTCGAGGATGGCAAAACTGAGTCCGGTTTCAGACTGCTTTAAAAGCATTTGACTCCATCAAAACTACATAGAGGTTGATGTACAACTGTACCCCTCAATGTACCCTATTTTTGCTATTTACCCTATTTTCTTGTGAAAAAGTATGAATGAAAAAAATTTAGTTTTTGAACAATTTTATTCCGAAAGCATTTTCATAAAAATAAATAAAGAATATATGAACTATTGTATTGAACTACAATCGAGCTGAGTCTCTACTAGATATTTTTTTCGGAGATATGATTTTTTTAGAAAAAAAAATACAATTTTAAGGTACATATTACGTGTGCGAGGTGTATGTGCACCAAATTACCTATCTCCCTAACTAAAGCATTACCCACTCTAAAACTAGTAATAATAAGTAATAATCTTTCGTGTACCTCGAAAAGGGTTTTTTTACTAGAAAAATCATATATCCGAAAAATAAAAAAGTTCTAGCTATTAAGGATTCGGCTCGTTTGTAGTTCAAAGTACTTACTTGCTTGTGAAAAAGTATGAAAGAAAAACAATATAGCTTTTGTAAAATTTTATTTCGAAAAAATATCATAAAACTAAAAAAAAAATATAAAAATAATTATCGATAATTTTACCATTCTTCTATCTTGAAGTGGTAACAATTAATAACATTTGAATATAAAAATTAATGAAATCCATTATTTTTTAACAAAGCTATGGAGGCCGCTGTGGTGTGGTGGTAAGCAGTGCGGGCTTCCACTCCGCAGGGCCTGGGTTCAAGCCCTGGTCAAAACAACATCGCAAACAAAATTTTGGTACACCTTTTGGTAGATACAAAAAAAAAATAAGTAAGTAGCAACCGTTAAGTTAAAGACTGGTTCGGAACTATCGAAAAATTGATGCAGCGGTGGGCAGTTGACACTTCCTAGGAAATCGCAATGTTAAATTTGCCAGTTACGAGCATTCAAGATAGAGAATTAAAACGCACTAGTCATGGCTCTAAATTCTCTTGTACCTAACTAGTTCGGCACTAGTGCCTATCCCCACAGGGTGTCTCTACATATTTTGCACGTGAAATAGGTATGTATGCATTCGTATAGAAATAACGAAAACACAATTAAACACATGTAAACATTAAATGACAACTCGCTGCTCACAAAACACAGAAAACTGTGTGAAATTCGCCGCCGCAACGCAGCGAAAAGTAATGAAATGCAATGAAATGAATTGCTCTGCTACATACATAACTTTGATCTGCCGAAATGTGCACGGATTTCATGTTGCATGAACAAATGAAACTATTGCTGTTGCTGTTGCATCATTCATATGTTGTTGCAGTGCGCTGTGTTGCTTCGGTGATGAATTTTGCAACTGCAGACGCAATTTCGCAACTACAAAATGGCAAGATTAGTCAGCGTGAATTGAAATCTGAAATAAATTTTGTGATTTTGGGAAAATTGGATTTTTGCTTCAAAAGCTGTAGAGAGGTAACACCACACGGTTTGGCTGGCAAGTATAGAAATTTTTTGACGAAAACGACCTGAGATGCGAGGAAAAATTTTGAAATATGACATTTGCTGTGAATATAAAATTTTTGGTATACATCAATTTGAAGTGTTGCTTTCAAAAGTTGTTTTGTAGTAGGTAATAGTTGATTAGTTATTATAAAAGCATCAAATGTAGAAGGACTAAAAATTAAACATAACTGGTTTGCTTTTCATTATGGATCCCTAATGCTTTGGACTAATGCAGATATTTCCAATTGCGAAGAAACAAATGGCTTTCGAAACTCAAGTGCAGGATCACATAGCCTAATTATTCGCCCCGTTACAGCTGACGATATAATACTTCCGCCATACGTTTTGAATCCCAGCTGATCCGATACTGTTAAACTCGCTTTCTTCAACCCTACTATTTAGGTCCCTTAATGGCAGTCTGTAAGCGTTCTCCGGCCTTCAAAGGTATGCCTCCTTCGTCATCGCTTAAACCAAACTCACACTCCGTAAAATAATATTGACTTACAGAGCAATTCTTCAACTCACCACAGTCTTTCAAAAGACAAAAGTCTTTCGTAATTCAATTTTGGCAACTATCTATCCTGAAAGCTCTTTACTGTCTTTCGAAAGACCAACTGAACGAGGATAGCGATAAACTGTTAGCCTCTCAGCGATAACTTTTAAAAAATTGCACTAAATTTAAAGATATTCATATATATTTCTCTGTTCAAAAAATACAAACTTTTAAATAATTAAGAAATGTTTTTTTTTTTCTTTTTAAAACACAATCCAAAAATTTAAAGAGAATAACGTTATAAAAACGTAAAAGAGTAAATAAAATACGATCCTTAAAACTGAATTAAAAAAAAAAAATCGTTTTAAAACAATAAAATCTAAAACCAAAAAGAAAACAAAATAAATAATACAAAATAAAACATACTTAATTAAAAAATTCAAAAAAATAAATTATTTGAGTTAAATAAAAGTTTTCTTTTGAAGACAATAAAGTGTAATAATTAATAGAAATTTAAATTAAACAAACAAGCTTTCATCAGTCGTTAATAAAAAATATATCGACTCCCACGCCCCTAACGACTAAATATTTTGGGAGTTATTTCTTTCCATTTTAGTTATACAGCTATTCCATATTAAACGTCGCGGTGTCCTTGAACCAAATTCAACTGAGTCGGTCTAGAACGATAGAATTTCTAATTAGACTAATCTTGTCACCAAGTCAGAATATGCGAAGTTTGAAATCGTAGCAAGTGCCAATTTCAAAAACTGCAACTTTTTCGATTTTCAGCCGACATTTTCGCATTTAAGTATAGTATAAATAGAACTCCATATGAGTGTTTTTTTAAATATCGAGCCCTTACCGCCAAAATAACGTAAGCGACATTTTTTTCAAAATTTTCTTTTTGATGCAGAAATATTCCTAGAGCATCTAGAGCATCTGCATTTGTACATCAAAAAGAAAATTTTGAACAAATGTCGCTTACAATTTAATTTAATATAATTTAAGAAGGTTAGAGCTTGAAACTGCGTTTAAAAGCCCTGTTTTAGAAGTCGATTTTAATTAACTTATACAAAAATTATTTGAAATATGAAAATACGGATGTCAAGGGAAAAATTGTAATGAAGTAATTAGCTGGAACGCTACATAAAAATATATTTGGGGTGTTTGAAGTATATTGCCAGATGTTTTAAAGGATAAATCCCAATTAACTAAAAAGTTAAACGAATATGGGTAAAATTCTAATTGGCTTTGAAAAGACTTTATTACTGAACTATATTTAGACGATTTGCCAGATGTTTAAAAAAGCGAATTCAAATTAATTCATTAGTTAATTGAAATATGTATCACAATGTTGGAGAGAGAAAAAGATTTTAACTTAAAAATACTTTTGAAAAGTATTTCCACCTGTGTGAATTGTCGAATTTAGTCAACTTATATACAAGTTTTGTGAAATATTAAAATGAAACCTTTTCGAAAAGTCTCACTGATTTCACTTAGTATATATGTATATTATACGAGAAGAATTTTTTGTGAAGGTCATTAAATTTGCACCGTTCTTTGGAATATTAAATAATAGAGATCGAAGTGAAGACCTTGGCCTGTAGATGTGGGGTTTTCTATTAGCCGTCGCCCTTCGATAGTCAATGGCAAACCTCCGATTGTATTTCTCCCACGAAAGCAGCTTGTCATAAAAGTACAATTGCCGTTAGGAGTCGGCGTAAAACTGTAGATCCCTTTGTGTGACAACATCCAGGCGCACTCCACAAATCGGAGGAGAAGCTCGGCCAAACACTAACACATGAATAAACGCCAATCCATTATTTGTATGCGAGACCTCTCTTCAGTCAGGAACGGCTGCACGGATTTAGATGAAATATGGCACTCGGATCGCTAACTAATGTTTGGCATAGTTTCTAGGTTTTTGAATTAAAATTCATAAGCCCACATAAGCCTATAAACAAAAATGTGGTCTTTAAAATTACAATTTTGACTGCCAATTGAGTTTGCGACAGCAAAAAAATTTAATCGCAATGTCACAAGCCATGTGCAAATAAATGTTTAAAAAAATATCTAAATTGAAAGAACTTAAACTGAAATTATGTAAAAACGTTAAGGCATGCAATATCAAAACAAAGTGGGCAAAAACGTCAACAAAATGGAAGACCGAAAAAATATAATATCAAAAGCATGTAAAATAAGTAGTTAACAAAAAACAAACAACATCCCCAAAGGCCGGAATGAAAATGAATATGCAAATATGATTTACAGGAGAAGCAAACATGTTTATATGTACATAATTATATATGTATGTGTGTATGGGCACATTTAGCGCATGCAGTGCAACACTCGTTTTCATGTAGTATAAAACAATTTAAAACAAGCATATTCTAAACGCAAAAAAAAAGCAATTGGTTTAACTTGTAATAATAATAAACATCAGAGGGCTTTTGAATTGAAAGTAAATACATACAGTATAATATCAAATGGGTGGCAAAAGTGACAGTGTGTACGCACGAACTTAACCATTTGAAAGTAGGCGGTTTGGTTTGGCAAATTCAGATAAGGTCAGATTGCATTGGAAGTGTGGACTTATGTAAATTGAAAGCGACGAAAAGAAGATCTCACAAGCAATAAATTTTGTTTGGCAAGAGAAAATTGTTGTACATAGTAGTAGGGCGACAGGAGGGCAGGCAATGCCTCCGTATAATAGAAACTAGGGCAGAGAATTGTTTGCAAGCACTTTGCTGCATGTTCTTAAAATTAACTGTCAGTCAATTTATTTAAGTGCGGCTATGTTCACTCATACATACATACTTCTACATATATTTTTATATTTAGTGCATATAACATGATGTGAAAATCAGTTTTACACACCAAAAAAATCAATACATTCACGAAATTGGCGGCCGAAAATAGTAACACTGCGTTTTTGGTTTTACTCTCTGACGTTAGGATTTCGTTCAAGTATTTAGAATTTGAAGTTGATTATTATTGAATAACAATACGGGTATCGAATAAAAGAAAAAAATTCTGTGGAATTCAAAAATATTTTATTTCTATAATGCAGGCGGACGATTGGATTTTGAAAATTTCCTAAAAAAATGTGTCAAAAAACATCCTTAAAATGTGTTAGGGATTAATATACGCATGGCCTCATGCTCGGGTTTCATTCCTCTGTTTTCACTAGCTTAAAAAAATAAAATTAAATAAAAGTGCATTTTTAATCCCTACACGCTGTTTTGAACCAAAATGTTTTTTCCCTGTAAATTCTACAGAATTTCATCTTTCATTTGCTACCCATATTGTTATTCGTCGTTTAAAAAATCTCGACGTCAGTGAGAAAAACTTAAAACGCAGTTTTAATAATATTTGGCCCACAGTTTTGTGAACATGTTGATTGTTTCGTGTGGTTTGTAATTGAATTTTGTTTTTTTTTTTTGTCGCACGGTGTAATAGCACATACGCATCATAAATATGCGCGTACGATACACTCTTTGATGTTCGTTTATTTAACCACGTTCATGCAGCTTGGCTTTTGGCCGCAAGCCACTACTCGAAATTTTGGCTTTCACGTCTAGCGCATCGGGCTGTTGACATAGCCTATTTAATATATGTACTCATATTACGAATTTCAACACAATTTTATTTCATTTCTCGCTGGGGGGAAAATATGCTCAAAAGTAGTAGAAGAGTTGGGGTCAAGTGTGCGGATGCTAACTCCTGTGTTGATGATGTCAAACCATTGAATGCAATATGCATGCACGTATGTATGTATGTAAAGCTGAACGCAGAAAATTTTAGATTAGTTGAATATACGTAAGTGTGGCAAAGTCTAGACGACTTGCCATCACAACAAGGTTTTGAGAAGTTTTATTTTGGTAAAGTAGTGTAGATATATTGTTTTTAAAAAATAGTCTAAATGGTCGCTGTAAAGGCGATTAAACCCGCTTTCTTCCGATAGGCATATTTGTATAATTCGTATATAAAAATTTTAGAAAAAACACATTTAAGGGAAAAAATACTTTAAAAAAAAAAAAAATATTTTAAACAAAAAAATTACTAACAGTTTTTTTTTTAATTGGTGTCGTTGTAAATATGATAAAATCTATTTTTTTCTGATATACATATTTGTATACTTGTACATAAAAATTTGAGAAAAAACACATTTAAAGGAAACAATACCTTTTTACAAACAAAAAAATTATTAACTGATTTTTAAAAGGTTGGTAACGTTATAAAGGCGATTAAACCCCCTTTCTTCTGATATGTATATTTATACACTTCGTATATAAAAACCACATTTAAAGGAAAAAATAACTTTCATGAATATAAAAAGAAATGGGGGTTTAATCTCCTTTACGATACCAATTTTCTAAAAACCGGTTAGTAATTTTTTTGTTTCAAATATTTTTTGTATACAAAAAAAAGTTATTTTTCTTTTAAGTGTTTTTTCTCAAATTTTTATTTACGAAGTATACAAATATGCATATGATAAGAAAGCGGGTTAAATTATCCTTAAAATGGTATGAATTTTTTAAAAATCAGTTCAAAATTTTCTGAAATATTAAGTTTTTAATTTTTCGAAGATCTGAACATTGACCCGTTATAGCACCTGTAATATAAGTTTTCACAAAAAAAAGTTATATACCATATACATACA
>NW_023458561.1:36416108-36435576 GCF_013731165.1 Rhagoletis pomonella
TTCCTAATAAACAATCGTGGTACAAAGCTCAATAAAAATATTAAAAACTTAATATTTCAGAAAATGTTGAACTGATTTTTAAAAAATTCGTACCGTTTTAAGGATAATTTAACCCGCTTTCTTATGATATGCATATTTGTATACTTCGTAAATAAAAATTTGAGAAAAAAACACTTAAAAGAAAAATAGCTTTTTTTTGTATACAAAAAATATTTGAAACAAAAAAATTACTAACCGATTTTTAAAAAATTGGTATCGTAAAGGAGATTAAACCCCCATTTCTTTTTATATTCATGAAAGTTATTTTTTCCTTTAAATGTGGTTTTTATATACGAAGTGTATAAATATACATATCAGAAGAAAGGGGGTTTAATCGCCTTTATAACGTTACCAACCTTTTAAAAATCGGTTAATAATTTTTTTGTTTGTAAAACGGTATTGTTTCCTTTAAATGTGTTTTTTCTCAAATTTTTATGTACAAGTATACAAATATGTATATCAGAAAAAATGGATTTTATCATCTTTACGACACCAATTTAAAAAAAAAACTGTTAGTAATTTTTTTGTTTAAAATATTTTTTTTTTAAAAAGGTATTTTTTCCCTTAAATGTGTTTTTTCTAAAATTTTTATATACGAAGTATATCGGAAGAAAGCGGGTTTAATCGCCTTTACAGCGACCATTTAGACTATTTTTTAAAAACAATATATCTACACTACTTTACCAAAATAAAACTTCTCAAAACCTTGTTGTGGTGGCAAGTCGTCTAGACTTTGCCACACTTACGTATATTCAACTAATCTAAAATTTCCTGCGTTCAGCTTTACATACATACATACGTGCATGCATATTGCATTCAATGGTTTGACATCATCAACACAGGAGTTAGCATCCGCACACTTGACCCCAACTCTTGTACTACTTTTGGGCATATTTTTCCCTCAACGGGAGATGAAATAAAATTGTGTTGAAATTCGTAATATGAGTATATTAAATAGGCTATGTCAACAGCCCGATGCGCTAGACGTGAAAGCCAAAATTTCGAGTAGTGGCTTGCGGCCAAAAGCCAAGCGGCATGAACGTGGTTAAATAAACGAACATCAAAGAGTGTATCGTGCGCGCATATGATGCGTATGTGCTATTACACCGTGCGACAAAAAAAAAAAAACAAAATTCAATTACAAACCACACGAAACAATCAACATGTTCACAAAACTGTGGGCCAAATATTAATAAAACTGCGTTTTAAGTGTTTCTCACTGACGTCGAGATTTTTTAAACGACGAATAACAATATGGGTAGCAAATGAAAGATGAAATTCTGTAGAATTTACAGGGAAAAAACATTTCGGTTCAAAATAGCGTGTAGGAATTAAAAATGCTCTTTTATTTAATTTAATTTTTTTAAGCTAGTGAAAACAGAGGAATGAAACCCGAGCTTGAGGCCATGCGTATATTAATCCCTAACACATTTTAAGGATGTTTTGTGACAAATTTTTTTAGGAAATTTTCAAAATCCAATCGTCCGCCTGCATTATAGAAATAAAATATTTTTGAATTCCACAGAATTTTTTTCTTTTGTTCGATACCCGTATTGTTATTTCATAATAATCAACTTCAAATTCTAAATACTTGAACAAAATCCTAACGTCAGAGAGTAAAACCAAAAACGCAGTGTTGCTATTTTCGGTCGCCAATTTCGTGAATAATTTGTTTTTTTTTTTTGGTATGTAAAACTGATTTTCACACCATATTATATGCACTAAATATAAAAATATATGTAGAAGTATGAATGTATGTATGAATATAGCCGCACTTAAATAAATTGACTGACAGTTAATTTTAAGGACATGCAGCAAAGTGCTTGCAAACAATTCTCTGCCCTAGTTTCTATTATACGGAGGCATTGCCTGCGCTCCTGTCTCCCTACTACTATGTACAACAATTTTCTCTTACCAAACAAAATTTATTGCTTGTGAGATCTTCATTTCGTCGCTTTCAATTTACATAAGTCCACATTTCCAATGCAATCTGACCTTATCTGAATTTGCCAAACCAAACCGCCTACTTTCAAATGCTTAAGTTCGTGCGTACACACTGTCACTTTTGCCACCCATTTGATATTATTCTGTATGTATTTACTTTCAATTCAAAAGCCCTCTGATGTTTATTATTATTACAAGTTAAACCAATTGCTTTTTTTTGTGTTTAGAATATGCTTGTTTTAAATTGTTTTATACATCATGAAAACGAGTGTTGCACTGCATGTATGTATGTGTGTACATATATGGCAATGAGTATGCGCTAAATGTGCACATACACACATACATATATAATTATATACATATAAAAATGTTTGCTTTTCCTGTAAATCATATTTGCATATATAACTACTTATTTTACATGCTTTTGATATTATATTTTTTTCGGTCTTCCATTTTGTTAACGTTTTTGCCCACTTTGTTTTGATATTGCATGCCTTAACGTTTTTACATAATTTCAGTTTAAGTTCTTTCAATTTAGATATTTTTTTAAACATTTATTTGCACATGGCTTGTGACATTGCGATTAAATTTTTTTGCTGTCGCAAACTCGATTGGCAGTAAAAATTGTAATTTTAAAGACCACATTTTTGTTTATAGGCTTATGTGGGCTTATGAACTTTTTCACATACTTATACTACCTTTGTATAAACATACCAGGTTATGTACATATGTATAAGTACAGAGTGTCTTATAGCTAAGAGTTACGCTAATAATTTATTTAACTAGTGAACCCGCATGGCGTTTAAACGCCCAAAATTTTAATTCAAAAACCTAGAAACTATGCCAAACATTAGTTAGCGATCCGAGTGCCATATTTCATCTAAATCCGTGCAGCCGTTCCTGACTGAAGAGAGGTCTCGCATAAAAATCATGGATTTGCGTTTATTCATGTGTTAGTGTTTGGCCGAGCTTCTCCTCCGATTTGTGGAGTGCGCCTTCATGTTGTCACACAAAGCGGAGGGAGCTGCAGTTTTACGCCGACTTCTACCGGCGATTGTATTTTTATGCCAAGCTGTTTTTCATGGCAGAAATACTCTCGGAGGTTTGCCATTGCCTGCCGAGGGACGACCGCTAATAGAAAAACCCACATCTACAGGCCAATTGTTCACTTCGATCTAAACTATATAAAATTCCAAAGAACGGTGCAAATCTAATGACCTTCACGAAAAATTATTCTGGGATAATATACATATATACCAAGTTAAATCAATGTGACTTTCCGAAAAGGTTTCATCTTAATATTTCACAAAAACTTGTGTATAATGTGACTAAATTCGACTATTCACACAGGTGGAAATACTTTTCAAAAGTATTTTTAAGCTAAAATCTTTTTCTCTCTCCAACATTGTGATACATATTTCAATTAACTAATGAATTAATTTGAATTCGCTGTTTTAAACATCTGGCAAACCCTCTAAATATAGTTCAGTAATAAAGCCTTTTAAAAACCATTTCGAATTATACCCATATTCATTTAACCTTTTAGATACTTAATTGGGATTTATCTTTTAAAACGTGTGGCTATATACTTCAAACACCCCAGATATATTTTTATGTAGCGTTCAAGCTAAGGACTTTATTACAATTTTTTCCTTGACATCCGTATTTTCATATTTCAAATATTTTCGTATAAGTTAATTAAAATCGACTTTTAAAACAGGTGGCAATCCTTTTAAAAAGCAGTTTCAAGCTATAAACTTCTTAAATTATATTAAATTAAATTGTAAGCGAAATTTTTTCAAAATTTTCTTTTTGGCGTACAAATGCAGATGCTCTAGATGCTTTAGGAATATTTCTGCATCAAAAAGAAGATTTTGAAAAAAATGTCACTTACGTTATTTTGGCGGTTAGGGCTCGATATTTAAAAAATTACTCATATGCAGTTCAATTTATACTATACTTAAATGCGAAAATGTCAGCTGAAAATCGAAAAAATGCAGTTTTTAAAATCGGCACTTGCTACGATTTCAAAATTCGCATAGTCTGACTTGGTGACGCGAAAACGAAAAATTTATTTTTATACCCGAGCGCACTTGTGCACAAGGGTATTATAACTTTGTTCACATAACGGTTGTTTGTAACAGGCAAAACGAATCGAGATAGATATAGACAAATGTATACATAAATGATCAGAATGAAAAGAGAAATCGATTAAGCGGTGACTGTCTGTCCGTCCGTCCGTCCGTCTGTGCACACGATAACTCGAGTAAAAATTAAGATATCTTAACGAAACTTGGTACGTGTACTTCTTTCGGGCGTAGGACGGATGGTATTGAAAATGGGCAAAATCGGACAATAACCACGCCTACCTCCCATATAACGGTAATTTTCAGAAATACGAAAACTGCGATATTTTAGTAACTACTGAAGATTATTCACTCAAAATTGATATTTGGAATAACTTTTAGACGAAAAATAAGAATATTATAAATTTTTGAAAAATGGGCGTAGCCACGCCCACTTATGGTTACATGTGTATATCTTGGCAACCGCTGCACCGATTTCTTCCAAACTTGGCACAGTTATTGACCTTGGTACAGGATACCAAATGGCTGAAAATTTTAAAAATCGGACAATAACCACGCCTACATCCCATATAACGGTAATTTGGAGAAATACGAAATCTTCGATAAATCAGTAAATATTAAAGCTAATTTATTAAAAATTGATGCTTGCAACAATTCTTTACCAGGAAATACGCTTATCATAACATTTTGGAAAATGGGCGTGGCACCGCCCACTTATGATCACATATATGTATCTCGGTAACCGTTCCACCAATTTGTACCAAACTCGGTATGGTTATTGTGCTTGCCACATAAAAGCAAAAGGTTCAAAATTATTGAAATCGGACTAAAATTACGGCTTTTCATATAACGGTAAATTTAAAAAATGCTTGAAACGTCAATATTTCGAAATTTAAGGACGCTAATTTATTCAAAATTGATACACCCCGGCTTACCATGTAGCGGTAGCTTTCGGAAAGGTGAAAAGCCATATATGTAATACTTGCGCCGGGTATTTAATGTTCGGCCCCGCCCGAACTTAGACTTTCTTACTTGTTTTTTTTTAAATTTAGTTTTAAGGATCCTATTTTATTTACCCTTGTACGTTTTTATAACGTTATTCTCTTTAAATCTTTTGATTGTGTTAAAAAAAATGTCTTAATTATTTAAAAGTTTGTATTTTTTTGAACAGAGAAATATATATAAATATCCTTAAATTTAATGTAATTTTTGTAAAAGTTATCGCTGAAAGGCTAACAGTTATCGCTATCCTCGTTAGCAGATCTTTCAATTAGTCTTTCGAAAGACAGGATAGATAGTTGCCAAAATTGAATTACGAAAGACTTTTGTCTTTTGAAAGACTGTGGTGAGTTGAAGTATTGCACTATAAGTCAATAATATTTTACGGAGTGTGAGTTTGGTTTAAGCGATGACGAAGGAGGCATACCTTTGAAGGCCGCAGAACGCTTACAGACTGCCATTAAGGGACCTAAATAGTAGTGTTGAAGAAAGCGAGTTTAACAGTATCGGATCAGCTGGGATTCAAAACGTATGGCGAAAGTAGTATATCGTCAGCTGTAACGGGGCGAATATTTAGGCTATGTGATCCTGCACTTGAGTTTCGAAAGACATTTGCTTCTTCGCAATTGGAAATATCTGCATTAGTCCAAAGCATTACGGATCCATAATGAAAAGAAAACCAGTTATGTTTAATTTTTAGTCTTTCTACATTTGATGCTTTTATAATAGCTAACCAACTATGTATACTACAAAAAGGCTTTTCAAAGCAACACTTCAAATTGAATGTATACCAAAAAATTTTACATTCACAGCAAATGTTATATTTCAAAATTTTTCCTCGCATCTCAGGACGTTTTCGTCAAAAATTTCTATACTTGCCAGCCAAACCGTGTTGTGTTACCACTCTACAGCTTTTGAAGCAAAAATCCAATTTTCCCAAAATCACAAAATTTATTTCAGATTTCAATTCACGCTGACTAATCTTGCCATTTTGTAGTTGCGAAATTGCGTCTGCAGTTGCAAAATTCATCACCGAAGCAACACAGCGCACTGCAACAACATATGAATGATGCAACAGCAACAGCAATAGTTTCATTTGTTCATGCAACATGAAATCCGTGCACATTTCGGCAGATCAAAGTTATGTATGTAGCAGAGCAATTCATTTCATTGCATTTCATTACTTTTCGCTGCGTTGTGGCGGCGAATTTCACTCAGTTTTCTGTGTTTTGTGAGCAGCGAGTTGTCATTTAATGTTTACATGTGTTTAATTGTGTTTTCGTTATTTCTATACGAATGCATACATACCTATTGCACGTGCAAAATATGTAGAGACACCCTGTGGGGAATCGCACTAGTGCCGAACTAGTTAGGTACAAGAGAATTTAGAGCCATGACTAGTGCGTTTTAATTCTCTATCTTGAATGCTCGCAACTGGCAAATTTAACACTGCGATTTCCTAGGAAGTGTCAACTGCCCACCGCTGCATTACTTTCTCGATAGTTCCGAACCACGGAACAACGGTTGCCACTTACTTATTTATTTATTTTTTTTTATCTACGAAAAGGTGTACCAAAATTAAAATATTTCACAAAAATACAAATACAAATTGGTAATATATTTAATAGACCAAATGTTTCAATGTTTTGTGAGCCAAATATTTTATAACGCTGGAACATACCTGATGTTTTCCATATCAAGATAACCGGCCAGGCCCGAACATGATTTTTAACTTCAATGAAACTGAAATATTTATGTTCTCTGTTGGTCCAAATAACGAGAGTCGTATTTTTTTTTGGCTCGAAAAAATTTTTGGCCGCCTTAAGAAGCTTTTTTTTTAGATAAAAATCCATATCTGGGGAAATTTTTTTAGGGGAGGGACCTTCAGTTTTGCGCCGACTCCGAACGGCGTTTACATTTTTATGAGAAGTGTTTTTTAAATATCTACACTTATTATTTATTTTTTTATTTTTGTTTGCGATGTTCTTTTGACCAGGGCTTGAACCCAGGCCCTGCGGAGTGGAAGCGCACACTGCCTACCACCACACCACAGCGGCCGCCATAGCTTTGTTAAAAAATAATGGATTTCATTAATTTTTATATTCAAATGTTATTAATTGTTACCACTTCAAGATAGAATGGTAAAATGATCGATATTTATTTTTATAATTCTTTTATTTAGTTTTATGATAATTTTTTCGAAATAAAATTTTACAAAGACTATATTGTTTTTCTTTCATACTTTTTCACAAGCAAGTAAATACTTTGAACTACAAACGAGCCGAATCCTTAATAGCTAGAACTTTTTATTTTTCGGATATATGATTTTTTTTTGTAAAAATACTTTTTTGAGGTACACGAAAGATTATTACTTATTATTACTAGTTTTAGAGTGGGTAATGCTTTAGTTAGGGAGATAGGTAATTTGGTGCACATACACCTCGCACACGTAATATGTACCTTAAAATTGTATTTTTTTTTTCTAAAAAAATCATATCTCCGAAAAAAATATCTAGTAGAGACTCAGCTCCATTGTAGTTCAATACAATATATATATATATATATATTCTTTATTTATTTTTATGAAAATGCTTTCGGAAATAAATTGTTCAAAAACTAAATTTTTTTCATTCATACTTTTTCACAAGAAAATAGGGTAAATAGCAAAAATTGGGTACATTGAGGGGTACAGTTGTACATAAACCTCTATGTAGTTTTGATGGAATCAATGGCTTTTAAAGCAGTCTGAAACCGGACTCAGTTTTGCCATCCTCGAGCATGCATCCATAAGCTACCAGACTCTGCAAGTGTCCTTTTTAGGAAGTATTGCCTTCCAGGGCTTGGTTAAGGATAGTTCGGTAACATTTTTCCCGTGAGTTGGACAGGATCTTAAAAGAGTGATTTGAAACCAATAAGCGCCCTTGAAGGACGGACAGCTTTATTGCTAATTAGCATAGTTACAGGTGGTATAGCAGTGATGATTTCCAATGCTTTCGTGGGGCAGGTGTACATGGCGCCTGCATTAGCTAAACAGACTAAGCGGTGCTTGACTTTTGACTCACAGAATAGTGCTTAGTACGCAATAATCAGTTTTATCACTGTATTAAATGACGAAAATGTCAGTTTTTCCTAAATTATCTGACAGTTTTGTTGCTAATAGCTAAGAGTTATGACCAGTTGAGCTTATTTTTCAGGGTTATTCCCGGACACTTCACGTCTTGCGATAACTCAATCTCCGAAATTACCAGTGAGACTAAGCCTTCTTTTGGTGAAAGGGACGATAGTGGACTTTAGTGGGTTTATTGGCATAGTCTCAGTCAGTCTTGAGGCAATCTAGAAGCAAAGCTGTCATCATTGCAGCCCACCACGTACATGCCATGGCCGTGGATTTTGCTTCGCATGATGTATTTCTACCTATTGGCTTATACAGCAATATCTTTTCAATTACCTTCAGTTCTTCAGTTCTAAAATCGGCAAGATATAAAATATGTAGGTAGTTCGATCTTTAAGAAAACGATGCATTTCCAATTGTTCTTGCTTCCTGCATCAAAATAATTTTTTTTAGAAAATGTGGAACTAATCATCAACTTTTCACTCTTAGCTAGCGATATGTTGTTTTAAAAAGTAAAATAAAAATGTTTTTAAGAAATACCACATGTCGCGGCTTTTCAACAGGTGGGTGCCTTGCTACTATCCAACTGGTTCGTTTTTGGCGATAAAGATCTAGTATGGAACCAGAAGTTTGGTTCACTAGTTCGGTGTTGCCCTGCAGGGCAATATAAGCAAACGTTTATATCGTCGTTGTTTTTGCAAAACCGCCTAAATCGCCGTTGTGGCAAACATGAGATTTGGTAAATGGCAAATCAATAAATCGTTATTAAAACAACAGATTTATAAAAAATAATAGCTGGAGAAAATACCGTCTATCAAGGCAATGCCTTCAAAGAAATGCCGTTTTTTCGCTCTCCTGTAAAATTTAAGTGTCGTAAGATGGGCGGTTTTGCAATTGGTCGATGGGCGGCTTTGCAAAAACATCGACGATATGTGTATATGCATGTATGCATGCGTGTATAGGGGTAGCTTTTTACTCATATACATACGTATAAACAAGAATGAAATAAATGACGCTGGTTGGCAATGTGACAGCTGTTGTTGATGCCATTTTTGTTGCTGTTTCTGCCACTACTTTTATTTGTATTTGTGTATTTTGTCACAGTTGCAGTTAAAAAGTTGTTGCAACGACAGCGATAAAGCAACGTTTCAAATTACGTTCTATGCCATTTATTGTCGGGTGCAATACAACAAAATGTTGCCGCATTCCTTTACCGTTTGCTCGCTGTCTAGGTGCACAGTGCGCGAAAACGGCTAGGAATTGGCTTGAAGAACATTTAATGATCACCTGAATGAAGTAGCAGTGCTCACATCACCCCAGGAGTCTCGTCAAGCGGTATCTTCTTTATTTTATGGATCACCGTGCCTGAGGCTGAAAAAATATCCATGTATTTCAGTTTAGTTTAGTTAATGGGTGCAGTCCATAGTGTTTACGGTGCCCGGGTAGTCAGGTAGGAGGGACAATGTCAAACGGTGTCGGGTTTTGTGAGGATGTTGGGTGTATGCTGGGCCTCTGTGACACCTGGAGTCAGTGGCACCATGGCCCTTATCGGCAGTTCTGCTTTATAAATGCTTGCAACGCTTTGCTTTCGACCTCCTAGCATGGTATTGTCTTTGTTGGTCGCCGCTCTGGATCGTGCTTCATCGAACGGGAGGTCTATGGTATGGTTCTCTGGTCGTGGAAACACCTTGAAAAGTATCGTACTCGGTTTTAATGCTAGTTTGCGCCGTCATGGTACACGCCGAGTGGCAGCCTGACATTATTTGCCCATACGGTGAAACTTATGGTGATTGATTTTCAGCGGAAGAATTGAGGTTTCTGGCAGTTAAGAAACTATTAATATCTGGGAGATGGTCAGAGAGACTCCGTGCTTAATTACACGTGACTTGAACTTAGAGTGCACCACATACTAGTATAGCTAATTGTTGACCGCTTCCCCTAAACTGCGAGCGATGAGTGCAGGATTCCGTGCCAAAAGGTCGGGTTAGTTCAGACTCTTGATTATATGTGCGGTAATGAAGTTCAAACGACGTTTGGACGAATATCCTTCATCACTTGTCAAATTTGGTTTGGAGACAAACCGGTTTCGGCGTTGTGCCATATTCAGTGTCATTTTTCGTTCCAAGTTTGCCTGGGAAGATAAGTGTTGCAATAGGTTGCAGATATTTCGGGACAAAAGCCTGACTCGTGATAGCGGTGTAATTTTGCGTATTCACCATATGATGGTGGGCCAGGGTTTCCTTCGAATAAAGTGCTGTTCTATCCACCGTAGTTAATAGCGTCTAAAATAATAAATTAAGCTTATATCGCGACCGCTCTTCTTGGACTTCTGTGATTTGGCAAACTCCATTGAGAGTAAAACTAGTCTTATTTCAAAACGGTTCTCTCTTTTATCCCTATATCTAAGTATCATATTTTAGTATAAATGGATAGGGGCTTGATGGCAGAAGCTTCTTTTACCTTTTGGCACAAATATCAGTTACCAGTTTTTGCAGAACCTGGATATGCGGTTTTGTACTTAAAACGACGATATTTTAGTGTTTGGACCAGCTATTTCGATAAGTCGCGTGATGCTGTCACACAAAGAAAAGGGACCTACAGTTGTACGCCGACTCCGAACGGCGAATGTATTTTGTTTTATGAGAAACTGTCTTTTATAGCAGAAATACACTTGGACCGCTATTAGAAAACAACTTTATTATTTTATACTTGTTTGATGTTGAATCCAGGCCCTGCGGAAAGGTAGCGCGCACTGCAATTACTACACCACAGCAGCCGAAATTAGAATACGACTCCTAACAATAGGAATAGCTTTTATTTAAGTTCGAAGTGCTTAGAACTACATGTAAATTAAAAATGGTGCCAAAAGTTCACACTTATTTAATATAGTTCACCGATCTTAGAAAAAAATTAGATCGTTAAAACAACAGTCTTTTGTCGGCAAAGTTCCGAGCATGCACAGAACTGACTTTTTTGGAAATGAGAATCCATGTAACCAGTGAACCAGCCCGACCATACTGTTCCCACAACAGTCGAGTCTACGTGTGGCAGGAATGACCCAGATTTTTATCTGTCCAAGGACTGTAACACCAGAAACACTACCCAAAAACTCTTATGGCTATACCAACATAGTCCATTACAGATATTATAGTTAGATTACAGACCCCGTGAATTCCACTATTGGCGACCACCCCATCTATCGCAGACAAAGAGCTGGCGATACTTTAACACGACTCAATTTTGCATATTCTAGCATGTTAAGATTTTCAGTACAATTTGAATAAGATGCCCCGACGACGTTAACCACCTCTTCAGATAACCGCGCACATCAGCTCATCTAGCACCCCTCTCCCTACGGGCCAAACCCGTTGGAACTGCCCTTTTTCTGAGCCTGCCAAATAAGAACGAAGACGACATGTAGTCGATTCACTGATTTAGGCATGGTTTTCCTTTTATTTTTGAAGTAAATTTCTGGAAAATTTTCCAGTATTCAAGTATAAAATTTATATAAAATTTCTAGTTACCATTTTAATTAATTAAATAAATTTTTAGAATGCTTATATTCGTGGTAAATGTATTTATAAACTAGTTGGAAACTCGGTTTATTGGATTGTAAAAACCCGGTTTACACGGTATTCGAAAACCCAACATTTAATAAAATCCGCATAAAAAACCTCCTGAAACGGGTTTGTAAAAACAGACTTAAATGAATGCTTGCGAAATTGCTGCCTGTCACCTACGTTTCTCATATATCTAAGTGTGACGTTTGCTTGTTTGTTTGCGATATTTGTAAAACCTAATTTCAAATTCTACTACATAGCGAGTTGCAAACAAAAGTACAAATTGTTACAATAACAAATTGTGGCAGCAATAAGAAATGATATGAACATTCATATGTACATTACATAAATACGAAAAGAAAACGAAAAAATGGCAGTTGATGAAGAAAAAGGGACAACCCTAACCCTTTATTTATATGCGCAAATATGACATCTCTGTAACGGTAAATTGCGAAAGGTGTACGAGTGTGAAACAAACAAGTAACAAAAGCTGTCGCATGAAATATCGGCCAGCAGCTGACCAGCAGCAACAATTGCAGGGTAGTAATCACCTGCAGCGGCAGAAAAAGCAAGCTAACAGCTACTACGACGACTGTACATAAAATACAATAACGGTAAATGGTAGCGCGCGCGGCAAACTTACAACTAACATTTAACCAAAGCAATCATCGTCGTAGCTGCATATGTGAAGGCAGCCAACATTAATTGTTGCTATGTATGCATGTGTTCTGTTTGTTGTTGTTGTTGCGGGCAGCTGTCGCGGGCGAGCGCATAGTATTGTTGGTGATTGTGGTGCAAGCAACGCGACCATGCAGCAAATTTTCTAAGTTGTCCGTCCATGTGTTCATTAATTTTGACCTCGTTCGTGGAAGCAGCGCCGGCGCCTGCTTGACTAGCTACAAACGTACAAACTATGTAGGTGCATAAGACTACAGTGTTTGTCCATATATATATGTGTGTGTGTGCGTGTGTTAAAAAGTGCAGCGGGAGTTCAAAACACAAGCGTTATATGTTGCTGCGGCTCTACGTCGCCGCCATTGTTTGTATGCCCTGTGGGGCCAACCAAACATGGCCCAAAACAAACTGCCAGCAAACGTTATTGTGCTGCGGGTTGTGGCAACAACAACAATAACAAATCTAGTGGCAGAAAAAGCCAGTGGCAACAAAATTACAGCGGAAAATGGCAGCAATAAAGAAAAAAGGCGAAAAAGCACAGCGCATGAAAAAGGCACACATAAAAATACGTTAACAAAGCAAAATTGTTGTTGCAGCAACAGAGGAAACAGCACAACAAACACTTACAACATACCAGCACACCACCACTGTTACCACACAACGGCCGTAACGAGCGCACAACGGCAATGATGACGATTCGCTAACAAAACTACATAAAAAATCAAAAAGACAGCTGCAATGAAGGAAAGAAACTTTGCTTACTTCTAACAAAACCACAGCAGCGTTGCACACAATCACATCTCTTTTTAGATACGAGTATGTATGCATGCATGCAAGTAAGCAAGCAAGCACGTTTGAGCACCTTGTGGTGCAAAATAAAAATTGGTGGGTGGCTTTTAGGACAAAAATCGGTCATCAGCAAAAGTTGCTAGCAATGCGCTGACACTCAGAATGAGAAAAGCGAGATGTATGCGAATACATACAACAAACATTCATACAGAAGCACTTGTGTGCGCCACGTAGGTTAAGGAGTGAAAGGCTGTAGTGTGGCGCACAAAAAGACCAACTTATTGCCGGATGCTGCCTGTTGTTGGTGCTACTTGTGCAACTGCTGTCGACTGCTACGTGAAACAATTAAATTGTTCACTCTGCAATTGTGCACGCGTCTTCTTCTCAGGGTGTTTATTCGAATTTATGTTCCACCGCATAAAGTTCTGTGTGACCAAGTCATTAGTGTGTGAGCGCTTTTTCCCGTTTACCTGCACAAACCGTGGAATATTCTGGTTTGCCATAAATGCCATCATTTGCAGACAGATTTTTGTTTGTTCTGATATGTATGCAGATATGTACCTTAAGGTCTGCAAGAAAATGTAAAATTTAACGTAGAAGCCACATTCTATGAGATGGTGAATTTCAACAAAGTGCTATGTGGTCCGAACACCAAAAATATCTTAAAGCCGAAGCTAATGTCTGGTTCACTAAACACACGAAACCGGCGAATAAAACAACGCTATCGATTTATTGAATTAGAAGCACTGGTTTACAGCAAAAATTTTCCATGGATGCCACTACCAAATTTATATGTAGATTTGCTTGGTGATTCCGAAAATTGAGTTCAGTTTTTTTTCTGCGGGTAAATTTTCGATATATTTGCAATTTACCGTTACTCATTTAATCACGTATCTATATCTTATGAAGCAATCGAATAATGTTTATGCAAAGTGTGGCAAATGAAAGTTATTTAAATGCTCTATAAACCCTATATACATCACTTTTCGATAGGTCTGAAAGTGTCTGAGGAACTAATTAATAATTCCATTTTTTTTTTCGAAGCAAAAATTAAATAATTCAAAATTTATCAGGAAAAAAACAGTTTCTGTGTTAATTTGTATTAAAGTCTGCTACAACCCTGCAAAAAATGCGACTAATCCGGGATGACTCAGGGAGCAATCGCAAAGGAGCATGCGACTAATACCACTTTTAATCTCTTTATATGGAATGAAATGTTCGCTTTTGTTCGAGCATGTCCTATGAAGAGACTAATTGTTCGCCTTTATACTCAAACTACTCAATTTTAAAAAATAAAAATAAAATTTTGCGCCAGCTGGGATTCGAACCGGGGTTCACAGTTTTGTTAAGTGAATACTCTCTCTCTGCGCCAACGCCGCACATAAAACCTTATTGAGTAAGTGCGTGCATATCATTAAATCGTTAATAGTATCCGTTAGAGATGAGTAGGGGACTAATTGATCTCCAATTATACCCGTAAGGGATGAGTCGAGACTAATTAATGCTCAATTGTACCCAATCGTAATCTCGGAATACTCTCTTTAGAGATTAGTCTCACAATTTTTTGCAGGGAAAAAACTCAAACTACAAAGAAGAAAAACCATGGATAAAAAACGGAATGAATGGTCAAATGAAAATGTGCTTTGATATTTTGTATGAAAAGAGGGCAAGAAAGAGTGTACATGGCGTATGAGTAACATAGCACAAAAAAAACCTAAATTTGTGATTCAGTGTAATCAAAGAGTTCTATTAAGTTCTATTCTGTATAAGATCTTCGAATCTCCTTCATTAGCATGACATCAGCTTACGCGATCTTGACCTCGTTTAATACGTCGCACAAGTGTCTGAGATTGGCAGAAATCCTTATTTCGAAATGTGTGGAAATACCCAAATAAGTGGTTGGCTCGATTCTAAGCATGTCTACCTTTAAGGATTTTTTCCAGAGAAAATTACTCTAGCAATTAGTGAAGGACGTCGGTGTTTTATGAATAGAATTTTTACGCAGGAATTTGAGTACGAATTTTACCGGCTCAGAAACGGCGTTGAATGATTGATTGAAACCGGGTTTATCTTCATCGTCAATATCAATTTCAATACTATGCAAGGGGGGGCTCCAAATCAAGTCGTTATAATTTATCGTAGTCATTACATAGTTAAGCACATTTTTGTGATATTAGGCTTTTCTAAAGTTTCTATGGGAAGCATAAGTTGCTTGCAGCGCCGTGTGGTGGAGGGTGATTGGTATAAAAATAACTACTTTGTACACTTTAAACTAATAGCAACACAAATTACGGCTGCGTCCTCTTGCGTCCATGTTGTCAATTTTCCAAAGACCAAACGCTTTACACTGGCAGATCCCTATAAAGGTTGTAGGAAAAGGTGATAAACGTAACTCGATTTTTCTAAAAATTTGCCATTTGAACCACTTCACTAAGGAAAGAAAAAGTATGAAAACTAGTAAAAATTGGTGAACTGCCACGCTTACTAAAATAGGGGCGGATATGATAACTGCTATCCCATTCCAATGAAATTCGATTTGTTACTTGGATTAAGCTGAAACATCAGCCAAATGCCACGCCCACCAGCTATCCAAATTTTGTATACTGATGTGGAAGATGCCCTAACTTTGGTGCAACATCTATTTTTGAATAAAATCCCAGAAATGTAAAAAAAAAATGTGTGGATTAGCGACCAGACACGCGCTTCCTCCCTGGGGCGGGGGGAAAAGCTACCCGAACTTCCACCAAAGTTTTGCTATTTTGGAGGATCGTTGCCACATCAGATATAAAATTTGGATAGCTGGTGGGCGTGGCAGTTGACTGATTTTCACTATATTTCGGATGTATGTCATTCTAGCTTAATCCAAGTTACAAATCGAGTTTCAGTGGAATCGGATAGTATTTACCATATCCGCCCCTAGTCTAGTGGGCGTGGCAGTTTGCTAAATTCAACCATTTTTCATATTTTTTCATTTCTATGCAAAAGCACTCCACGTTAAAATTTTTAGCAAAATCACAGCTCATTTACTAAGTACTTTTTGCAACATTTTGTATGGCGCACTTCCAGTAAAATGGCACAAAAAACGCCGAACATGGAAGATGTTATTCATACGCCATATACAGGGCCAAACTCGTACACAGCGTATGAGTACGGTGACCATATTTATGAGAGCCGAATACGGGACAAAAAATAATTTTGCACATTTTTTCCACAACAGCTTACGAATCTTAAAGCCTTCTTCAATGATTTTAGATGTATTAGTCCTGAAACAGTATCCTTTCAGTGACATCACAAATTTGTGGGATAATTTTCTCGAGATTTTTACCCTGTAGAATTTGTTAAAAAAATTCGATAAATTGTAGCATAGGGATTGCAAAATTTTCTTGTGGCGTATTTATATATAGATGTTCGACTATTTTTTTGAAAGAGAAGCAAATGAGCAGCACTTTCCACTCGCACTTTATTATACTCAATTTTAATAAGTTACAAAACTGCAAACCAAATTTTTTCTAAAGGTTCTAATTAAGTAGTTTGAAATTTTGGTGAAGCATTGCAGAGTTAATTTTTAGAGTTTTTGCAATAAAGTTGGAAATTGTTTTTTGTTAGGAAAAAGCTTTACTTTTATTAAATGAATAATAAACATTAAATAAACTAAGGAAAAATAGCCAAAACTAATTTCTATTTTGGTCACTGTACGTATTCCTCGATTCGAATCACAAGCATTCAGATTAGAAAATAATAACTGTTTATGGATAAAATTACGATCATAAGGGCGAGAGGCTGCGCAGTTTCACAGGACGAAAAGTGGTTAAATGAGTCGCATGACCCTTTGAGTATCGTTTAAATGAATCCACTGATATACCAGCCGCGTTCTTTCTTGGAAGGATGTGGACGAATATTTTGCTTGAAAATTGGCCATTTTTTAAAATTCGACTCAATATCCAGACATACAAGGACATATGTATGGTTATTAATTTTGTTTTATGAATCTGAGCTTCTCGATGAGAGATGTTGTTCATTCAGTAGGCGAATTTGGATTCTCGATATTTGTATGTAATGCTTTGAGGACTGCCTGACTGGCACAAAAAACTATTCGTTTGTTTTCTCTAGATCTTTGATCAGGATGAGTGGTGGATCTCGATTGGTAAATGCTTTTCGAAATTCACAACATACCTTCTCGTTTACAGAACAAATTACTTTAACCTGGGCATGTCATTGGAAGTAAGCACGAGAAAATATAAAAATGCAGTGAAAAATTTTGTTTTGCGGCGTATTGTAATGCGCTACTCCATCGGTGCCAAAAATAAGCGCTTACCAGAAACGAAAAGTTCTTGCTGGATAGTAACAAATGTAATAAATTTTTAAATATAAGTCGCTTATTCCTTAAATTTAAGGCAACCCCTGTAGCTTTGTTACCTTAAAATTAAGGAATTAGTGAATTTTAATAAAAAAATTCTACTAACTCGAAGCTGTTCTGTGTAGCTTTTCAATTTTTCTGGATATTTTGAAAAAATTAAATTTTACATTTTGTAGACCAGATTAAGGCAGCATATGATATGTGGCAAAAAGGAAAATAAAAAAAAACTGCTCTGAGAAGCTTTTAAATATTTCTAGAGTGCCTGAAAAGGAAAAATAAGTTCTGGATATTTTGATAACAAACTAATTTTTTCAAAAGTCGTAATGCCAGATTCACGCAGTACGACATGTCGAAAAATGACAGATAAACTGTTTCGAGGAGCCATTCAATAGTCCAAGGGTTTCTGAAAAAGGGGTAAAAAATTCTGCAAAATCAAAAAAAAAAGCATTTTTTCGAAAAAGTAAAATTTTTGAAAAAAAATAAAAATTAAAACTATCTTTTCAATAGTTCTAGAGTTGCCGAAAGGTTCTTAATGTAAATACATACATACATTTACAAAATTGGACAAAAATTTGATTAAATAAATTTCACATCGATATTTAGTAGAAAAAACGATAAGGAAACAGTAAAAGCACATTAAACAGGTAGCAGGATTAGAGTAAAAACAACAAGCTGAGTATATTTCATTGTTGATTTTTTACTCTAAAATATCAAAAAACGTAAACAAAATGTGTCAGTGCACAGTAAAATGTAAACAAAAATTACAATTCATGGACCACTTCGAATGGAAAAAATCAAAACTGACACCCTGCTACTGCTACACATGCAATGGGCTTTGGGTGGCGGCAATCAAGCAGGCACAAGTGCGGATCAGAACGGATAAGCGTGCATGCACTGCGGAAATGGGTTTTTGGGATGGGTTTGTAGAGGGTAGATATGTATAGATATGTATATTTGTATGTAGATATGTATATTTGCGTACATAAGCGTATAATCGTGGGATCATAATCGTTGATAAGAATGTCGTAAAAGCTGCTAAGTATAGGATACTTTTATGTATGTATAAACAAAAGTGAATAGGTAATTTCATGTAACCAACAGCAGCAAAAAATATTTTCGTGTACATAGTACTTGAATTCATTCAATTATGACATAACGAGGATATACATTGTTGTATGTAGGTCTGCTTTATGATCAAAGTTAATGACCGGTCTTCTAACCAATAAGCCGAGCGACTTATGCAGTGGAAATTAAGTGTAGCTAAGGTGCAAAAATTAAAACTTTATACATTTTTCTTGTATGTGTTTTTGGCCGTTGAGTCTTACACTCAATAGTGCGCTATCGACAGAATGCTTTTCCAAAATATGCACATCATATGACGCTTACACAAAGCAGTCGTTTCGGGTCAACTGAATGGCAAGCCGCACGGAATGCCACATTTAAATGCGATTTGTTGAATTCGTGGTGTGACTTGGAAGCAGGGTGTAAGGGAAAACAGGATGAAAATGCTCAATTTTAAAGAGTGTTACAAGGCCGTTGGAAGTTTCAGAATATGTATAGACTGAGAGAAAGAGAGTGTGAGAGAGAGAGAGTTTGGGAGAGAGAGAGAGTTTGGGAGAGAGAGAGAGAAATAAAAATTCACAAACCAACGAGCGCTTATGCGCAAGTTATCCTTTTGCTCTCGTTACAAGCCTCTCACAATTCGGACTACATTGCGCTGACAATCCAAAAATTCTGCAACAGCAAAAGCTTTCGGAGTGCTGAGTAAAGAGCGTAAATTATATTGCATGCTTAAGCCTTAAGCTTTCCAAAGCGCATGCGCGAAAAATGGCTGTCAGTTGGCATAAATATCAGCGCTCCTTTGGCTGCATACAGCTGACATTTTTTGAAAGCTGAAATTGGTTAT
>NW_023458561.1:36435676-36453771 GCF_013731165.1 Rhagoletis pomonella
TGTAATATAAGTTTTCACAAAAAAAAGTTATATACCATATACATACATTAATAAGAGCAAAAGGCAGCCCACGTCTGTATTTTCACTTTTTTTCGCTTTTTACATGCAATAATTTAAAATAATTTTTTACCAAAGGTCCAATTTCGAACTTCGAATGCCCATATCTCGATTTCGGCGGCTAACGAAGAAATTACTTTTTTTTACTAGTGACTTAATCTCTTAAAAAAAAAAAACAAGTTAGTTTGATCCAATACCCAGCCGGGTGCTGTACAGTGTTTTTAAATATTTTACCTGCGTATTTTTTAATTGTTAATATATTTGGAAAAAATATTTAGTCTAAAATTGTTTAGTTTTGTTGAGTTTTAAGAATATTTTTGTGTTTTTCTCCCAATCGGGAAATTTCAAATTTCTTTTAAGTATCATAAAACGACTATAAAAATATGTGGGACCGAAAATGGGATCAGAGAATTTTTGCGCTGTCGGTACTGCGCGTCCTATACACTGACGGCCAAAAATGAATGAACAGTGGTATGTTTTTAATATTTACAATCTTTTTCGAGCTAAAATTTGTTTGTTATTTTATTATAAAAATATGGTTCATGCCATATGGACCACACTTTCAGACTTTATACAGAATTTAAAAAAATTCCATTATGCAGTTAACAGGCTTATACATCTTTAGTAAAATAAGTGCAAGTTTTGAGCGTCTAAAGAATGACATTGACTTTTAATAATTTTTTTTTACGGCATTTTGCACTTTTTTCCATATATGCACAAAAATTTCTTGTGGAAGAATACGCGCTACACCGAAAAAGATAACAAAAAAAGTTTAGCTTGAAAAAAATTGTAAATATTAAAAACAAAACACCATTCATCCACTTTTGACCGCCACTGTATATGCAGCGGTGTCAGGCGCGTCGTAGAATACACTAAATGCTTGCACTTTGCAGGGATGTAACTAAATAATTTTGCATTGAGTGAAAATTGAGAAATACAAATTTAAACCAAAGTTGTAGTCAAGAGATTTAGATTTTATTTTAATTCGGTGATGCTGAATTTTTGAAGTTAAAAAAAAATTTTAAAGCTTGCTTGCTATTATCAAAAAAAAAACACATTGCAATTTTACATATAGAGGCACAAATATAAATATATTTATTTCTAAGTGAACGTTAATTAGTATACGGAACTGGGGACTTTAAATTTTTACCAAAACTACGCCCACATAAGGCTCAGCCATATATTTGCTCGGATCGAGGATATCACTGAAAGAGTAAGAAGCGAATATTAAAAAACACGAAATTAAAACCATGGAAAAAGATATTAAAAAGTGTCACTTACCCATCATTATAAGCTGATTGCAACGAAGAAGTAATCACCTCAGCTTGTCGACCCATATCAAAGTGTTGATTGATATTCAAACTCTGCTCTCTGGCGCCAAGATTCAGCACAATTACGTACATAGCATCACCCGGCGCTTCACTATGACAAAAAGTACAAAAATACATATATATACAAAAAAAAACAGTATTTGCAAAACAAAGTGAGCAACAGCGAAATAAACAAAGCCGATACTTCGTTGCCACTGTGAAGTGCATAATGCGATGAGTGCATGAAAGTGCCACCAGCACTTAAGTGCATTGTGAGTGTGCTAATAAGATACATATGTATGTACATATCTGTATGCACATTCATATGTATGTATGTATGTATGTTAACATGTGTTTACACCCACCGCGAGTAGATGATAATGTCATTGCCAATTGCTTTTATCTTAAGTGGACCATCTTGCAGCGAGCGTAATTTACGTAGGCGAATTAATTTCATAAATATTTGTAGATGACTTTTTGGTGCGCGTAATTGGGCCAGCGCATTATTTGTGCGATAATTACCAGCGACCGGCAGCCAAGTGTTGTCGGCGTCGGAAAAGCCTGCAGACAACGGAGAATAAATAAAAAAGACGGTATTGTACGTAAATAAACAAAATAACGAGAAATTAAAAGGGATATCGCATTTTTCTTTTTGTATTTAAAAGCTCGTGTTACAAAAAGATTTAATTTTTCCGTCGGAAAAATAGTAATTATTAAGCATATTATTTTAAAAGAACTTTGAGAAATACAAACCGGCATTTTTGGAGGCATCCCACTGGTAGGGTGTGCGACAAGGATCGCGCGAGTAACTCTCGTAGTTACTGGGATTAGCATTGCAGCCCGACGGATCGACCGTTTGCTCCCAGGTTATTTTGCCATCTGTCATGCAGATTTCCTCGCCCTTAAACGATTTTTAATTTTGATACGTGAGTGGCTACATAATCGAATAATGTAAGGAATTGTGTTTGGTTCTTAAAAAATCCCAAAATGACTTTGAACGAATTATGGAAGTATTGGGAACAAAAAAATCGGAAAAATTAAAACGCTCCGCTTCACTATATTAGCTTATATCTGGACTACTGGTCATCGTAGAAGCTTCGTTTCTGTGTCATTTTAAAGAAAGAAACATCACAACTTTTCGGCATTATCCTCGTTTTTACAGCTCCTATACTGTAGTGCGAACCGGTGCGTAAAATTGCTAGCATATTCAAAAACAAAGTGCTAAAATATGCGACAAATGTTAATAACAATGTCCTTAATACCATTTTTGCATAACTTTTTCGCGATTTGAAAAACCTGAAATATTTTCTGAACTGCTATGAAATACAAAATCGAGGTTCAGAAATGTTCCTTCTTTCAATAATCGTGAAAATTATTATTATTAAAGGCGTGTTCTTCGCTTTTCTTCAAAATCGATCATGCCTCAAAATAAAACTAAAGCGATGCTTCTCCGATGCCCACAAGTTCAGATATTAGCTCGGAGCTTGAGGAAAAAATATGTACCCATTCAAGTGAAGCGGAGTGTATTGATAAATGCTCTTAAAAGTTACAACCTGCATCCCGCTTAGGATAATGACAAATATAAATCAAGTTCTTAAGTAACCAAAATAGTATGTCCAGTTTTTAAATGATCAAAATTTTTTAAACTACTATAAACTGACTCCCAGTTCTTAAATTTATGTCTAGTGAATACATAAGAAATAAGAAATATAAGATAAGATAAAAAATCAAATATCAGTCAGTCCAAAAAACTAACTGAAATGAATTTTTCTTTACAAATTTTAATTTCTTTCCGCCAAAAAAGATTTTTAATTCAATATTTACTTTGACTACAGGTGTATGCAGCACTCAGAAAAAATTCAGCTAAATATATTTATATTAACACATGATTTGTTACCTATAACCAATGTAATGTAACCATAACCAAATCATGTGCTGAGAGAAAAAAAAATAGTTGACGTAACTAAACCCTTTTCTCAGTGTGGTTTAAACTCTCGTTAACGTAGCACTGTAGACATGTATGAAAATCGGTAGTTAAACCCTTGTAAACTTTATGTATAATTTTTATGTTATCAAAGCTATAGTTTTTAAATGTTTTGATTTATGCCCAGTAAGGACAAATCGTGCTCAGCCGAATTGTATTTTTTAACTCATTATTTCCTCTATTAAACTTAAACGGATAGAGTTTAGTACTTATGGTTATGGTGGTGATCTTATCAAACATGAAATAT
This sequence comes from Rhagoletis pomonella, assembly GCF_013731165.1. Lineage (NCBI taxonomy): Eukaryota > Metazoa > Arthropoda > Insecta > Diptera > Tephritidae > Rhagoletis > Rhagoletis pomonella. The sequence goes on from NW_023458561.1 coordinate 36,439,275, forward strand.
GATCTGCGTGGACACACCATTCGCTTAAACTTTTTAGCAGGCCCAAAGGCGAACTGAAAAGCACTTGTCAAAATCCCACTAAAGCCAACCATTGTTTCGTGCATCAAAAGAATTAAAACCTTATTTGTCAATTGCACGTAAGGCCACACGATAACGGCAGCGCTTGAATGATAGGATCGTGACATGTGTACGAGTTCTTGCAATACCGATTAAAAAGCAAGCGTGTTGTAGTACCTTGTGTTGTTGTAGTACCGACGTTATAAAGGAGTCTTCAAACTTTCTTACTGAATTTCACTGACAAATGCCACCAAAATAGTTGCCTAAAGATCCATATAATGTCATAATTTTATAAGGGTCCGCTGTTGACATATAATCAGAACTATTAACAAACGCTCCTAAATTTGGTAACTGATGAATCCAGGCTCGACGATAACATAAGTGAAGTAAGCGTATTGCAGCCATGGTTCCAGAAATGCCTTGCCATGAGTATAGATAGGGAGACAGGCATAGATAGGCGTCGACACATGCATATTATAACGGACAGGCAGTTTATAACGTTGATAACGATGTTTGCCGGGAAGAAAAATTTAACAAGCGGTCGAGATAATGGCCCTAAGACCACAAGCACTGGTTGATTGTCACACCGCTACGAACGGTAATTGCTAAGTGGTAGCGAAAATTACTGCATGCAAAGAACGAAATTTTACATGTGGAAGCAATTGCTTAAAGAGAGCCCCTCTTCGCTGTGATCTCAGGGAAGACCACAGCCTTGCAACGGCTGAGTAATTTAAAAGGAATGTTAAAATGTCTCCATCTGGTCGTCCTACAACCAGCTGCAGCAGCAAGATTTTAGTGTGAATTTGTGAACCGAAGGAGATTCCTTTCTCTACCTCTGATTTACTCTGTGCCTGAACGATCGTACAGTAGCTCATGTCCTAGTTTTCGCTTTACGTTCCCTGAGCTTATACTAGAGTCATTAGTCCAAGAATAGTCAATATGTTAATTAAAGTAGTACTACCTTAACTTTACTCTAGTAGACCAGCCCTAGGGGGTCTTATCTATAAATAAGCTGTTTTTTGATGGCAGCTACTTTTGGCTGGACAACACTGCAGTGATCTACAAGCCTAAATTTAAGGTTGATTGAAATTTCTCAGCAGAGAATACCCCCACCGATGTTTTTTCCAAGCGTCGAAAATTCCAAAGATGAGTTGTAGAGTGGAAAAAGGTTAATTAGTTTCCAGTACAGTCGCTACTATCAGTGATAAATAAATTCACGTCCTGGGTAAGCTAAATCTTACTACATCCCTTGATCCAGATGCCTTATCTGAGATATCGACGAGCAAGACGTTAAGCACCAGAAAGGGTACGCTCCTAAATGCCCCACTGATTCCATTGAGGTTGGCCCGTTGTACTCTCCTTCTCCACGAGACGAGTTACCCATACAAGAATGACATCATCAAATAACATATTATAGTTATATCTAAAGTACTAGCTAATTCCTCTTTAAATAAGAATCAGCTCTAACATAGAACTCACGATCGTCTACTAAATGGTATTGGTTTCTTATACTTACATAATAAGTCACAGCATTGCCCGGCAAGGTCTGCAGCAATATTGTAAACAAATCGGCACGCTGTACTCCCAACCGAGTGGAATAGCGTGGATTATCGTGATTACCCAACACCCAGTTAGCCAATACACCATCCGGCATGCTGTTCATCCAACGCGAAATGATATCAACTATTTCCTGCGCTGTTGACTGATTCTTTAAGCTGTTCATGAAATAAAAATTGAATGGCACCATCGACCCATTTCTTTCACCATCACCATAGTACAACATCAAGTTATCAAAAGTCGTGTAGGCCTCCGTCAATAGTACGCGTGGCTCACCACCTTTCTGCTTCCTATACTGCTCTACCAATTCACGCCACTGATATACCATTTCAATGGACTCAGGTTGATCTAGTGTGTATGTGTGATTCAAGTGACACCAATCGTCTGGATCAGGGCAAATGCTTACATCGTCAATAACTGGCTCATCGAGGAAGTTGCCATTCGCATCTGGTGCCTTTTCGAACATGAAAGGCAAAGCGTCAATACGAAATCCTGATATGCCTGTATCCAACCAATAACGCATCACTTCCTTCATCTTAGCCACTACCAATGGGTTACGAAAATTCAAATCCGCTTGCTTGATTGCGAACTGATGCAGATAGTATTGCTGCCGCTTCTCATTCCATTCCCAGGCGCTGTAGCGGAAAGCGCTTATCCAATTGCTGGGAGGCTGTCGCTTGCCGTTGGCATCCACAGTGCCATTGTGCCAAACGTAAAAGTCTTCATAACCTGGTTCACGATTAACCGATTTCTCAAACCACTCGCACTCATCGCTAGTATGATTTGGCACAAAGTCGAGTATAATGCGAATGTCGAGTTGTTTGGCGCGTGCAACGAGCGCTTTGAAATCCTCCATAGTACCGTATTCGGAGTGTATGGCATAGAAGTCGGAGATGTCGTAGCCAAAGTCAATCATAGGAGACTTGAAAATAGGCGAAAGCCAGGCAGCAGTGAAGCCAATATCTTTTAGGTATTGCAGTCTCTCAGTAATTCCTGTTTGGGGGGGGGGAAAAAGTTAGGTAAATATGATTCATAATTTGTTTGGGCCTTTACCGAGCTGTGAGGACTGTTCATGAATTTTTCAGGATTTCTTGCAACTTGTAATTTTTCCAGAAATTTCGATTTTCGCTTTTTTCGAAGCCTTTTGAAAGCCTTCAGTTTCAATAAATGTATTTAAATCTTAATTAAGCTTCTTATAAATGTTGATTTCTATCCAGAGTTACGTGAGTTTGAATTAGTCAAATTACAAATCCAAAAATTAAACTGATTTCTGAATTGAAAGTTGTATAAAATCATAAACACTTAATATAAATTTTTTATTTGTTCGGCAAATAAAATCAGAAGCATGTTTTCGAATCATCACCTCACAAGATGCGCAGATTGGAAAAAAACTTGAAATTCGTGGGTAGTTTTAATTGAAGAAATCACGAATCAAATTTATTTGTTTGAAAATTTAATCACAAATTTTTTTTTTTATTTAGTCGATGAAACAAATCACTAGTCAAATAGATTTCTTAAATGATAGCATATTTAAAATCAGAAAGGATTTTCAATCATGCAACCGTGCTTTCTATCTACTAAATAAATGCATTTTTCACTTCCACCATAGAACCATTTACCATTTAGATCACCGATTCCATCACCGTTACTATCACGAAATGAGCGCGGATAAATTTGATAGTAATTGCCATTTTCCCACCATTCCTTGGTGTGGGCAATATTCAAGCGAACAGCCAAAAAAGCTGTCGTTGCTAATAAAAAACGAAATAAGTTCATCATCAATTAGTAGAAGAGAGAATTTCACAACATTCCGTTATTTGGAATTACAACCTCGTTTGCAAGCTAAATTTCAATACTGAATGCTCAAATTTTAAATTCGGTCACACTTATAGCTAATTATTAGGGCTCGGAATCTCCTGCAAATGCATTTTTTTATTGGGCATCTTCAAATCGAAATGGCATTCAATCGTTAGTGCATATTTTTGCATATTTTGCCGTAAATTCCCGATTTTGCATTTTTTGCAAAAATTACCTGCTTTTGTATATTTCTTATGGTTTTTGCATATTTTTGCTTTCTTTCATTTACAACCATTTAAATTTAGTGCGAAATCTCTTGACAAAAAAATTCCCCTTGACAAAAAAATTGCCGTTGAGCAACTCACCTCTACCTCTGTTAGATCTCAACTAGTTGAAGACTATAGGAGAGAGCTGGCCTATATGTATCTCTGATCAATACGAAATCACCCTAATATGGGTTCTGGGACATATGGACATACTTATACGGAAACGAGGCCGCGGACGAAATAGCAAGGTGCGGCTCCGAAGTGAATGTGTCCCGCGCGGTGGACGGTTATCACTCGAAGGCCAAGCAGAGGTGGAATCGTACAGGATCGTACAGTATTATCCGGCAGTTCTGGCTGTACTTCGATCCACTTTAAACCAAAGCTCTCTTAGGAGTGAGCAAAGAGCATACCTACAAACTTACTGCAGTCTTCGAAAGAATGAGACTAAATACACTTTGCAAGCCTTTCCTACAGAATGTTTACGAGTACAGCTGCCTCTCTCTGTATGAAATACCTACTGAAATTCATTAAAGCCGGCAAATGGCTGTAGGTTGCACGAGTTGTGGAATCAAAATGTAACTCAGATTGTAACTCACTGCTTGATTATAAACTAATTTTATACATAAGTAAATATGGATTGTATGAAGTGAATTGTTTTCGTTATTTTCTTGTTAAATGCATGATTTATTTATTTTTACTGGCAACAAAATATTACGAAAATATTTTTAATCGCATTTTTTTTGCTTATAGCGCATATTTTTAAATTTTAGGTGCTTATTATACATATGCGCATAGTTACGATTTTTTAGTGCATGAGATTCCGAGCCCTACAAATTATGTATGTATATTTTAGAACTGAGTACACTTCAAAAAAAACAATGCGCAAATTAATAGAGCCATTTCGCGAAATTTTAATTATACTCATTAGAGTTTTTGTATTGATTGAAAGTGACTAAACGAGCTACTTTTAAATGTTAGTGGAAACGTATCAATTCCTACTTACTCATATTATTATTTTTTTTTTTTTTTAATTATTACATTTTTTTCAAGGCATATGGAACAAGTAGTAGCATTAGAGCAAGAACAACATTTGCTTATGGCATCTAAAGTGTCAAAAAGTGTTGGTACATGTATTATTTGCAACTTTATGAAATCGGACAATAACCACACGGAACTTCCACGTAACGGTATTTTCACTATGTAATAATGCTAAAATTATAGTTAACTAAAATATTTTACTAAAACAAGAAAATGAGTTGATGTAAACATTGTAACAAATGTATTTGCATTGAACTCATAGGTTAATAAGCATAATTTATTTTTGTAGTACACTGAGGGAAAAAGTATTAAAATCAAATAGAAACGTAATTGATCTTACTATATACGTCCAAGAAAGTACTGTATATTGGTAAATATTCAATTCAATTACGCGCATATTAAAATGACTGCGCTCGTTCTGAAAAAGCATCCGTGAATAGTCCTGATAAAAACCAAAAAAAAAAAATATTTAATTTGCAAGTTGCCTGCGGTGGAATCTGAAACCCTGGCCCTCACTGGCTATCAACAAATTGTGGCAAGCATCTTTGCGCACTCAGCTACTGCCAGACATATAAATGCGCTTTCAAATGTTGAATTTTTTATCAACACCACAGCACGCGATTTGTACTGATAAATATGTACTATGTTTGTATGTGTGTGTTGTTACCGATCTACATGCTGGGGATGCATGCCCTGCAGGGAAAGCTATTAGTTATGAACTAGAATTGTACCAGTTTGCGTTTCAGCCAACTAATTCACGTTCTATCCTTTTTCAATATTAGCGACTGGTATTTTTAACATTGTGATGTCCTACGAGTTGTCAATTGTCAGGCTATGCATCAGCGTCTACTAGTAGAAATAGTAGTGCCAATTCAGCCCCCGTGAAACGCATAAGTATGCCTTTTAGCTCGCGAAGCTTCAACAGTACCCGACAGAGCAAAGCACTCGTGTGGTATGCCTGAGGTCCCAAGTTCAAGTCCTGATGCAGGGGTAACACTTTTTTTTAATTTTTTTTTTATTAATGATTTTTGTTGTGATTTTTAAATTTAATTAATACACATTTACATATATATACTCAGATGTGAACAGTCAAATACGTGCGTAATAAATATTTGTATAAAAATATTATTTTTAAATAAGAACATTTCTAAACAATAATCAAATATAAAGTTTAAAGCATTTATTACTATGCATTATTTCCCTCAGTGTACAATAACTTACACAGTAGCTCAAATGAGCGTTCACATGTCGATTCGCTTTCAATATTTCCATAAAAAATGTTATTTAACTACCAACGAACAAACTTTTGTATTCAATTATAAACAAAATATAAATAGAGGTGGTAACCTTCGTTCGTTATTTCTAGTTAAAAGCTTTTTCAGTCCTCTTTCATTTGATACCAAATTTGTTTAATTTGGATAAGCGGTTTTTTTTATTATCCGGAAATGACTTTCATTTCGGATTTAAAAAATATTTGGCCAAAACAAACTTTTATTTACCGTCCCGGAAAAAAAATATTTCAATTTAGCCATGACGTGCCAACATAAAATCAGAACGTATAATCGTAATTAATTTAAGCGTCTCATAAATATATCCGTGTACCTTACGTGGTAAGTGGTAAGGACTCCCATGCATAGGTAGAAGAAAATGTTGTCCAGATATAAAACCCAGCTTCTGCAGACAACTAATATATCTGGAATTGAATTCCAAATTTCCAAAATGTTACTATTAGCAATTTTTTCCCCAAGGCGTTGATGGCCTTTATAATTCGACTTATTACAACTCTTTCCTTGTTATGTTTTTAGTCCATATAAAATTACACTGGAACTCAATCAGTTGCATTCCGAAATCTTCGATATCAAAGCAATCAAATTTGGACGAGTTCGACTTATCAAGTGAAGTCACATACATATATAACGTAATAAAATTGAGTGTTTCCGATAACTCATTGAATTCAGAAAAGCTCTATGAAATTTTTTCGATGACAGAATTTATTACCAAATAAAATACTTCAGTGAATCTTTCCCGTCTGGTTTTTCATATAAATCCAAATCGGATTCTAAATTTTTTAAGTTTGGGAAACATTTGTAATTTTCGGAAGCAATATCTTTATCAAAAACTTTCATGAGATTTATCATGATTATAACAGTTTTATCGGCGCCTTGAAGCTTTACGTTAAAATGCAATAATTTCTAGCACATATCCGTTAAACCTTCGTTTATTTAATGCCTGCGATGCGAATGTGGCTACGCCCATATATTACCAAGGGAGGTGAAACCAAGCTTATCAAACAAAGCTTGTTGATATATAGATTTTTTTTTTTTTTTGTTACTGTAGGTATTTTTGTCTCTCTGTATAGTTGGTTGTAAGTAGATCTATATTTGGTCTCCAATTTAAGCGAAAAAAGAAAATTGTTTCGATTAGGTAGTACCTACTACTAGAATAGCGGAACTGGGTTCATCAATGGCCAGCCCTGCTCTAGCTCATCTGTAACTTGGTTAAAAATTGATTACAGTATTGGAAATAACATATTTAGCTAATGTTTCGGCTGGTAGCGGTCGTGTATAGAATAAACCGGGAAATAAAACTGAAATTAATTTAAGACAAAATTCGCTTGGCTTAGAACCGATATAAATAATACAATTTTTTGTAAATATTGTTAAGTATTGTTTTAAATACTGTTTAACTTTATCTTGAATTTCAATTACAGAGTTGTTTCAGCTAGTTCTTTTTTTAAATAAACTAATGTACGGGATGGTCAGTAGTCCTTTTTTACTAAGCGAGATAAATTTTTGTACTCCTACAAGACCCTCGAGACATTTTAAACCTATTGTGTGTTGAGTATTTGTAAATCAAGCTTTGAAATGCATGATGCTTTTCGTTGTTTATGCCAAGATTTTAAAAAATATTATTATTGGTTCGACATATGTATCTGAGTCGCTTTTTGTAATAAAGAAAGATTTGCTCAACATGTTAACTAAATAAATTAATATCTTTAACCGGGAACGAAAAAAATTACACAATATCTCTAACTGCTTAGTACAATTGTAATGACAATACGAGCATGGATCGGAAACTCGGCCTTTCCGACCAAGCCTAACAGTTCGTCCACAACGCGGAGCGGAAACTAGGTCTTTCCGCCCGCCGCACACAAAAGTAGACTGGAGACTAGGCCTCCCCAGCTACCCAACTTACTATTTTATATTGTTATTATTATTATTACAAATGAATATGTATAATTAGTTTACTCTGTAATACATCATACATACTCAAATATCTAAATCGTTTTATCTCATTTGTCTGTAAGAAAACATTTTTCTGTAGACTTAAATAAATAAATATATATGAATAATATGTATGCATTTAGAAATGTAAACAAACTTTGGTTTGTCTTAAAATAACCGTATGTAGCCATTAAAAAAAAAAAACTTTATTTTCAATATCGCCATCATTCAACAGCCCCCTAGATGCCAGAACTCAGTTTTGCATTCCCTTCGCAGTATTAAAAAAAAATTTAACGGGCATAACTTCTTTGTGCCCGTAGGCACGCAATATACAAAGTATTTTTTTTTTTTTAATTTTAATGTCGCGATCTCTTCTTGTCCATAACAACTAATTTGCTGTTAATTTGTATACAATTTTTGCTATAAGTAAAAAATTTATCATCAAATTAAACTAATAGCGATTTCAATTCTACAAAAAATTGTGCATTCTCATCGCCCTCTTCTTGGTGTTTGTTCGTAGAGGACAAAGACAGGGTTGCATTATTCGGTAAAAACGAAATCGGCTTAAGTAAATAATTCTAATAAATTTTCAGTGTACTACCTGTGATTTTCCGCTTGAAATCGCAATGGAAGTTTTTCGCTTAATAGCAGCCAACAGTATCAACAGTTACTTACTAATATTTATCTACTTCAGTGTATATTACCTGTGCGTATGCATATACATATTGTCGATTTTTTTTGCAAAACCGCCTAAATCGCCGTTGTGGCAAAACTGACGTTTGGGAGCCCTGACCTGCAGACATCGAGATTTATGCATAAGAATCGTTATTAAAACAACAGATTTGTAAAATAATAGCTAGAGAAAGAATAAACCTTGCCTTCAAAGAATAAACCGTTTTTTCACTCTCCTATAAAATTTGAGTGCCGCAAGATAGGCGGTTTTGCAAAAACATCGACGATATGTATATCATAAGCTCATTTAGGCATTTGCTTTATTTCCGTTTAATTAACGTGTGAAATTTTAAACTCATAAACCGTTGATTAAACGTAATTTTCATTATTTGTGTAGCAATTACATTACAGCAATTAATTGAGCTAGTGAGTGCGTCCAATTTCGACTAGTACCTATATCTATGTACCTATGGATAAAACACAATTTAAAAAAAAAAAACCACATCAACAAAACCAGCAATTAGCTACTGTTCCACGAGTAAATGTGTGTATCGACCACCGTGCTGGGCGACAACTACTCACTTGCGTTTGTAATTGAGAAAATGATGTGTTGATCGCGCTTTGATAAGCATCTGGGCAAAGTACTAATTTTATGATGTCTCAGCGGTCGTAAAAGTGTTCTTACACGATATATAGTTCCACCTGTAAATGTGACTGTTTCGATACTTATGTAATTGCATCTGTCTGTAATATTCACAGTATTTAATTATCTATTTAAAAATACGTTCTTCAAAATTTAAACGTCTTTACTAACTACTGAATAGAGGAGTACTTAGTAATTATGGCGTCACTAAATACTAGATATAAAACAACTTTGTACAAATGATTTGATTAAATACTAAATCGATCGCTGAGTGGAAGATCGACCTATCTCGGCGGCCAGTTCGAAAACGCCCTATCTCAGAAAATTTTTGAACAACGCTCTATCTCAGAAAACTTTTCAAAAACGCCCTACTTCAGAATTTGATTGAAAAACGCTCCATCTTGGATTTTATTTGATGAACGCCCTATCTCAGCTGCCGATTACAAATCGCCCTATCTCAGCTTATTTTCAATGTATTTTCGTTTGAGATAGCGCGTTATTCAACCAAATTCCGAGATAGGGTGTTTTTCATAAAAATTTTGACATAGGGTGTTTCTCAATCAAATTCTGAAGTAGGGCGTTCTTGAAAACTTTTCTTAGATAGGGCGTTTTTGAACTGGCTGCTGAGATAGGTCGATCTTCCACACAGCCATCGAAATAACTACTTGTTTTTTACTCGCTTTGGGATGTCTAGGATTTTCAAGACTATATCGAGATTTTAGACACTATTTCGGGGCTACTTTGGCAGTTTTGGTACTATTTCATGATATTCGGTCATTTAGGGACCATTTCGGGATTTTCGAGATTACTTCGAGATTTTCAGGATTAACGGGATTTTCTAAACTATGTCGGGATTTTGGAGACTAATTCGGATTTTTAGGACTTTCGGAACTATTTCGAGATTTCTAAAAATACTTCGGGATTTCCGGAACTATTTCGGGATTTTCGGGATTCAAGGGACTATTTGGGTATCTTCGGAACTACTTCGAACTTTAGGGTTCTCGAGACTATTTGGAGATTTGAGATTTTCAATTTCTAGGGACTGTTTTGGGTTTTTCAAAACTAAATATATATATCGAAAAATACCAATAAACATACTGATAAATATATCGATAAATACCAATAAACAGTAAATATATCTGTTTAAGCGACTTATGCATTTCCCGCATAAACAAAGAACAGCGAACACACACACGCACTTGTATTGCACTCCCGGCCAAAACCAAGTGCAGCGAATAAACACACGCACTTGTGTTGATAAATAATTCGCTTGCACTTCTCAACTGCCGCAGAACAAAACCTACTAAAGTAGTTAATTGCTGTCACCCCAAATCATGCTCAACAATCTCGCTTGATGCATCACCACTCCTCCGGGGTGGTTTTAAACAGCAAAAGCCAAATCGCTACAAGCTGTTGGGGCTCTGTATGACTTTCAGCATACAGAGGTGGTACAAGAGCTACTATTGGCCACAGCGCCTACCCAATTTTTGAACTTGAATCAATAACTAGTGCTCAACACTCCCGCTTGACGCACACCCCCAAAAACTCTTACAGAGTTTAAGCGGCAAAGCCACAGCGCTACAAGCCGTAGGGAGTCTGCATGACTTACAACCATGCAGAGGTGGTAACTGATGGTTATCACTGGCTCCGACGCCTACCCAAAACATTTTTGCTTTAATACATTTTTATGCAAATAAATTCATCCCGGTCCTACCCTCACACTGAGTTATTCAATATCGATAAAACTATTTATTAAAATATCAATAAAATTTTGGATGGAAAAATCTATAAATAAAAAATATATAAAATATAAAAATATCGATAAATACATTGATAAATATATCGGTTAAAACATTCATATATATATATATACCAATATAAAAATCGATAAATTTATCACTATCATAATCGATAAATACTTTATTTTTTGTTCTTTAGTATCTAGCGGCTCCTAAATACCAAAGTGTTTTTTTCCTTGAATATTTAGACATCCCTAAATACTATTAAATTCAGTATTTAGTACCCAAACCGATACTTTAAATACAAAAGTATTTAGGTATGCCCATCACTGCTTTGAAGAAAATTTCCGCTATTGAGGGACTGTCGTTTGCTACAGTTTACTCCTCCCTACCTGGTAGACCCTCAGATTTAAATCCAGGGTTTCCTCCCCAGCCTCTCACCACATGATATCGGATCGCTTCTGGCATACTGTTCGCTATTCCTCGGAGAGTGCTTTCTTTAGACTACTTCCCATTGCTTTAGATTCCACATTGCTGCAGACGTCCTTGCATGAGGTTGTTTTTGCTTTTTTGAGAAATCTATCAATCTATATATGTAATATGCGAAGATCTGCAAATTAAAGCGCTTGACCTGTAGGTGTGCAAACTGGTTTAATTTTTTTGAAAGGAGTTGCCACCTGTTAAATAATTAAACTCAAGTTATTTACAAATCAATGCCCTCAGATCCGCACCGTCCGTTCAATTTCAAAAGTGAGGTACCAAATTAAAGGGCTTAGGTTGTGGCTGTTCGAGAAGGTTTTACTTTTTCGAAGAAAGTTGCCACCTGTTAAGAAATTAAGCTCAAATTAATTAAAAAATTAAATCAATTATTAAATATGGGTATGAATCGAAATGGTTTTGAAAAGACTTTATAACTTAACTACATATAGGAGGGTTGCCATATGTTAAAAAAAAAATTAATTCAACTTTAATTAAAGGAATTTGGTGAGTGAATAAGGTACCGCTATATGGGTGTCATACAAAAGAAATTTAAGAAAATAGTAGTTTGGAAATATTTTGAAAAGGGTTGCCACCTATTTGAGAAGTCTAATTGAACTATTTTTTATATGAAATATTAACGACACGTGTTTTTAAAAAATAAATTTCCACTTAATTCATCAGTTATATTAAATATTTATAACAATGTCAGACGAAAAATATTAAAGGGAATTTTAGTTCGAAAATAATTTTTAAGAGGGTTGCCGCCTGTTTTGAAAGTGGTATTTCGTTTAGTTATACATAAGTTACATGAAATTTTAAAATATGTTTATCAAAAGAACGAGTGTTAAGAAATCTCTAAGCTGAACATTTGTTTTTTTTTTGTTGAAAAAATTTAGCTCAAATTATTTAATAAGTTAAATGGATGGATTGTCAAAAGTTGGATATCAATCGAAATGTGTTTGAAAATAATTTATTTCTAAACTGTGTTAGGAGAGTTGCCATTAAATTCAAATTAATTCATCAGTTAAATGAAATATGTATAACAGTGTCAGGCGAAAGATTTTAGTTTGAAAATACTTTTAAAGGGGTTGCCACCTGTTTCAAAAGTGGAATTTGTTTTACTTTCACGAAAGATACATAAATGAAATATCGAAATATTAGTGTCAAATGAAAGAGTTTTAAGAAAACTATAGGCTGATCATATTTTTAATTAGAGTTGCCATCTATTTTTTTGAAGATCATCACATCTGCACCGTTATTGCGAATTTCCGAAATGAAATTAAAGAATGAAATTAATGAACTGAGATTCTACATAGATGTGCACAGGCTTTATTTTTTTTAAGTTACAGGGAGATTTCAAATGAAAACCGACACCATGCGAGACCTCTCATCACTGAGAAATGGTTTAAATTAATCACTATGAATATTTTTAGAGGTTTTTGAATAGGGTTTCACCTGTTTAAAAAATGTAATTAAACGTTGGTGCTTTGACGCCATGTGGGTTCACTAGTTATACTTATTCTGTGTCACAGATTCTGCTTGAATGCTTCCAAGTGTTGCATGCAGTCGGAGACCTTATTTGAATTGAAAGCCCTTATTCAAAACCTTCATGGGCTTAACTTATCCATGAATCCTTTTAGACTGGTGCTACTACACACAAACAAACACACACATGCTTACATCACTCCTCTCGACAATGTGTGAACTATCTGAGCGTCTTCGGAGTAACACATAAAATCTGGCTGCCGCCAATGAAATGATGCATTCGAATTGCTGTTTTCCAACACGTCAAATGCAACAAATTAGATTGCAAGTGTGCAGACGCAATGCAAACGTTGAATAAATTACATCAGAAAGCAGAAATATTTCTCGAGCGAAATGGGGTCATTGTAGGATGGGAAAAGAGAAAAAAACATATGTAGAAGTGGGTGTTAAGGTCGTTACACTTGAATAATACTAATACATACATACATATGCATTTATATGTATATGTATCATTACTTGTGAAAGTGATTTTTTCAACCATCTTTACAGCCGTCAAACAAACATAGGCGCCTATTGCACACAAACAACTCTATGCAGTAAAGGAGCGCACATAAGAAGAGCAAATATTTATCGCTGATACAAATACAATATCTATGCATTCATAAGCGCGTCGCGTTGACTTAAGTTGCATACGGCAGTAAAAATTTATTATGCTCCACCTTTTCTGTGGACTTGACATCATTGCCTTTAACGCCAAAACATATTTTATTAAATGTTGAACTTTTAATTTTATTTTTAACATTTTAACGCTACTGGCATTACTCCAAAATGCATTTAATTTCACTAAGCACACAGCCACACACAACCGCTCAAATGGCAAAGAACAAAGCACAGCGATTTTTAATTTCACTATCATTTCATTATTTGCAGTCAGCATGCCCTTTTCGCATTTCCAAAACGAACACACCTCTCAACTCCAACTAGCTCAGTTCCCTCCCCTCGCCTCCCCGCCTCTTACCCTGCCTGGCATTACTAATGTCCTTAATGCAGCTGCAAATGAATGTGAAGCTATAATCAGCGTACAAAATGCTAAGTAAGTAAGTGTGGTCAGTCAGTCTGTATGCATAAGAGCAGCGAGTATGCGGCCATGAGTAACTCTATGACGCCGGAATGCGAACTACAATGGCCGCAGAGGCAGAGGTAGCAACAGCCGGAGCAGCAGCAGCTCAACAGTACCTCTACCAGTAGCAACAATGCAATAATGCAAATAGTATTGCCTTAAGCACTTGGCGAATAAAAACAGCATTGCATACTCTAAAGCTCACTCCCATACAGATACGTACATAGATACAAACCAGTACCTAAAGCAATTCGCAAAACTACTGAAACATCTAATATGAATACAATGCGCGCCTGACAATCATATCTGCCCGCCAACTAACATTTTGGATTCACTATTTTGTATTACACACAGAAAGGCGAGTGCCATACATAAATATGTACATATAAATCATACATACCCTGTGGAGAAAATTTCTA
>NW_023458561.1:36453871-36489687 GCF_013731165.1 Rhagoletis pomonella
TAAATATGTACATATAAATCATACATACCCTGTGGAGAAAATTTCTAATTTTAAACTGGTGCGTTTATAGTATATTTAGGCCCACTACTGGTTTGCGGAAAATCTCTTTTGCCTGCAAACAACAGACTAATTTTCCCCCGCTTCATTACCTTTTCTGTAGTTCGGAACTAGTCCTATATTCGCCAGGTGGGATCTAGTTCGCTCAACATCCCTTTTTTCTATAATTCCGAACCAGTTCTAAAATCAACAGACGACAAAAGTAACATAACAACATTAGATTCCAGAAGGTCCGAAGATGTTAGAATGTTCATACAAATTTTTGTTTTGTATTACTAAACTATGAAAAAGCATCTGTGAAGTACAGAATGAAAGCTTATTTGAACAAAAAAACCGCTGCTGCCTTTTTCGGTAGATCCGAACTAGTTCTAAATTTGGGAGTTATTCTTTGGGACATTTACTGTGATCATTTTGGAATAAGCAAATTTACCTATCACTGCATTAAAATATATTTTTTTTAGAAAAAGTGGACTTAACAGCAAATGTTAACACTTAGCTAGCGGTATATCGTTTTGAAAAAAAGTTTTTTTGTGGTAATTTCGCTGGTTTTTAACTGATGAGGAACGAGTTACCATCGGACTGCATCTCTTTTGGCATAAAGATGTGGTACAGAACTGGAAATTTGATTCGCTTGTTCGCGGTTTCCCTGCAGGGTATGTACACTATGTACCTTTGTCAGTGTGAGCGCATGCGGCGTGTGTATGTATGTGTGTGAGTGTGCGTTTAGTGAAAACGCAAAAGTAATGACTGCCAGAACATTTCCGTTCGTGCGGTGGACATTTAAAAAGGGAAGTAAATGTTGTGGTCCTTTTGCTCCTGTTCGCCACTACCGGCACCGTTTTCCCTAGCTTCACTGCCACAATTGTTCGCACTCCTCACATCGTAGCCGCACCTCCTCATATTCATTCTTCAAAACGCGAAATTGCGAATGAGATAATTTTCATAA
The DNA here is from genome assembly GCF_013731165.1 of Rhagoletis pomonella. NCBI lineage: Eukaryota > Metazoa > Arthropoda > Insecta > Diptera > Tephritidae > Rhagoletis > Rhagoletis pomonella. Next base: position 36,454,875 of record NW_023458561.1, read on the forward strand.
TTTTCTATTACAACACCGGCATAAGCACACAAATGCAAATATGTATGCACGTAAAATCATCTACTCTAACTGTGGCATGGAATTGGGTTATAATGACAAGCCAGGTAGGAAACACAGGAATGTGATAAATCAGAAGACCGTACAAAAAAATTTTTTCAAAATTTCCAAAATAAAAACCATCCTCTCTTCATTGTAGATTACAATTCCCGCATGCCTACTAAAATTATGACATATTTTATGCAGAAAATAAGACTGACTTAGAGCAAAAATGTTGTATGAATGCCAGTATCCAATTTCTGTATAGAATTGCACCATGATTCCAAATGTCGATATATTTTTTTTATGAATAAGTTTTCGAGATATTTCAGATATACCGTTATTAAGCTCAAAAAAGTGGTTCCACTTAGTCATGTATATCTTACGAACCAATTTAACAATATGAAATTATGAAATATGGCAAATGAAAGCTAACTGAATTGTTCATAAACCGAATACACATCAGTTTTCGATAGACATCGGGATTTTGTATGGACTTTCCGTGATACATCGAGTTATATATTTTGTGATATTCTGTAATCTTCGGGACTTTCCGGACTACTTCGAGTTTCTCGGGACTATTTCAGGATTTTCTGTACTACCTTTGGACTACTTCAGGCATGTTTCTGCATTCTTTCTACTATTTCGGAACTTCTTCGGGATGATCGGGGCTTCCGAACTGTTTCGGGATTCTCGAGACTATTTTCGAGACTGTGTCATAACTTTTAGGACCTTTTCGGAGTTTTGGAGACTATTTTGCGACTATCGGAACTATTTCGGGACTGTTTCAGGACTTTTGCAATTTCTCTGCACTATTTTTGAATGGAGTTTTTGTGTATTTTGAAATCAGTATTTAGGGAAGAAAAAACACTAGATACTTTTGTACGCGGATTTTTGAAGTAAAATAAAATAAAGCCGCTACCGATTAACTACTTTTCTGCTCGCTGTAGTTCATCCCTGCTAGCTTAACGAAAAATTTGTATACAAACGCAACAACAAAGTTAGCTAGCAGCGATGAACGTTTGCGAGTCTGGTTGTACACTGAGGGGAAAAATATAAAAATTAAATAGAAACGTAATTGATCTTACTGTAAACGTCAACCAATAAAAAATTGTTGCACATGCTGAGACCATATCCTTGCACTTGGTACCTCAGTTTTTAGTACAACAAACTGTGAAGATCTTATAATTTTTAAAAAGTGGCAACCCTACTCAAAAAGTAATACATTATTGAAAATCTAAAAGCCGAGGGCTGTTATTTGATGCCTCATTACTGTAATCCAACGAACAATGCGGATCTTATAATTTTTTAAACAGGTGGCAACCCTACAGGAATCTAAAGCACTAAAGATAATATTCCTATCGATACAGGTTATACTTAAAAAATCTCGTATAAATCCTTCCGTAGTGTTTGAGATTAGCGTGGTCAAAAAATTTCCACCTTCCTTTATACTATGAATATAGTAATTTTTAGATGGGTGGCAACCCTATTCGAAACATGTAAGCTTTTGTATATACGAAGGCCAGGCCCCTTCATTTGCTATCTCATTTTGTAATCCAACAAACGGCAAAAATCTTTTAACTTTTTAATAGGTGGCAACTCTGCTCAGAAAAATAATACATTATTGCACGTATAGAGGCTAAGTCTGCTCGTTTGACAGTGGCGGTGCCGAACTGATGCCTACGCTTATTATGATTGAATATAGTAACTTTATTAACAGGTGGCAACCCTATTCAAAAAAACATTAGTGCTTTTCTAGAGGCCAATCTCTTATAGTTTTTTAGACAGGTGGCAACCCTATTAAAATTCTAATTAAAAAGGGTCACTCTCCTGTCAATACAGAGTATATTAGAGAAAATCTCGCCAAAATCCGTTCAATAGTTTTCGAGATGACCGCGTACAAAGAATCTCGACTTTCCTTTATATTATGTATAGTTGTACTTAAAATAACAACAAAGTACGTTCGCTCACAGTTCGCCAGAATTTGACTTTATTTCTGGCAATTTAAATACGAACAATTTTAAACGATAATCAAATATAAAGTATTCATTTTTACTATGCATTATTTCCCTCAGTGTCGTATCTCAGTAATTTTGGCCGTTTCGCCACTCGCTAAGTATTGGCAAATCGCAAGCGACCTTGTGCACTAAGGGCCCATGTATTTAGAGCCAAATCAAGGAACATTTTCTTAAAAGTAAAAAATGTTTTTTTTTGTAAAAGTTCAATTTTCTTGGAGTGAAACAACATTAGTCGCTCATTACGTACTGCCACTGAAGTTTTAAGTGGATTTTAACGAGCCCGAAAGAACAATTGGTAGCGCGGGGAATTTCAAGCAATTTCAGTCCTGTTTTTGCAGGACCCTACTGGTATTCAAATGTCTGTCCTGCGTAGTCTTTTCAAAACAAAAGGATCTAAAAATGTGGTGATTTTTTCCAATTGTCCTGCCTTTGTCTCGCATTTTCTTCGATATTTTAAAATTAGCTTTTCTTATCAAAATATAAGCAGTGTCGATAGCTTTTTTTGAAGCTTCAAGCAGTCAATGCGTCTAAATTTTGCACGACTACGGACAATGAATGAAAGAGACAAGAATTGTGAAAGATTTGTCGTGTGTTGCTTTGGGCACCGTCGCAAAGTGTGGAAGTTGAACTTTTTTCGTGAAAAAATCAAATATCCCGTGAACGAAAACAGCTATCGGAGCAAGTTTTACAGTATTTTAGAGATTTTGAAATAGAGAAATGAAGAAAAATTAATTCATTGGATTATAAAATTACCTTGACCTTTCAAACAACCTTCAAATGTAAGGCGTTTTCAATTTTGTTCCTTACTTTAACAAATTGTAAGCACATACTTATTTTTGGTCTTCTTGCATTAAAGAATCCATTTCGATGGTGAGAAGAATCGAATATTTTTCTTTGTTTGCTTTTTTTTTGTTCTAAAAGGCGCATGTAATGAAATCACAAAATAAAATTTAAAATGTGTTTTTCGGTTCATGGGACAATGGAATGTGTGAAAAGATATGTATTTAAAACTTCTTGAAGAGTTCAGTAAATTCTGCATTCCGGTCAAAAAAGGAAGAAAATTGAGAACCGCCTACCGTTGAAGGTCAAGATAATCTTTTTATCCAACGAAAAAATTTTTGCAATATGTTTTATGTCAAAACCAGTGTTGCCAGAACTTTTTGGGCCGACCGGCTAAATTGGCAAAAAAAAGCGGCTAAAAACGGCTAAAATGTTTTAGTGAAATTTCACATAGACTCTGGCAAAAAACGGCTAAAATGTTTTAGTGAAAATTCACATGCTTTATTTAAATAAATCGCAAGAAACGAAAGACTAGTTAACACCATTAATTTATATCGAGTGTATATTCCTCATCATCAAATGAATCACTATTGTATATATCACCTGAATTCATTAATTTTAAGAGATCGTCATCTACAGTAAAATTATGGCAGCATTTTTCTTCACGTTTTAAACCGTATCTTATATATAAAATAGCGTTTAACGTTTTAACGCACATTGGATTTCTTTGCTTAGTTTTTATTATATTCATTGAACTAAATATTCGCTCTACTTCTGCATTACTTATAGGCAAAACAAGAAAACTAAAAACTAGGTTGCAAAGGTCAGCAAAAAGGTTTTCTCCTAGGGCATTTCGAAATTGATAAACTTCGGCCCAAAATTTTACAGTTGAGTCTAAATTACTCCAGGTATGTAACGTTAACCGTTGCCATTGCATCTCTATGGATGTTATTTCGTCGGCATTATATTTGTGTTTTTGTTGAACAAATACTTTTGGTTTAATTACTCTTAATGCATTTCCAACCGAAAAAAGTCAATTTTTTTAGTGTGGCAATATTTGTAGGAAGGCGTTGGCGTGATTCCTTTATTAAAGTGATAATAAAATAGCGACCATTTTCTCGAATTATTTTCTCGGCTTCGCGGTCAAAAGCGTTTGTGCTTAATACTCTTGTTTGTTTTTAAATACTCTTCAAAACTGTGATAAAACTGAGGAAATGGAGCAAGGTATGGTTCCAACGGGGAGCATATAGGATCAAATGTGTCCGCGCTAATAACCACTAGGGAGCATAGATGCGAAAGTAAAACATTGAGTTCATTAAAAATCTTCATTGGGTCTGCATTATTGCTTTCGAACAACTTGTTTACTTTTTGCACCTGAAAATTAGGCAAATAGTAAAATCGGCTAAAAACGGCTAACTTTTTTTTACAAACCGGCTAACAAATCGGCTGCCGGCTAGATCGAATTTTCTCCGGCTAGTTGCTATCAAAACCGGCTAAATCTAGCCGGAAAACGGCTAAAATGGCAACGCTGGTCAAACCATTTAAAATACAATTAAATTGGTTTCGCTAGCTGCTTTCATTGTTTAGATATAAGATTTTGTCGGGAAAATAGCTCAATTTCCACACCGTGCGTCGCGACAGACAGTGTCCTGGAAAAGAATGCCACTCAGGTTTTTCACCTTTGTCAAACATCATTAACGTTTTCTTTTCAGTTTTTAAATATTACTTTCAATGCAACTTTGCATTTCCTACCAGGGCTGTTGGAAAAATTTCGTTTATTGTTGCTACTTAATAGCGCAATGTTGTTACCAGCAGTTGCTTTGGTTTCTCTACTACAACTAGTAGCTTTTTTATGTTCGAAAGGTTGGTTTGCGTATAAATATGTATTCTATGTTTAGAGCTTTTAGCATACATCCATACATATAGACAACACTTTTTATAACGTTACGACATATTTATACATAGATACTACTTATTACAGTTTCTCGCAAAGTAGTGGGTCTAAAAATTTATTTGTAATGACTATTAGGCGCTCTTGCGCTGTGTACTCTACTTGCTGCAGTTGAATGCAAATTTTGGTCAGCGGCTTTGTTGACAACACGCTTCAACAATAAAGTTGAAATGCTCTACATTATGTTGGTAAAAGTTAAGCGGTTGTATTTTTTGGTGCGTAGAAACAAATTTGGTGGTAGCTCAAGAAGCAGTGTTCCGGGTTGGAGTAAAAGGGAGCTCGAGAAAAAATATATCTACGAAACCACACCTAATTACCATTATATAGGTAAAGGTACAGTATTGTATGCGAATTATAAGCTAGCTATATTCTTGTATATATACATACATATGTATTTATATGTACGTGCATGCGTAAATCGGCGGCATTTCGAAAAAACAACTTAAGTGGCTGCATATGGTTTTTCTTTGTATTAAAAAGGAAAACGTTTCCCTTAAATGATTTTGCAATTTTATTATGCTTCTATTAAAAGGGCTTCTATTAAAATGGCTTCTATTAAAAGGACATCTTAAACTATAACTGACAATATTTTTTTATTTATTTAGAAAATTATTAAACTCCACAAAACTGCTTTAAATACTTAAATGAAAATGGTATATGTATCTTAAGCAGACGTGCTATTTCCTTCCATTAAAAAGTTTTCAAGGGTGCCCAAAACTAAAACGAATGAATTTATGTAATAACATCTACCTGCTTGCGGCGGCTTGTAAGTTGCATACTTTTCGAAGCGTTCACGTGTTAACCACTTTCAGCAAAGTGAGGACTATATATAGATAAACTTACATAGATATGTACATATGTATATAAGTGCGAAAGTATTTGTGCATTTATAACTCCCGGCTGGTTCTTCTATCCTCCATTGATGCATCAAACTTCAGAAACCGGTATAAGCATCTTCCACTTTGGCTTATCTTCAACATTTTTGTAGCCGCCCTGTGCAGCAATGGGCCACAAGAACTTTTTAAGCGCATCCTCCTTTTGAAAAACTAACTTCATTTCAACACAAGCATTTACACTTCTTCGTCTGATTCTTCGAAAGTGAGGCTGTGTGTGTGTCTGATACGGCATTTATAGCTTTGCATGCAACAAAAGTTTTAATGGGGAATAAATATACATTTTCATTTCACATGTAACTCTGTACCTATCATAGGGCAGAGCATACGGGCTAGTAATTTAAGTGAACTTTCTCATTTACCAACTTTAGTTGTTAGTTTGATAAATTAAATTTTTTGAAATTCACAATCAATAACTTTATTTATTTTTTCTAACGAACACTTTTCGGCAAATCAATTGCCCAAAAATTAGAGATAAAAACCTTACCAAAAAGGGAAGGCAAAATTATTGAAAAAGACGAAAATTAAAGCAATGAGCAAGTAATACATTAGAATTAGAGTAACTGAAACAGTAAGATTATTTATTGAAATTTTTCGATAAGAATCGAAATAAATTCAGTCATAAAAATTTTACTTAGTTATCGAAAGTTATCAAGTTATAGAAATTTATCGAATCATCGAAGTTTATGACTATCAAAATTTTTCTAGCTATCCATGTTAACTAATTTATAGCAACGTATCGAATTATGCAAATTGATCAATGTTTATGGAGCTGACGAAATTAATATACAAAATATAATCTCTACCTTTCACACTATTCACAAAAAAAAAAATCTTTTTTCCTTTTAAATTTCAACTAGAAACTTGTGACAACACTGTTTGCATCAGACACGTGAGGGACTTATTCTCTTCATTCTCAATTCATGTGTCGATAGCTTACGAAAAATTTGGTGCTATTAAAATTAACCGAGTCATCGAAATTTATAGAGGTATCCAATGTTTATCGAGTTATCAGTTTATATCGACTTACATACACACATTTTTGAGTTATTGAAGTTAATCGAGCCCAGTTTCGAATTTCGAAAATAATTGAAATTAATCGAGCTATCGATTTTTGTTGAGTTATTGGATTTAGATTTTTGAAATTCATTGTATTGTCAATATATAGCAAACTATCGAAATTTATTTACATACTGGAATGTATCGGGTCAATTCCAAGCCCTGCTAAAATCCTCCAAAGACCTCCAAAGATGTGAAAAAGTCACAGTTAGTCACGTTTTCCGGCAAGTAATTTTGTATTTATAAGTTAGACGCCGTTCTAAGTTAGCAAACCTCTCCAACGGTATTAAAAAAATATAAAAATGGTCGAATTTCGACTGTACCTGGCCCTCCTACTACAGCCCGTAAATCCTCCGCAGGATCTTCCGCTCTATAAGTTCAAGGGCCACTGCGTTAGCTGTTTTCATTTTCGATGCTTCTGCGCATAGTAATTGTATGACGACAACTGTCCGGTGACAACAAACTGACTGTGTAGTAAATGAACTAAAATATTTGCCGGTTTCTTAAAACATTCATTTTTCGCATAGTAGACTAGGATTGTGCGAATATTCGCATACGCAAAGGCTGAGCTTCCGCATTAATTTTAACATTCGCATTCGCAATAATCAATGCGGAACTTGTGCAAGTGCACTGACAAAATGCATATCTGGCAAACCAAATGACAAATTGTAGCCAACATTTTTGTTGTTGTGGAGATGCGACGTTAGGTCGTGTTACCCAGGCGACGCACATAGGCGTATTTTTGTGTAATAAAACTGGTCAAAATTCACATTTATCATCTTTGATTCAAGTGTATTTTAACATATTTAGGGAGTTCACAAGGTGTTGTATACTGGCGTATTGTTGCATGTCGTAAACTTTAAACAGCTAAAACTATATTTAAGGGATTCGCCGGCTACCATAAAAACAAAAGTTCTATTATGAAGTTTTAGACCGATAAAAAATAGAAGGTTGTGGTTTCAAGTCCTCTAAACATTCATTTAGCCGTTAAAAACTGTATGACATACAACAATACGACACTTACGATACCTTGTGAACCATCTAATTATTTCTCAAGCTATATAACCGAGCTATCAATGCGCAGTCATACAAGTTCTCACTTCTTTTTGATCTTTGACGTCATTTCAAATAGGGCACTATGAATAATTTATTTTCAGCAAAAAATTCAAAAAACAGTGCTCATCCGCCTTAAAACATGAAAGCGCATTGAGTGCAAGGAATGGAACAACAAAGCAGCTTTAACAGCGTATGGCACCGACAGCGGTGAGTATTTAACTGTGGCTGCCTGAAACTAGGAAAAGTCGAGCTAAGCAAATATAAAATCGAATTACAGGTGAACCTTTTGCAGAAGCCACCCTGGAACTAAGCAGCTGGGAGACCCTCATCATCCAACAACAGCAACAATTTATGTGCCATATCCACCATCGCACTTTAAGCACACACTTTTCAAACCAGTCAAGAAGAAAGTATTAAAAAATGAATTACAAAAACTTAAATCGACAAACGCTAATGCCGTACCAGGTTCTCCAAATTCTGATACAGCCAAAGGAATGATAATGTCTGATTCTTTTGAAAAAGATTCCGAAAAAGCTGACAAATCTAGTTTGGCTTGTAAGCGGTGTTTAAACAACAATCTGGCCATGATGCTAGTTTCTTCAAGTGAAGATGAAAGTCGGGAGGTTACATCCGACCTTTACAGCCCCGATTCAATTCTCAAAAAGCAATTAGTCTTGCGCTGCAATAAAAAAAAAAATAAATATGCATAACTGAAAGTCATCTCAAAAAGTGCAGCGTCAATCGAAAATAATTCAAAATATTGTCAAGCTTCTCACGCAGATATTTGTCGCCTCGAGTGAGCAGTTATTTAGTTGCGCAAATTTGATTTACGACGCTTTAAGAAACAGGTTTAACCTGAAAAGGCAGAAGGGATAATTTTTTTTTCAAATATAATGCTTCAATTTTTACTTTCATCCACAATGAAATAAACGCTATAAAAAATTACTAACTTTTCCTTGTAATTGCATTCTAAATAAGTGCCTTGGTAACAATTTGATCTATTCAGCAAATCGGCTATGAAAAGTTTGTATAAATTCTGGTGTTGCATACTTCACGGGGCAATTTTGTTTTACCTGCTTATAAGATGGTAACAAAATTTACCAATGCGTAGAATGCGAAAAAGGTAAAAATTACCAGAAACTTTATTTAGCGGTAACAAAATTTTGTTATCAACGCAAAATAGGCCTGTTAATCGCTTAATTTACTTACCTAAATTATTTCTTAAAGAGAATTGACATCCGCATTCGCATCCGCGGATGTCTAAAATTCCACATTCGCAACATCCCTTTAGTAGCCATAAATAAAAGTAAACACTATGGGGTTTCCATTTGTGCGAACTTTAAGGTTCCGTAATCGTTTTCATAAATCAATTCTCCCCATGGTATTGGAAAATATAGCTTTTCGTAATTCGCATAGAGAAAATTTTGCTAAATTCGTAATTATACGCAAATCATAATTAATCTGAAAAAGCGGATAAATTATCGGAAATCATCATCCTAAATACAACCCACAAATATCTATAAATATTTTTATACACCTTGCTTGTTCCACACGGAACACTGTGCAAAGTGTATAGTTTTACGAACAGTATATTATTTTCAATCTCTTTTTTAACTTTCCTATATTTATTTAATAATTAATTTATCAAATTTTTACAACAAATTTGCCAAGCGAAAAGAGAATGGTGTGCTGTGTTTTAATAATACACTCAAAACGTTTAACAATATTGCTAGTCAATAAAGTCATCCACATATGTATGTACATACAAACCTTGGCACATATATAAAATATTTACATACATACATACATAAATAATAGAAAATATCGATGTTGTAAAACTGCAAACAGCCAAACAATCAAATGCAATTTCACTTCGCATGGTTTAGTTAACAAGCACAACATGCAAATACTATATATGAAGGCAATAGCAACTAAACTAAAATGTATTTGCAACACACTGCGCAATATATCAAACAACAAATGCAATTGATACAGATACAAGCATATGTAAACATATCGACATACATATGTATGTACATACAAACGAGCGTACATATGAAGGCGTGTTAATATCGACGCTGTCATCACTCATACGCACTGCTGAACGCCGCTCTGCCAGTTCATTTTGAAGAGTAACTACGTACAATCGAATGTTGAAATATATGTACATATGTATGTATATAGCAAAGTCATGCATGTGTAAGTGATTGAAATGGTGTTTGCGATTTGTAGTCGTTTTCGTACATTTTGTTTGGTTTTTATTCGCAAGCACTTAGTTTTAGTGGAGCTTTGTTGTGAATGCTGTCCGCTTTGTTTGCAACCAAAACCGGAGACTTGTGCAAAATATGAGCTGCAATTGAAAACGGAATTGCCAAAATCCATAAAATGGTTTCATCACTTTGTTAGAATATCTGAAAAATTGATAGTTGCCATAGTAAATTCTATTTCGTTGTTTGTTTGTTTGCAGTTCAATATGTAGTATGCATTTTTTCGTGTTAGGGATTTTTTTTGTTTTTTTGTTTGTAGGCGCATATCTGACTTTTAGTTATATGGGGTTGACGAAGGCGATTTGGTTTAGCGATTTAGGTAATCATTAATTTGCTTCGTATCTTATTGCCACATAAAAAACTTAGTTTCTCTTTATACGGAGTTTTACTAACTGAAATACCACCAGTCTGAGGTCTTTGTTAGTTGACGTGGATCTATAAATTTGGCAATAATATTCTAATCGTCGTCTAAACAATTGATATCTCAAAGTTTACGTACACCCAGAAAGCGGCGAGGAGTTAAGCAAAGCCGTTCCAATGGGAACGAAGCTTAATCGAGATTAGGGCTAACCCATATTTTAAGTTGGGCTAAATTACACCAGTGTACAAATTTTCATGTTGATCGGTTGAGTAGTTAAAGCGTGACAAACAAACAAATTCACTTTCGCATTTATAATATTAGTAAGGATTATTTTGTCATGTTTTTTTAAGATTTTATTTTGAAAAGATAAAAGATCTCTCGAAAATCAAATGCATTTTTCGAGATGTCACAACGTTCTAAAAATTTTAAATCGTCAAAAGTTTACGATTTATTGTTCAAATGCTTTAAAAGCGTTAAGAAGTACACATCTTTAGTACAAGTATTGAAAGGCCAAAATAAGTTTGACAGGGGACGGATCAGTTAGGTTTTAAAAAACACTTCGTCCCCGATCATCAGTGAATCAAGAGTAACAAAATATGTTTACAGTAACCATATTCATTTTTTTTTTCTTCTTTCAATTTATAAGAGGAGTATTTTTTTCAATTCGGGAAACTTTCACTTTTGATATAAAAAAACATAAATAAAAATCTCTCTATCAATTTAATAATTTTATTCCATGATTTATCATATTTGCATTTTCCAAAATTTGATTCTTTTTTTCAATTTCAGTCATTGCCCGGACGCCTGACATTCAGCCGTTGCCCCAGCAGTTGAACCCCGGAGCCACCCTTTTTCGGCGCTCTCCTTCCCAAAGGGACTTCTGGTTACCACCATTAAATGAGAAACAGCTGAGATGACAACAAGCGCAGAGTTGTTGCAGAGAAAAATCCAACATAGCAAGCGACCATGCAGCCAATGCTGAGCCGCGCAATTAAATATTCAGTGCCACCTAAGAGAAGAGCAGGGAAAATATACTTATTTTTTAAAATACATGTGGGTGAAGAGCTCGAAATTCTGGCAGACAGAAATGCAGCCCGAAAATTCTATAACAAAATAAGGCACCAGTGAACTATTTCCAATATAATTACTATTTCCTGCAGATAATAAAAGTGTTATCTGGTAATAGATGCGCAGCAAAGTCAAAGTATTTTTTCAAGTAACAAAAATAATAAAAAATAACCTCCAGTTTTTTTGAGGACTGTATATTAAGCTTAAGCAATAACTGATAACACTTTTTTTTGCATCCTATTTCCAACCCATATATTTAATTTACAAATCCTGTCGTCTTCTATTCATAGCATTATGTATTTTTGTTTTACTTAGCATTCTGCGTAAAACAAAGAATTTTCCATTTAATATTTTATAACCGATAAAAAATATAGTTGAAAGCAGTCCACGTATTCATTTAAATACCCGCTCCCGCTTTATATTCAAGGTATTGGGTTAGCATTTCTTTCGCAATTCAATTCAAATTTTCACCCAAAAACCTGAAAACACAAAAACACCATAATTCTCTTGCAACTCAACGCAATTCCAAGTAGTGGAATCTGAAATATGACAATGATAATAATAACAAGTGTGTATATACATAAGTAGAAGCAAAAAGTAAAACAATTGCAATAAATGTCAGGATAACAAACAATACTGAAAGCATTTGGAGCAACGTGATGAATTTAGAATGATGTTTAAAAATAATCAAAACAAAAAATGAAACAAACAACCAACAAATTGTGCAGAAAAAATTAAATAACGAAGTAGGTATAAGTAAAATAATGCGAATTTTTTTGAATGAAATTGTGTCGAGATATCAGCAAAAGTAATAAAAAATTGTTGCACTGCCGCCACTACTGCAATATTCGGCTTACGGGTTGATCTCGCTGAGCGGCAAGTGCATAGCTGCAAGCTGCAAGCGGCAGGCGGCAGGCAGCAGGCGCAGAAGCAAGTGGCATGCAACAACTATAACTGCCACAGCGCAACAGCCGCAATGGCGGCCGCCGCAGCAATGAAAAGCGGTTAACCGCATGCAAAAATGTGCCCGACTATAAAATATGCGGCTTGCCAGCGTACACATACACCAACGGCTTACCTTTAAAATATCTACACGTGCGTGTGTGTGTGTGTGTGTTTGTATTCAGCAATTTGCTCGCAAGTGATTACAACAGAAAATACAATACGGCAAAAACAATTGAAATAATAATACATAACAAAAATTCAGTCACAATAAAGCAACAACAGCGACTATAAAAGCAATAATGCAGAACGATGCGATTGTTACGGGGCAAGAAATATAAAAAATATACATATAAAAAAAATTAAAAAAAAAATCGGCACACAAATAAACAATAAATATGCAGAAAGAGAGAGTGACGGTGATAGCAGGCAAGCGCTGAGGTGATGCAGTGGGCGCATGGTTCGCATTTCACAGAAAAATTACGCTGAATATGTCAGTATGCAGGCAACTTAATACAAATATCTACATATGTACATATATTTGTACTTATGTATGTATATGAGCATATGCAGAGAAGGAAACATATTCGTATATATGTATGTATGTACATATGTATGTACTTGTTTTATTTACGCATATTTACACAAGCGAATTGCAATATGACGTGAGCTGCCTGTGATACCGCCTCGGTTCGTACGTTCAACGTTGCGTATGAGTAACATTTATATAAATACACGAAGTAGGTATATACATACATACATATGTACATACATATGTAGTAGCTGCGTCGAATCCTTATGCACTATTATATTCGAGGTTGTATAAAGTATAAATTACTTCAACATAAACATAACGCAGAATTAAAGACACATACATATATATATATATATATATACATCTGCGGTTGTGAGGTATAATTGAAACTCCCGCTATCGGAAAATATTTACTTTAAATTAAAATCTGCAAATGCAATCCCATACGATTTCGTTAAGGCCAACTCACAGAATAAATAAGGAAAATTAAATGAGGGTGAACATGGATGAAGTTATCAAAATTACACACTGGATGTAATCATTGCTTTATATCGAGGGCTAATATTCAATACCCTCTATCTGCAATTTTCCCAAAAACTACTTTGCGATGTTGGAACCCATCTAGTACTTACCTACCTGTCTTTACTGATGTTAGTTCTGACTTTGCAATTTAATAGTAAGTTCTTCCGTAAAGCGTTATACAGGGTCAGTATTAATATCACCAATGGCAGTTAAGTCTTAGGTGAATTTTCATGTCAGAATCTCAGATGCAGTGCAGATGGAAATAAGCTCTCGATATGCAAACTAATCTTCCTAAACAGCAAATTATAGTATTAATATTTACGTACAATACCTGAAACCTGATAAATTTGCGCATTCATTCTTCTAGCATAAGGGTGACGATATGTATGTATTGAAAATGCTTAGTTAGTATTTGAGTATTTTTAAACACGTTTCGAAACAGAGAAAACTCTTACTCTGAAGTTACATGTATTTTTACCCAGTAGTCAAAACAAAGTAAATTCCAATTCCTTCAAAAACTAAATTTGAGCCTTCAACTAATTCGCAATGTAAATTTTATTTATTTTCTATACTTTGTCTTATAGAAATTACGTATTAAAGTAGACAAATAAACTTAATTTTTTGGCTTACACACAACATTCACTGATTTTTGTCACTTAATTCCATCCTTCATTTAGCCACTCCCAAACAATCCCCACTTTGGGACACTTTAACGTGAATCTTTAAAGTTTCGGAAACTTTCGTTCCCTTAATGGCAATCTTCAATTATTTTATACATTTCTCTATATCAGAATCAATGCTTTTTGAAGAACAGCAACTACTTACCAATTTGTCTATGGCCTTAAATGCAGTTACGAAGGATATTTGACTCAGTCGTGCCACTTTTTCAAAAATTTCGAAGCTCATCTGCTTTTTTCAAAAGCATTGCCCTCAAAAGCCTCACCATGGTAAGTTTTCCACCATGGCCAAATTAGTGCTTTTTTCTCGTCCGACAAGAGGGACAAAGACATCTCAAAACAAATGCTTAACAAATCCTGGTTATAATGCAATTCAGGAATAATACATTTCTGAATTATGAATGTATCATCAACACAACGAAGGCAAGTGCCTGCATTAGTTAAGCTGTGAGCAAAGTTCTGGCTATGCAGCTGCATTTCGTTGCTTTACGTATGTGAGAAGGTATTTGTGCGAATGCTGCTCTGCTTGCTATCTTAGTAAAGTACTTAACTCAATATTGGCATACATTTTTTTTTAGTCGTGACTATTTTTTGCATTTTATTATTATTTAAACTGTTAAATTGAAGCTGTAGGAAATGAGCTGTGAACCAATGTACTAAGGAAAATCTTGATATGGCAATATCTAGAAAAAGTAAAAAAGTTGAAATTTACGTTTATACGATTTTTCAACATTCAAATACTTAAAAACAACCTTTTGTCCAATGGAGCACTTAAAATTGCTTGAAGCTCACTGTGAATGGCTAATTATATACTATTTACTTATTTCTCAAAGGAATTTTTATGCTACCACACGATATCCTGATAGAGACCATAACTTAAATATTCAAATTTAGTTAATTCTGAAAGAAACTGTTTGAAAATGCCAAAAGCACTGTATAAAGTCAGCCTTAATCCATAAAATGCAAGGAGTTAAACATAATTTTAAAGGCCAGCTTTAGCCAAGGTTAAAATACAAACTTTTGAATAGGGTTGCCATATTTCTAAAAAAAATTTATGAACTAAACTTGCATCCTAAGGAAAATATTGCAACGCGTTTAGCGAATGGAACAATGGTGCCGGCAACGGTATAAAGAAACATTTGATATGTGATAGCGATTTCGCCGGATGTATTTTAATAACCTCTCAGGTTTCTGAATATTTCAACATTTCTTAAAGGTCTAAAACTCTTCTTTTCAGAACATATTCAACTTTTGAAATCTAATGAAAATTGGCGCTATAAAAACTGAAATGTCTATAAAATCGTATTTTCTGGCCTAAAATTACTAGTCGCGAACTCTAAATCATATTTATGAAATATATAAAAAAAACAGAAAATATTATTTCCCATAATAAGGAAAAATTAGGTAGTAGCGCCTTGAAATTTCATAATATTTTTATTTTTTTGGCATCCAAGTGTCCATATCTTAAGTCTTTTGAAGAAGTGGCTGCCATTAGAGCAGACACAAAATTTGGCAAATTTTTATAAGTATTTGTTTATGTATCAAATAGGAAGGCTTTTTCAGTAAAGTTAAGTAGTTGTTTTTTTTTTTTAAAGATAAGCCGAAGAAATTAAAAATAATCAGCATATAAGCGTACCAGCTAGTCATATTACACACATGTATATACATTATACATATTTTATGCTTTTACATAAGTAAAACTCACTTAATTTTGTCTATGAGTGCATTTACCAGCGCTTGTAGCCTTTGTGTGTGCATTGAAGCGCAGCAAAAAGATTCTATATTAAAGCATAATGTCTAAACGAAATTCCTTGCAGGGATAGTTATGTTGTTAACTGACTGATCAGACTATACTAAATCAAACGAGCGACATCTCCTGCATACGCCAACTTGGCTAATCCAAACAGGCTACTGGAAAGTCAAATATATTCTATTTTTAGGTCACGTTGACTCGAACATATAACTTATAAAACGAGTATCCTGGTAGCTGCAGTGGTATGGTTCGAGGAGGGCAATCTTTTTAGTCTGCCTCTGTAAGGCATTCACTTTTCAGATATTAAGAAAAATTCGAAAGAGCACCAGTGCTGTACGGCAATTATCTAACATATACACGCAGTTTTTCCTGCAAGTCCGCACTCGTCTGCGCTGTCAGGCAACAGCATTGCACTTCTCAAATGCAACAGCTGCCAAATGCCGAGTGCTTTTGCAAAGGTTTGCTTGACTGCGTCGTAAATTTCGTATTACGGCGCCGATTTAACATCAAAGAAGCGCGAGCTTACATCCTTTTTGCGCGTCTTATGTGTGTGTATGCTTTGCATAACTCAGTAAATTTTTTTTTTCGTTGCCGTTTTAAAATGCCGGCATAAGCAAATCTGCCATAATTTTTGCGCTTTTACAAATTAAGCATGCCCTTTTGACAAGTGCGCCGTCATATAATTGCTGCGATCTGCTTGCGTTATAACTGGTACTCTCTAAATACACAGTCATGCATGCATGATATACATATGTATTTGTATGTACGTACAGAATGCAGAAATTGCACAATCTGTTGCCACTGTTCACGAATTATTAAGCAAATGTGCGTTTTCGTGTGTGCGAGCACATTCACTTTAATTAATTTATGTCACCCCCTGGCAGTGCTTTCCACTTCGGTTTATGGTTTCACATACAATTACAAAAAAGTGCTTAGTTTCTTTCTTTTCAGATTCTTCTCAGATGTTCCTTTGGCATAACAAGGTAGAAGTCAAGGTACATTGAACAGGTAGTATCAGTAGAGCAGCTGATTTGATTTATTTTCAAATTATTTGGTCTCGAAAATGTCAGATATTTTTAATTTTTTCTCACAAAAATTCTGAATTGTTAAAATCCATTTGCATGTGAAACCTTTTTCCATACAAAACAAGCGATTGGAACGTTCGCCCAACTCAGCAGCACAACCGCTGATTACTGGGCCTTGTAAAGGATGGATCAATGCTTCGAGAAGCAAACAAATTTACTAGGAAAGAAAGTTGCAACAATTTTTATTTTTTCCAATTTAAATTTATTATTATTTTTGTATTTCACATGGCACCCTTTGATTTAGAAGAAAAAATTCAGAACAGTTGTTTACACTTTCGATACCAGAAGCAACAACAAAATACACGCAAATAATGTTTTTGCTCTACTGATTCTACCTGTTTAATGTGCCTTGGTAGAAGTGATTTCAATATTTCTCTCTTTTGAAGTACGACTGAAATGTCAACACTTAACCCCATACTATTCAAAATTTTAATTTCGTTTTATTTAATTTTCAATTGTGGGCTGTCCGACTGATTTTAAATACATAATAAAATGAAAAGAAATTACGGGCGGTGCGTTGTGTTTGCCAGGAGCCAGGACAGCAAACTTGTACGTTCTTTTAAACCTCCGAATTGTCAAGTGAAGCGGCCACGGTGGGCAAATTGCTGCGATGTTTCATTAGGAGACTCTTCACGTGTGCGCGTGACTTAATTTGTTTCCCATCGCAGCCGAGTAGAAATACGAACGGACGCGTTTGTTTCCAGGTGCAGGATTTATCATACCGATTATGAAAAGAGAATCTCCTACTCATATACATGGATAGACCAAATTTCAAAGGGTGGTTTGATAAAACCTAAACCAGAATTTTTTGTTGACATAAATAAACTGAAATTAATTTTGAATACATTAAAGGAAAGGAAATTTCGAATTGCAAACATTTAATTGCTAAATTATTGAAGTTAAGTTCTGATGTAAATTTAGAAGAATCGTGCTTTTTTTAATGTCTAATATACTTTAGAATTAAGTATTTGAATAAAAAAATAAATGCTCAAAAACATTCTGATAGTAAAAGCAAGACAATTTTTGTCAGAGCGGTTTTGTAAATGCTTGTGTTTCATTTAGTGTGTAATTTTGTGTAAGTATGCATTTCCACATTTACATTACAAAGAAAATGCAATAACGAAAATAAAGCTGATTCTAACGAGATTATAAATATTTTCATATTTACAAAAACTTTCATTTCAAAGATATTGAGTTTTATCAAATGTGGTAAATGCACAACAAAGGGTTAATTTCTTTGTTTACATTTTTTGACACTACAGTCAGCTATGAGAGAACTCAACTGAATTGTCAATTCATGCCTTGGCATTACGTCAAAGGAAAAAAAATTTAAATTGGTCACTTTTTCTTTGCTATTTTGCAGCTAAAAATATTGGATACATCTTTATCTTGAAAAGTGAATTATTATTTCACGAATTGTTTTTATGAGAATTATTCCCAGGCAACATTAAACCATCTAAAAGTGTCACTATGGGCGAAAGCTGCAAGTTTTCACTGGTTTTACGTTCAAGAACTATTTTTGAAAATTTTTTCTTCTGCTCAATTTTATGTTTACGTTCTCGCTGCTGGTACTGGAGTTTCGAAACGCTATCATTCTGTTTCGAATAAGTAAAAATCTTGATGAGGATGGAATTCAAGTGCATATTTGAAGCTAGACACTCTAAAAGAGTCTCTTTAATTAAGTGGCTATGTTGTTGTGCGAAAAGTGTGTGTAAGTACCTTTCGGACTGCTCTAGTTTTCTAGTTAGAAAAATCCTACTCCTACTATAAGTTAATACGAATCCACTAATACCAAATTTTCTTATATAGGGTGAATGGGTTGTTCGTTACTAGTCCAGGCATTTTATTTTTGACAAATAAAGTATTTGCCTTGATTTAACTGTTATCGTCTCACTGAAAAAATAAAAGCCGGAATTTAATAGTTAAAGTTGACTTTTTTCAAAAAAAAAAAGGATGACAAGGATATCCACAATTTTCTTCTACGAACATTTTTAGGCCTTGACTTTGAAATTTTTTAAGTACTTCATAGCAGTTATTTTGGGTCCCTGCAATCTTTTATGCAGTAAACATTTATAAAGGATGGCAGGATAAAATAAAGGACTGTCCTTTAAAATAAAGGACGGATGGTCAGCGTAGCCATAATCTAAAAGAGTCTGAAAAAATTTAAGACCAAACTTTTGTTGGGACGCACATTTCGTCTTAATTGAGTATAGTCAATAAATGCTGATGAATATCGAAATTTTGGAAGCAACTGTATCACCGATGCACATTTGATAAGTAAATTTATCCTACCTAGATACATACATATATGTAAGTATGTACATATATAGCGAGGTACACTCATGCAAAAATGGAGCATAATGTTGCCAAGCATTTTCGGATGTAATTTGAAATTCACAATTTTGGTAACGAAAATTCAACGAAACCACCAAAAGCAATCGATTATTGAGTTAATGAAGAGGCAAAAATTGCAAGCTCAACCAAAATGTGTATTGCTTTGCAACGCTTCAATATGTATGTATGTATGTATGTATGTGCATACGAGTACATTTAAGCATACTATGTGCTATATTTGTTCAGAAATAGTACGTCTACTTAACTTGCTTGTTTTGTCATTTTATAACTACGTCCTTTACAGTTGGTATTTCATTGAGCAGTTCCCAGTAAAACGCTCGCGCCAGCAGCAGTACAACTTCATTTATCTCAATTTACACAAGCAGTATTACCACCAACACACCATGAGCATTGAGAGATTTTTCAGGTGCATATTTGTCCAATGGAGGATTGAACAGGTAAGTTATTTTTATTCTGATTGCGCATACCCAAGCCGCGTGTGCTAAAAGTATAGCCAAAAATATCGAGTCATAATACTCGAGCAGCTGTAAAGCTTAAGCGTTTGCCATGGACGAAATGTCCTACCGCCACACCGGCACCTGCTGCTAGCCTTCTTTCTTGTCTCCTGTCTGCTGTGAGGCCAACCAAGCGATACGCATTCTCACTGAGGCTCGCATTCACAGCACTTGGCTTTCGGCTGCTGCTGCTGTGCTGCTGCTTCTGCTTTTCTGTCACTGCACTTTTTTTTTTGCAATATGCAAATTCTCTGGCGTTCACTGTAATAGGCGGTTTGGGACATAAAGTTTGCTTCTACCACTCCCTGGCCTCATTTCTCATTCTGGACTTGGCTTGGCAGTGGCTTTGTTGCTTTAGCTATCTGTCGCAGTAGATTTGTCGTACGAATACGAATGTAGAGAGCACTGCAGACGCAGTAACGGTGTGACCGACCAACACACCCGGCTGACAGTCATTGAATGAATGACTTGCAGGAGCAACAGTCAAATGAGAAGCCGCAAGCTAAAACTTATGTTGACAGTTACAACCGAGAAGGCGAGCCAACACCATAAAGGTGGTGATGTTGATGGTGATGGAGCTGGCGATGTTGATGGTGACTTTGCTGAGTTGAATAACTAAAAATGCAGCAAACGACGAGGCGGAGTGACTTTAGCCTGCAAGGGACTATGAAAAGCCGCACTATTAAGGCTGCCTGTTAAAGTCGTTCGCTGTGGTTTGGCTACTATGCAAATAAACGCATCGCATGTGAATGGGCGTACACACATGTGGCAGCAATGTCTTTGCGTATACTTGCGTGTGTGTGTGTGTGTAATTGTGCATGCGTGCTTGCGTCTGGTGGTCCGCAGATACATAAGTACATACATATGTACGTTTCAACAATGCAGCTGAGTCGAAAGCTGGAAGCTGAATAAGACAATTGCAACTGAATTGAGCTGCACCGAATTATCGTAGCATGCTATATGCAACAGCAGTAACAACAACAACCACAGCAGCGCTGACAGCAGACATTCATGCAATATGCATAAATGTAGATACATATGTACATATGTATGAAAACCCAGATGTCTGCGCCATATGCATATAACCATAGGCTAGTAAGTACACACGTGCATACAGTAGGGCGATCCAAAAACGCATGTGAAAAAGAAAAGTCCGAATTTGAATGCTTTCACCCCCTAGGATATAGGTTTTGAAGAATTCTATAACATTTCTAAGAATTTTTTCCCCCATAGATGTGTAGAAAACTTTGAGCGAGCTGTAAATATACTTTTTTTTTATTTCAAGATAATAAAAAATATAGGTAAGTATAGTTTTTCGGTATAGAACAATCCTAGTGGGTGAAAGCTTTAAAATTCTAACTTTACTTTTTTTTGGACCACCCTAATATATGTACATACCTTAACCATACCAAGTACATATACATATGACTTAGTGTGCACTTTGTTCATCGAAGAGTGTCGTTGGCATATGTTGATGCCACAATGAGTACGAAAAGTGTTGCTGTTATTGCTTGAAAACTTCATATTCTGCTTCTAACGGCAATTGTGTGGTAAAGTAGAGCTCTACGCCATACTTGCTGCGATTTCATCAATGCAGATAAGAGCAAATAGTTGCTGTTGCTTGTTTAGCCACAAATTGGAATAAAACTCTTTTTGGCCTTTTCCCCCTAAATGATGGTCTGCTGCAGCTTTACAGTTAGAAGAGTAAAAACAAGAAGATTTTGGTTGAGTGGATGTTAAGAACGTTAGTGTGTATAGCGATTAAGCGGTTCTTATATTCTGATTGAAATTTCTCCAACACGGAACGCAGCTTGCATCGAATTTACATTGTCACCTTAAAACGTGTTTCACAAAATGAAGTTGTGAAGGTGAGATTTTCTTGTACACGTTATTCAAACTCAAAATTTTTTAAAATATTTAAAACGGTTTCTGAGCATGAAAGGGATTTAACTTTGTAGCAAATTACAACAAAATACTGTGTCAGCTTTTTCTTGAAGAGGAGGGTTGTTCACGCGTTCTTAATATTTCGAAAATATGTTTGCAGGACGATACTGGAAACTGTATTTCAACACGGCTCAAGAACAAATTTGATTCTTTAAAAACTCTGCTTCATTTCTGCGGCGTACTCCAGGCTACGAAGGGAAGTTCACTAGTTATGCTTAATTTTTATCAGGGACGTGAACCAGATGAAAAATTTGGCCGGTTCGGTTCAGCGGTTCGAACCGTTTTTGCACTTTTGGATTGGTTCGTCAAAGCGGTTTTTTTGGTCTTTGAACCGGAGTTTCGGTTCGGTTCAACGGTTCGAAAAACAAAAAAAAATAACGGGAAAGTTTAAGTGTCCAGTGTCAAGTGCAACAACGCGCAAGGTTAAGGGTCAAATATCTGTCAAATGAGATGGGTTGCCTTTACATTATATATTGTCACATGGTAAACAAACATGGTAGGTATTACCATGTTTAACAAATAGAAAAAAAAGTGAGTACATTTATCTATTGAAAATTGGTTGAAACGAACCTTTAAACCGTTATGGAAAGTGGTTCGGTTTTTGGTTCGGATCAAACATTTGTGGAAAACTTCGGTTCGGTTAATGGTTCAGTTAATTAATAGAAAAAAAAAACGAATTTCCGGTTGAAAACCGGTTCGGTTCAAAACCGGTTCACGTCCCTGATTTTTATGCAGCCAAGCAACAATTCCTGATATCTGTTCTTTCAAGCGAAGCTGATTTGAATCTCAGGCTATAGTGGCATTGCAAAAGGAGTTCCCGAAGTAACCTGTTGACGGTCCCTAAACAAATAGGCTAAAAGTCAGCTCAGCGAGCTTTGGGTGAATATGTTGCCATAAAAGGCTAGTAAGGCTTTCTAACCGGTATACGACAGCGATCGGTCCGAGGTTATTTTTGAAATCCAATTGGATGTCCACGGCTCAAAAAATGAAAACCAAAATTTAAATCGTGGTTATAAACCGAACATAGGCTTCGATAGTTATAGGAGCCAAGTCGAGGGGTTTAAGGTGAAGAATGCGCTACATGCGCAAAACTTAAGCAATCGCCATAAAAAGCTCACTGGCAGTTATATTCTTAGAAATATGCTGTTGGCTAGTATAAAAAATAACTTCACACACACATAACACCTATGTATGTATGCATATGCGCAGAATTTTCTTATACATATGCATATACTGCGACTTCAAAAACAGTTACTCTACTGCTAGCTGTCAGACTTAAGAAAACTTTATACTTAGATGACGTTGCCATCACAAATGCATATGTACTACCATCCTCGCTTTGTGGCTTTCATGCAGACCCAGATGTTGAAGAAAAAAGCTTCTGAGTAACTTTTCGTAAACTCTATTCTTTGCTGTAAGTTATAGCGCAGTATTTTGAGCAAATAGTTTGACCACAAGCATGTGTAACTGTAAAATGCACAAATGTCTATAGCAGCAAAACCTACAGCTAGACATAAAGTATCTAGCTAAAGTATTAGATATGTACATATGTACGTCTTCATTTTGTGTAGAACTCGTGCACATGAATGCATTTGAATGTGTCTGTCTTTATCAGACTCTTGTGAGGTTATACAAAATTTACTACAAGAAGTCGCTTAACTTTCATACACAGATACTAACATTTACTAATACATATTGTATTTCACAATTTCCAAAGTAGAGTAGCTTTATTGGTTTTATGTGTATGTACATTAGTGCGTTTCTTTAAAATCAATATTTTTCGATAAGAAAACTCTGTTTTGCTTTAGAAGACTTCCAATAATAATACCTAATTTTTAATTTAACCATTTCTTAAAACCAACTAATTTTTATAGGTTCCCCAAAAACAACAAAAACTGCAGCGGATAGACACATACACAATTTTTAGTACTAAAAAATGGTTAAATAAAACACTTGATATTATTATTGGGGGTCTCCTGAAGATAAGCAGAGTGTTCCGATCGAAAAATATTGATTTGCACGAATTCTATATTATTTCCACAAAAACTTGCTTTTTCCCTTCTGTGTACCAACAAAATTTGAATGCTACTCGCAAAATATTTTTTAAGATAGTTGGAAAAGTGAGTTTGTGATAAGGGTCTAAATCTAAATTTGTACTATCTAAGTATTTTGTGATGTGTAATTTTAAAATTTTACTATGTGTAACAATATTGTAACTATTATGAAATTCATTTTCTTAGGTTTTAGAGAAGAAAGGGCGTTTTTAAACTTATGTATAGCCGAACCAGCTACGCAACGAAAATTGAAACCAGAAATATGTAGCAGGAATAATAAAACAAAAATTCGTTGTATTAATTGTAACAAAAATGTCTGCAGAAAACATTGCAAGCATATTTCACAATGTACAGAATGTACCAACACCACTGCCAATATGCTTATAATTTGTTTAAGTATAAACCAAAATTATTCAAATGTTTTATTTGAATGATTTGTCGACATAAATAAACAAAAAATGCAGTCAACCTTTGAGAAGCACCTTGCGGCTAAATTGCCGCGGCCCGTCCTCTCATGTGAGCACGGCCTCCGAAGGGCTGAAGTCGCTAAATTGTCGATACATCGATGTCAGTTTCAACGATGTTTTAAACATCGACTTTAGTTTGACTTGGAGGGTGAAAATGAAACTTCTAAATTTTGGATGAATACAAGCCATGGATGCCGTAAACTTTTTGTTAACTGTGCTGTGAACATTTGAGTCAGACTTAGAATCGGCAAGAAAGCGCGGAAGTGCGCACTCCAAAATTTTTTTCCCATCTGTGGCCCATCATTTGAAGAATTTTAAGTAAAGGCAGTGACGGCTATTTCGAAGGAATATCATCTACAAAGCCATAACCTTTTACCCAAGACGAATAAAACGATTTAATTAGGACATTAGTACTATCTAAGGAATCTACAGAGGTATATTAAAATAAAAAGAGATTCTATCGCACTATGAACCAAGGCTTACTACCGTTTTCTCATTCAGCAAACTCGATTGTAGTTTGTTCAGTTCTGCAGGTCCTTATTTTAGAAATGAGTCTGATAGCATATCTTAAATCTACTTTTAGTTCCAAGAGTTAAAATTTATTGTCCCCCTAGCACAACTGACTATTCTCATTAACAACGTTTTCGGATCATTATTTACTATTAACTAATCTCATTTAAAATTGATTATTCTTATTTCCAATTGACCTTTTTGGCATTTGCTATTGACAAATCGCATTTATAATTGACGAAAGCTAGAAATGGTGTAGACACAATATTGTGTTTCAAAGAAACTTTATTCAATTAAAATTAATGAATTTAACATTTATTTAAATTTTGTTTCAGGTTTACATGGATTCTATTGGCAATAAAAAATGTGCCCAAAAAACTCTGCATACGAATTTTTTCTTCGATATCTGTACATTAAAGTTTGCATTGCTATTTATTTTTTGGTTGCCGTCAGTAAATAACAACAATATTGTGAAAATTTTCAACATCGTGTGGCATTAAAAAAAAAAAGATATTTTGAAAAAAATATACGCGAAAAAAAGAACTTATGATGGAAAAAACGGTTTACTACGAAAAGCTGTCAATATTTATTAAGTTGTATGAAATTTTCGGTCATGTTAATAGGAATTGCATGTAATTCAATCTCAGCGCTGACATAAATAAACACAACGTACGATTATTTAAACAAACAAGTGCATTGCTGTACGCGTGCGTATAAAAATAAATATTGCGCTAAAAAAAAAAAATTTAAATAACCCAGTCAAGTTAGCTGAATAAATAGGGGTACGCTTACAAAAATTTGGATAAAGCTGATAATTGAATTATGAATGAAATGTCGAAAGTCTCCATCGATCCCACGTCTGCAAAAAACGTCTTCAAGATCAAAAGTCACATAAATTACTTTTTCACATTTTTCAGCCATTTGGTACGGTTTATCATAAAAATAGGTGAAACGAAAGTGTAGATCATAATAATAATAATAATAATAGATTGGCGCTTACACATATGTTAGTGTTTGGCCGAGCTTCTCCTCCGATTTGTGGCGTGCGCCTTGAAGTTGTCACACAAAGCGGAGGGACCTACAGTTTTACGCCGACTCCGAACGGCGATTGTATTTTTATGAGAAGCTGTTTTTCATGGCAGAAATACACTCGGAGGTTTGCCATTGCCTGCCGAGGGACGACCGCTGTTAAGAAAAAACCTTTTTTCTATATTTTTTTGCGATGTTGCTTTGACCAGGGCTTGAACCCAGGCGTTGCGGAGTGGAAGCGCGCACTGCTTACCACTACACCACAGCGGCCGAAAAAACTTTTATAAAATTTTTCTTATGAATGATTACCATTTCTGAGATATAGAGATTCAAAATTCCATAATATGCAAATTTGTATAGAAACTTTTTGTAATATGTATTTCAAATGCTTATAACTTCTACATTTATCGTTAAATTTAAATGAGCTGGGCCTTATTGTATTTATGAAAGATCATAATTTGACGTGCAAGAATCCAAAAGTTTACATGTTCTTTCATATTGCTATTTCTATCGAAGAGTTACTTTTTTTAAATTTTTTTTTTTTAAATATGCAAAATTGTCGATTAATCAGTAATTAGCTCCTAAACTAAAAATTCGGTTGGAAAATATCGAATACGTAGAAGATAGTAAATTTAATAAGCTTCACTACTGTAGAAAGAAATTTATGACTCGCCAGCCATATAAAAAAAACATGCGCAATTAAGTGAGTGCACTTTTTCACATCTCTAAAAACCGTAATTTGACTATATCTCAAAAACTATTATAGTTTATGATATTTTGACTTCATATTCAAATTCAACGGAAAACTTTACTACGAATTGATGGAGTAGTGCCACAGGTGGAATTTCTTGTAAACTGAAGTAATTATCATGATGAATATTTTTCTCTAATTATTTTTAATTCACAATGCTTTAATCATTTCCAATGGTAATCCTTTATTGCATGCAATATTATTGAGTTAAATAGGACCACAATAAGTCGTGGAGTGGGCCTATCGGAGAAACACATTAAAAAAGCACCCCAAAAACACTATCCTACAAGGACAGTGGAAATTTTGCATATTATGGAGAACACGATTTTTTTAATTGCTATATCTCAGAAATGGTAATTCTTAGCAAGAAAATTGTTATAAGAGGTTTTTAGATAATTGCATAATCTCACCGCTTGTTGTGAAAAACCTTACCATTTGGCTGAGAAATGCAACAAATAAATATATGTGACCTTTGTCCTTGAATAAATCTTTTTTAATCTTTTGACATTTCATTTAAAATGGAATGTGTTTGCAACACTCGTCCCAATTTTCAGTTTTATGCGAATTATTGTAACCTTGAATGTCTAACTTGACCGGGCTAAAATTAATATGCATGAAGTACAGAGATTCAAGGATAGTGTTACGGATAATCTATATATAATATTCCTATCCAGCACTTCCTATTTCCGGATTTTCTTTTGAGGCGTTAAACCTTTACTGAGATAGCGCTCTTGCCTGTTCCACTCAAACCTGCGTTCTTTCTAATATCCCAAAATTTCAAAGTCTGACTTAGTGAATTGTGTGGATGGAGATTTTGCACTGGGAGCCCTCTTCAATGTCGAGGGGGCTTTTGACCATGTCCTGCCAGAGGCAATAGTAAGATTGTTGTATAAGCTTTAGGTTTGAAGTCCAGGCCAGCGGGAAGCTGTCGTGAAGGCCGTACATCGAGAAAAGAGCAAAGAAGCTTCAGTGTTAAGGGGTGCTATTGGAAAGAAATGAGGTCTTATCCCTAAAGTTGGCTTAAAGATTGGGAAATCTGGGGTTCTGGAGGATATAGATTTCTTCCCTGATCGCACGCCACTGAAATAGATTCTAGGAGCCTATTTTCTGCCCACTTTCCCCAAAGGAAGGACTAGGCGGGGCGGAACTTCCGGAGAGGTGGAGCAGTGAAACTCTTAACGGATCAATCGAATCTGGACGGAGAGTTGGAGCTTTCAACAAAACCAAGTTCAAACTTCTAGACTGCTGTTGTGCCTTTCAGATAGAAGTGGCTGCTAAATATTAAGGAGGCAGGGGATTTATTGTTTCCATTTTTAATTGGGCTAATTTAGCAATGCGGTCACAGCGACACTACGGCAACTGTGTGGCTGGCGAATTGGCTAGGACAGATAGCCTTGAAGCATTTATTTATTTATTTATTTATTTAATTCTTGCAGCTTAATTAAGCCTAGTTTAAACTTATATGCATATACATATTTATGTATATTTAGGATCTATGGTTTAAAGCCTAGACAAAGTATAAAGTATAGGCCATTTATATGGACACCAACTATAGTTAAAAACAATGAGGCATACTTCCAAAACAAATCATTACAGTGATTGCACTATTTGGCTGCGGTTGAGCGTATGCATGCAAAGTGCGAAACACGCATCTAAACAGATTTGATCTAGTGATGCGTTTTGTAATGAGCCTCTGCTGCTTTTCGGATGCGTGCGGAAGGGTATATGTTGGCGTAATGCAACAGTATACTTGGTGCGTATGCATTGCGATTGGAAGTCTGGAAGATTGCCCATGCATCACTAAATAGGAAGGATCCTACAATAAGTATGCAATTTTTGTTTAAATTCATTCATATTGCTTGATTTAACATCATTTGGTAATTCATTAAAGCATCTTAATCCTTTATAATACAAGTTACATTTATCTGCTTCCGTTTTATAAGCAGGTAGATTGAAATCATTTTTATTTCGAGTATTTTTGGAGTGTACATTATTGACATACTTCATGTTGCTTTTTAAGTAATCAGGCAAGTTGCCATCTACAATATTCCTAATAAATTTCATTGTGTAGTAAAAAAGTGGTTGTTTAACACTCAGCCAATTTAATTCAGCCAACATGTCTCTGATAGGTGTGTCATAGCGTTTTCTAAGGATGAGTCGCATGGCTCTGTTCTGTTGCTTTTGCAAATTATAGATTTGACTATCTCTCATTATGAAAAAAATAGTTGGACAATAAATACAATGAGGTTCGATTATAGATCTATATACCATCGTCTTATACCTTCTCCTCAAGTATCTGCAGGTCCTCTGCGTAAAGTAGAATTTTTTTGCGATCTTGCCTACAGTATAATCAATGTGTTCGCTAAAGACTAGTTTATCACCGATCTTTATTCCTAGGTATTTGAATGTATTACCTTTTTCCAGTGCTTCGTTGTTTATATTTAGAGTTAGCAACTCACTGTTCTCAAAATTTCGCCTTGATATAACCATAAACTTAGTTTTATTGACATTCAATTTAAGTCTGTTCAAACATAACCAATCGTATACTTCATTTAAGTCATCTTGCAATTTAGAGGCTATTTCAACTGCATTTTCTCCACTTAGCATAAGCAACGTATCATCAGCAAATAACTTAATATCGCAATACTTTATGCAATTAATAATGTCATTATTTAATATATATATTTAACAAAAGTGGAGCTAGCACAGATCCTTGAGGCAGTCCGACAGGTACACTTCTTTTATCGGATATTGATGATCCAATCGCAGTTCTTTGATATCGATTCGTAATGAAGATTTCAAACCACTTTAGTTCGATACCATTTACGCTTATAGCTTTTTTTGTGACAGTTTATGGTCGATCGTCTCAAAGGCACGTTTTAAGTCTAAGAATACAGCTATTATATGTTTATTTATGCTCAGGTCTTCTTTCCAGTTAGCAATGACCAGGTTCAAAGCGCTTTCACAGGAATGCCATTTATGACCAGACAAAGAGTGTTTGGGGTGCTTTTTATTGACTGTGCTACACTCTTGGATATATGAGCCCCATGTCAGCTCAGCGAGCGCTGGGCGAAAACCAGAACTTGCGGGATTGTAGGGTCCTTCTAGCCGAGTATGTGCCATTCAGAGTGTAGTATTACTAAGGTAAATATCTTACTTTGTTTAAGTTAGTACCTTCCTTCTGGGACTGACACGTAACCAAATCCACCTTGTGAATATTTTGAGAATCACTTGACTGGAGCGACGCCAAGTTTGGAATTTTTCGTTTCACGTGTACATCCTATTTTCTAAATCTTCTTTGCCCTTGTGATTTCACAAAAACCATTTATTTGAGTGGCAATTCCCCAATTTTCCCATTTTGTAGCTGGCATTTTTTCGATAAAGCGTTCAAAAGATTTCTCAGGAAACATTTTTGACATATCTCTAGTCTTTAGCATTTGGTATGCTGGTAAAGAAAGTCTATGCAAAAATACAGTTTTACACACTTCTTAGCGTGGATAACAAATTACAAAACAATAAACTGATATGCAATCAGGAGTTTATGACAAAATCAAAATTTATAGGACAAATAAATTTTATCACAAAACATGCATTTGATGTCAAACTTATTTTAGATGAGATACATACATACATACATGTGTAATATATGTATGCACATATGCAACTATGAATCAATATCCTTTATATACATTACGCGAAATGAGAAATATTCGCTGCCGCCATCAATTGCATGCTACTTTTTGTCGCTTGACCATTTTGCCGTTGGTGACGACAATGTCGAACAGTAGCAAATCATGGCTTAAATTGTGGCTAAGCGTTGCAATATTAGTGCAAGTGGCCATTGACAAAATGAGCGCACACACATGTGCGCACACACATAAGTATGTACTTACATAAAAACCGAGAGCAATGGCAAAATAGCTACCTAAATGGGAATTGCATGTCCTCTGGCATGATAGCTTGTGGAACGATGCCGAGCAATGGCAGAATAGTCACATAAATTTCGGCGTTATTGTTGGATAATAGTGGCCTTTAGCAGAATATAGGGCTACAAAAAATACGTGCATATGTATATGTAAGTATACATAAATATGCAGGGTGATTCAATAAGATCACACCAAAATTTGTCAAAATGATTATTTTAATATCATCATGTTTCTTAGGCTATGGTATTTATGTTTGAGACACAGCATCCGTCAAATGCCCAGCTTGAATCTTCTTGCAAAAATAATGCGAATGATTTCGTCCTTCAGTTCTCGAATCGTCGCGGACTTATTGGCCATAAACCTTACTTTTCACGTAGCTCCAGAGAATGAAGTCCAATGTTGTCAAATCACAAGATCTCGGCGTCCATTTTATCTCGTTTTTTTTTGCTCTTGGGGATTTCGTTCGCAATATTTCAAGCGCTGTGGGGGGCAAGTGGCATCGTCCTGTTAAAAAGTGTGTTCTCATGTCACGATAATCTTCACCGTTTACCGTAACCGTAACAGAGACTCGTTAAGCAATGGATTTTAAGTACCTCAACCGCTGCAGTTTGGCTTGTTAATTTATCAGTTTAGGCGAAATGTGACTCATCAAAATGCGAAATATGCACTTCTTGTGGAAAGACCATTTCATAAAATGTTTGAAACTTTTACACGTTGTTTGCCAAAGCCTGTAGTACCTACTAACTGTGTGAAAAAAATACATATACATACATCGCGCACCGTCTTCAAAAGAGTTACAACTCAAAACTTGGCATTTTTGAGATTGTGCGCTATAAAGGTGCGCAGAGCTTTTCTTTACCTTTCACCAAAAACTGGAGGAAATTTTTGTTATAATTTGTTAAAAAAAAAACCTAAGTTGAAGTCGCCCTTGCTCATATGACAAACGTATTATTTTGAGTTGTGACTCTTTTGAAGACGGTGTGCGATATGTAAACAAATCACAAACAATTGTAGTGAAAGATCTGCATCGCCATTGAATCACCCTATAACTGCATAAATATGTGTATGTATATGTAGAGTAAGTGCTTTGGAGCAATTCGGGCACTCTCGCGCGCGCCACTCGTTGTCGCAACACATTCATTGGATTTTGATAAGCTCTCATAATAAATGATATCACTTTGTTGGCGCTGGGGAAATACCCAAAAGCGCATACACTCACACAAGCATGTGACATTATTTCATACATTTTGCATGCATTTATTACTGTCATTGTTTGCCTGTACATGTATTATTGCTGTGACTCACAATGGAGTCGTGAAATTTTTAGCACCGTTTCCATTGGGTATCGACAGAAATTGGCAATGAAAAGAATTGCTTGCAAAAATTAAAACAAGCAAAAAAAAATTTAAAAAAAAAATTAAAGCGCGCTGATGACAAGCGTCAGCGCCAGCAAAAAAAACCCAGCAGTCTCTTGGCCCTAGGCATTGAGTGTACGTACAGTGTCTTCGTTTATTGCTGACTTTCTGCGAATAAAAAAAAATAACATTCCGCTCAAATATATCGGAAAATTTATCTTTATTGTACGCATATAACTATCTTGCATTTCTTCACATACAAGTTTTCTTTTGTTTTTCCCTTTGTAATCAGCTTTTCTTTCTTCCGGTCACCGACAATTCACTTGGCCACTTCCTACTTCGGCCTTTGTGGTCGTAAACGGTTTTTGGCTTGCCTATATTGACATGCCCCCCATACATACGTACTTATAGCAATCTGTTTATGTCACTGTCTTCGATTACTTTGCGGTTTTGTGCAGATAAATGAATGCCTGCCTTTCGCTGGCCAAAATTGTGATTTTGCACTGCAGGCGGGTCTCGGTCTCGATTCCTTTGAGTGCAAATGTTTTATTAATCTGCAAGTCGAATCAGATAATGAATTACATATCTGCTTCGCCGAGATATATAACTATTGAATTTAGATTCCTATTGATTAGATTCCTTCAAGAAAGCGACAATGCTTACCTCAGGCACAACAAATAAAAACCCGTAGACGAATCCTTGTAGATGTTAGTTTTATCTGCAAAGCACTCTTCGAGAATTCCTAATTAATATTCTTTTGATAAGCAATAACATTTGCTCGACTTTACTCAATCCCGACTCTTATAGCATAGGCAGACAGCAACGTTAATCTGGATTCACGGTGCAGTTGATTTAATCAAACTTTTAGTCTATTCATTCTTCATAAACTTGAAATAATTAGTCGTGCGAAGGAGTCTAGGCGATCGCCATTTAAAATGATAACTGCAAAGGTTAGCTAAAAATTGTCAGATTTCAAATCGATGGACCAGGAACAATAATTTAAGCTTCTACAAAATCCCTTAAGGCCGATTTCAGACCAAAATGTAAATGGCAGTTAAGTTTAATTTTAGATTGTTATTCAAATGCCATTTAACATTCGTTGGATTTCAGATCTCCTTTATTATAATATACCAAACAAGTGGCAGCACTGTTGCTTTTCGCTTCAAATTGTTGTTGCATTTGTTTGCTTTTTACATTTTGTGCTGAACAGCTGATTGTTGTTTGGTATAAACAGAGTTGCATATCACATATTTATGTAGCCAATATTGGTCATTTATGTGCAGTTTAAATATATGATCTGAAAATGATTTTTTGAAGTTAATCAACAATCTTCACTTAAATAGCTCATCTGACATTGCGCCTTAATTTGTTCTCAACGTAACGCATTGCATTAAGATTCATATACTAAAGGCTGGTTGCTCCAACTCAACTTAACTTTGTTTAGCCAATTTTTTAGACTTATTCAAGAATAAGCTGTGTAAAAAGTAGGCTAACTTTTGGCTTAAGTCCGAAAAATAGCTAAACTAAGTTAAGTTGAGTTGGAGAAACCAGCCCTAATTGTTGTTACCTAGAGCAGATGTGCTCAATCAGTCTCAATATAGGTGTAGTACGAAAAAGTTCCAAGAAGGTTTTAGTTTGAAAATATTTTGAAGAGAGCTGCCACCTGTTTGAAAAGTCGAATTTAATTTAATTATACGCAATTTATAGATAATACTAAAATCTGTGAAATCTTTTATTTGAAACTATTGAATACCTTTGAGGAGTTTAAACAGGGTTGCCACCTGTTTAAAAATTTTAATTTTGATTATTTAATAAGTTAAATGAATTATTTATCGAATTGGGGTTGATTTCTAAATTACATACGTATATGAAGAGAGTTGCCACCTATTTAGAAAGTCAAATTCAAATCAATTTATCACTTACTGATATATGTATCACACTGTCGGACGGAAGAAAATTGGAAAGTTGCAGTTTAAACATATCTTTCAAGTTTTCGTAATTTGGCAAACTACAAATTGTTTTTAGACCCAAGATTTCTTTGACAAATTTCCCTACAATTACAAGTTGAATCCTTCTGTGCTATATGCGCATAGTCGAAAAAATCTGCCATACAAATTGACCCGCCCTAATGTATGTATATCGTGTTTTATTTTTTACTTAAGTTTAGATACGAATTTCGGATGCTGTTACTAGTTATGTATATGAAATAACATAAAATAATATAAAATATAATTTAAAAATAAAAGTAATTAAAAATTATTTTTGAGAATTACCCCAGCAAAAAACACCATTACCACAGAAGCGAAAGTGGAAACGAGCTAGGCGATGGGAATCGCTTACCCTTTCGCTTCAGGAAGGCCTTATTTTAACATGGGCATGTCATTGGCGGTAAGCCCTTACCCGCAGCATTACCTTCAAACGAAGGGAGAACCCATGGATAAACAGAATCCAGAGAAGCGAACAAAGAATGCCTTACAGAGAAACTAATGTAGAATGCCCAGATGAGTACATACTTATTTATATTAAATCAAAAAATGTCTTAAAAGATTAAAATTAATTAAAATTTTTATAAATCAGTTTTTATACAAACATGTATGTATTTGGGTATTTAGATTTTACTTAAAAATCGGTATTTACATACATGCATATTTAATTAAGCTTAAAATTGTATTTCCTCACTCATGTACTTCACTTCATTGACTGACTTCAACTTCGCTGCAAATTGAACAAAGCAAAACATGATTTTTATGCGAGACAAATTTCCACAGAAAGTAACGGTAGAAAAAAGAATTTTTGGATTTTCATTCTATTTTTCAGCTGACTACGATGCAGCATTCTACTTTGCATTCTCCGAAATGAAGCAAAGAAGCGAAATAAAAAAAATATTGTAGGACATTCTACTTTGCATTCCCTGAAATGAAGCAAA